>NC_071587.1:6647584-6948152 GCF_024509145.1 Vidua macroura
CAGCTCATCACATGCTAAAGCACAAACCTTAAGAGGAGACCAGTTTCCACACTGACAAAACACCACTTATCTCACTCGCAAAGCCTTTTCAGATACGGCACCAAAGGTCCCCCTGGGAGTCACGCACAGCGGTGCGGGCGGCACTCCGGTCTCCCCGGCACTCCCAGCCCTGCAGCACAAACAGCAGCACAGCTCCGCAGGTCCCTGTCCCCTGCCGCCACCGCTGCCCGCTGCCACTCCCATCGCTAAGGGGACGGGCCAGCGATGCCAGGCAGGCTCTCAGCACCGGGCACTTACCTTCTACCCCAGCTCTGCAAAGCCCTGCCCTGGGTGATGCTGGTCTTGCCTCAGTGTCCCCAGATGCCATTTGGGCACTACTAATAAAAACTATAGGGCACTTGGGTATCAGCAAGAAGCACTGGTCATTGCCACTGAGCTTGAGCTCATACGATCCTCCCACCTCTCAATGTCTATATAAGAAACATTCAAGAGAATTCACGTTATCTATCTCTTCTTCCCCCTATAAACCCGACATGGCCGCAGGATGCCCCATCCATTCGCACTTTAAGTTGTTGCAAAAGGGTGAGGAGCTGTGCAGCCCACACTCTGCTCCATGGTCAAACCCTGGCAGGCAGCAGGGTGACCCTCTGGAGAGCCGAGGGCTGCTGGTGCTGAGGCAAGCGGTGGCACGGGGCACCCAGGCTGTGTCGCCGGCCCGTGTCCCGCAGCTCCCAGCGTGGAAAGCCGCTCCACACACTCGGAGCTCCCGGTGCCGCGTCCCCAGTTTGCTCTCCTGCTCCGTGCCCCACTCGGTGCCCGTGGCCCTCGTCCCGCAGCGGGGGTCCCCAGCCCGCAGTGCCCACCCGGGGTCCCTTGGCGGTACCTTGGGGGGGAGGCTGAGCAGGATGGGCACCAGCGCCAGCGGCGCGCACAGCAGCACCACGAACCTCCGCACGCTCCACGCCTTCTTCACCAGCGCCCCCAGCGCCGCCATCCCGCGCCCATCGCCGCCTCCACCGCCGCGCACCCGCTTTATCCCCCGGGAACGGCCCTCCCGGTAGGCGGGACCCCCCCGGAACCCCCCCGGAATCCCCCGCCCTTCTCCGCCCCGCCTCGCCCACCGGGAGGGGCCCCGCACCGCCCCACGGCACTGCGCCCCGCTATACCGCCTCCCGTCCCCTATACCCGCCCTTTATGCGGCCCCTATATCCCCCTCCTTTCCCCCATCTCACCACTTCCCAGCCTTTCTTCTTTTCCTTTTTTTTTTTTTTTTTTTTTCTTGTTAAAAATAAGCAAACACAACCAAACAAAAGGTCAGCGGTGCGGAGCGGGATAGAGCCATGGGAAATAGCTGAAAAGCAAGAGGCAAAGTCTTGGCTCACACAAGTGTGAGCCCCAGCAAGCAAGCAGCGAGCCTTGACTGTACCCTGGGTGTCCTATCGGGCTGGACCTTAGGGATGCTTCATGAGTCAGAAAGAAAACACAAAAGCTGCCCAATTTGAACTCCGAGAGTGGATTTTCTTGCCAGCTCTGCCCTGTATCGGGGCCATCAGAAAGATGGGGGAGTATGTGGGGCAGGACAGGATCCCCTCTCCTGACCGCAGTGAATCTCAGCAAGTGCTGCGGAGGCTGCCGGTCTCATCTGAGCGCAGGGAGAGGCAAACAACCCAGGAAACCGAGCTGCTCCACTATCAAGATGAGCAAGAGATCAAAGCCAAGGGAGCTGCTTTTTGGACCACCTGGATTCTTGTAATTGAAGGCTAAACAAAGCTGAGTGTGGGGAGAAAAATGGGAAAGCAAAGTAACACCCTTAGTACTTCACAAGCATCCTCTGAGTGCCATATATTGACAGATGTATAAAACTCACGTTCAGCAGAGAAACCTCTCCATTTCACATTTTCATTTCTCTTTAGAGAGTTACTTCCCCTTGATCCCATTTCCTAGATCATCAAGGAAGTTGGAGTCAAATGCATTGGTTTAAAAAGCAGATGTGAGAAAGCCTCATCCCCCTTATACAAACCATTAATCACTGACACACAGGGAAGACAAAATTAGAATGTGGTGGTACAATCAGCAATAGAGACAGGACTGCGCTCCCATCTGAAGGACTCTGCTCCTGGTCTGGATCCACCTCCTCCGTTCCCCTCCGTCTTCTTAAAAGCATGTATGTAATTTTGCACAAATAGTAACAAATCAGTTAATGCCCGCAGCCATCCCGGGCAGGGGCTAAAGGGTGGCGACATCACCACTGCGGCTCTTTTCAAACAGCAGAACGGACACAAAAGCTTTTGCCGGGCACTGCCGGGAGCCGCTGGCAACGCGAGGATCCGGCATCCGCCTGGCGCCCGGCCCCGCGGCTGCCCAGCCCCGCTGGCACACGCACCTTCTCTCGGGGCCCAGAAGAGAGCACAGAGCTGACCGAGGGAAATCCATGAGGATTTTTATCTTTCTTTCCCTTAACTGCTCAACAACCTGAATACAAAGTTATCATGGCCAAAGTAAATGAGTAGGAGATTGCTGTGCTGCCTCGATGCTACAGCAGGCTGTGGGGAGCAGAAGCTGCTTCATTACTCGGGTAGTGGTGCATGATGGAGAGGATGGACGGAGGGATAACTGAAAGCAAAATTCAGGCCAGTCAAACAATGAAACTGCTTAAAACAGGTTCAGCTTACCCAAAATACCCATCAGCCAGAGACTGGGAGCCCGTGTTTCAGTTCCACATGCTGGACCAAAGGAGCTCTACAAAACTTCTCTCAAAATCAACCTTGAAAGTTAAAAAAAGCTTCTAAACAATAACAACGGGCACAGTTTGTTCTTTCTCTTACAAGGATACACATTTCTGGCAGTGTGCAGGGTGAGGGGGTGGCCAGCACGATCCCCTGCAAGTCGTGGCTCACGCCGGGACAGCCCCTTCCCCAACCCCACCCGGCCCCTCTCGGCTCAGCGGGGCAGATGCTGGCTCAGCCTTCAGAGCTTCCCAGCCCAGCCCATCGTGCAGGGGCTGCACGCTGGTTCTCCTGGCCTTCAGTTGGGAATTAACGTTTAATTAGTTTGTTTTCTTGTAAACTCCATCTCTATCACCTCCGTTTCCAGTGCCAGCAGCAGCTGCAGCTGCCCTGCCTGTGCCTTCCCTGCCATCACCGGGCTCAGACCACTCCCGGGCTATTACTTAAAGTGAGTTTACTTTATTGCCAAAAGAAAGGTGCTGTGAAGTGCCCAAAGGGACCTCTGTGGGACATAGCTTGTGCGTGGGCCAGGGAGGGGCTTTATTTTTCTGTAGTGACCCTCACTGAGTGAATCCTGGGTTACAAATGAGCTTTTATGCTTTTATTGCACTAACTTGGTTTTCTATCAGCAGTGATGGGAGAAGAGGCTTGCAAAAGGTTATCAGTGTTCTGCATCTTGCAAAACTGGAAATATCAATTTCCTGGAGACATCAAGGCCTAGACTATAAAAAAGTTCACTGAAAAAAGCTACAATATATATCTTGTATGCATAGTTTTTACATATACACACAGTAACTGCCATCACAGAGCAGCCACTGTCCAGAAATCATGGCAACAGCATTCCCAGATTATTCAACATTCTCCATCCCTGTTCCTTGCTTGTATGGGGCTTTGTTGATGTTTCTTTTTCCTCTTAGTGCTCCTCTAGGTCTCCAACTCATATTTATCTCGAAAAATCCCCTTAGTTCAGTTCTGCCCTCATGGCATCATTGGGCAAAACAGAACTTGGTCTTATTGCCAAGCTAAAGTCAGGCTGGTTGTCAAGAGCTCCCCACGCCCACCACAGAAACCACTGATGATGTCAGATACCAAAATAAACAGAAAAGGCAACTCCATCAACAATCAGCAATTCCCTCAGAAGTACTATACTGCACTTTCTGCTGATAAAATGCCTCTATTTCCATTTCATTTATCTTTCCCTCTTTCCTTTCATTCCTCTTTCCACGTCTTATCTGCACCTCCTTGTATTCATGGGATTTTTGAGTGATATCCAGGTGTAGAGCCAGGTCAAGCAGGTGCTGGAAAGCCTCTGGAAATGAAGCTGTTCCCAGCAGGCCTGGAGTTGATGCCCTGAGACAACAATTCACTTTTAAAAGCAAAAAGATTCAAGCAATAGAAAGACCCAGAGTGATCAACTGTACACCCAGCACACAGCTGTAAATACATTCTGCTCAAAGGTTTTCCCTGAACATACAGATTTTCCTGGTGCTAGTGTGGTGGCAGAGAGACCCCCAGTGGCTTCATGCACCACCAGCCACCACTTGTCACATCCCACAACCTCGGGGTCCCCCCAACAGGCAAGCAAGAAGGTTTTGGAGGGGCTGAAGGACAATACAGCCTTTGGGAGAACAGCCCCTCTGGGTAGGACAGGGCAGGACATCACCACTTCCACCAGTGTGGGTTGCAAGGACCTTTTACAAAGTCAGGCCAAACTCTGGAAGAATATTGGTGGCTCAAAACTGGATTTGCAGCAGATAAACTATTCAGGGAAAAAAAAAAAAAAAAAAAAAAAAAAAAAAGAGGAAATAGGAGTCTTATTTACCTTACAAGAACGGGCATGCACTGGACATAAAGCCTGAATGTTAATAATGCTGTAAAATAATGGCTAATTATTTTAATAACAACAACAATAGCAATTAAAATCTCTGTGCTTACGAGTACAGAGATGCACAGAAAGCTAGCACAGCGGCATGTCAAGCTATTCCCAGCCAACAAAAACTGGAACTTCCACCTGCCCTGTGAACCAGTCAGGGAAGCAGTGGTTTTCATCCAAGGAGGTGCTGCTGCAGACACAACTCATCCCAGAATCATAGAGTGAATTGGAAGGGACCCCCAAGGGTCATTGAGTCCAGTTCCTGATGGACTGATACAGCGGAGGCTGCAAGAAGATGTGGGGTGGACACTTTGCATGTCCAGAGTGTCCTTTATGTTGGACATGAACCTGCTGAGATTTTTCCACCTTCAAACAGCAACAGTTCAGCATTCTCTACAGCAATCCATCTGACACACTAGGCTGATCAAGAGGAAATATCAACAAGCCCTAACACAGATGTGCAGAAAGTAACACTTACATAACAAGGAGGGGTTTATCACGCAGTGAAAAAGCAAAACATTTTGCTTTTCATCACCAGTAATGTCCTGCTTTGTTTTGAAGCTCCATCCCAGAGCTGATTTCAGCAGAGTTCAGGAGTCCCTGCTCGAAGGCCAGTCCCACGCAGCAGCTCCTTGGGAGGACTGGCCTGACCACAGGCTGCCGACCCCGGCTCAGGGCACCGCGCCGCCCCTGAAAACCTCCCGTGGACCGGCTTTGTTTGTGCTCCGCTGTCCCGCAGGGAGAGCTGCATTTTAACAAACACGATGATAGCTGGAGACAGACTTCTTCAAAGGGCTTTGCAAACAAAACTCAATCCTGGCATCACCGGGAGACGGTGAGAGAGCTGTTTGTACAGATGGGGGACAGTGGGCAAGGGGGGGTCAGGCTGCTGCCTCCCCTCCGCGGGGCCGGCACTGGGGGCTCAGACCCCTCGTTAGGGGACTCGTTATCTCACATCCACCTGCTCCCACCGTGCCACGAGGCTCCAGCAGCCCGCAGGACCGGCGGGCAGCACCGATCCAAGCGCCCGTGTGTGCTCGGGCCGGGCCGTCGCTCTCCGGGCAGGGAGGACAAGGGGCAGCAGCAGCAGCTCCTCCAGCCCCGTGCGCCGCGAGGGGAGAGCGCCCGGGGCACTGAAACAAAACACGAGAGCGAGGGCGCCCGGCGCGGCAGCCAAAGCTGTGGCTGGGCGGTGGAACCCGGGCCCCACGCCGGGGTCGGGCACTCGCCCAGGCGGCTCCTCTGGCAAGAGGTGAATGCGCGCCGGGCACGGGCAGCCCGCCGCGCTAGGACACTTGCGGGCCGCGGGACGCGAACCGGCCACCTCCGCAACCAGGGGCGGCGGCGCTGCGCCGGCGCCACCGCGCGGAGTCAGGTTGCGCCTGCGGAGGCGCCTGGTGGTTCTCGGCACCGCCCGCCCCGGCCCCTCTGCTCGGGCTGCGCCACCCCAAGAGGGCAGGGAAAAGCCCTCTCCCCTTCTGCCCTCTCACAGCTGCCTCCTCTCCCCGCTGATCCGTACGGGACGTGGCCGTGCAGAGGCGAGGGACTCCACTCCGCTCCTTTTTTACAAGCAGTTTCAGAGCAAATGCTGTGGGTGAGAAAACAGAAGGCAGTGCACAGGAGAACAGAGGACCTTCCCCACGGATAAAGACTGCCCAGCACAGTGAATCACTCAGCAAGTTCACCGTTTCTCTGTATCGTTACCTGCAGACAATGATGCTCCCACATTCACCCAACTCACATCCCAGCCTGCTCACAAAGCTGATAATCTTCTAACCCACCCACTGCAGCAAGCACCCACTCGCCACTGCAGCAAGGCTCTCCTCTGGCACACCTTCCATTCACACTATTAGATACAGTAAGCCAGGAAAACGAAGCAATATAGAGAAAACATTACAAGAAAAAGACAATTACCACCTACCTCTGCCAACCGCCTACCTGGGCAGGCAACAGCAATACCAGCAGTCCCCCTTGTAAAGCTCCAAAAGAGGAAATTTACAGCAGACTTCTTGCTTAAAGTAGAAGTTTCTCAGTAGAAGACTACTCTGGATTAACAAATTTTATATTAACAAATTTGAAGTACTATTGACTGAGAGTGAAAAAAGCCAATTTACTACCAGAAGAAAATAAAACTGGTCTATGTTTAGTGTGGTATTCCAGCATTGCCCATGTTCCAGAATTCAGTTCTGAAAATTTTCAGGACGTGTTGAGTCATTTATAACAGATTTAAACAGATTTAAAAGTCATACATAACAGAGATGCGGGATTTAAACCCTTTGTTGTAAAGTCTTCTGAGAAAAACATACACTTGTTTTTCTCAGTTATCTTTTGTAGATGCTGTTTTGTAGTCTCTGAAGCAAGAACCTCCCATGAATTTATGGTCTACAGGCCAAGAAAGATTGCTCAGAATGATTCTAACCACACAACGATGAGTAGAATGACACTGTAAACTACTTTGTGTTAGAAATATTTAACTTTTAGGACAGAAGTGACCTCTAATTGTTTCTCTCTTGGCTGTGCCCCAATCTCACAATTACTTTGGTTACTTGATGACACTTAGAACTCTTTCAAGTTTATTTATTTGAAGACACAGTTATCAAAATAGTGATCTGTGAAATAAAACCAACTTGAAATATAAATAACCCTCTTTGCAAAACCTACTATTTCTCCATCCCTAACCCCACTCTCTTCTACCCAATCATGGATCTCTTCCTTCCCCTTAGCCGAACCTCATCCAGCTTTTTGATCACAGGACCAGATTTTTTAGACGTGGCTGCATAGGTCTTTAGCAGAGCTTGGAACATCGTTTCAGTATCTGGATGAGTGCTGATGAAGGCTTTCTCCAGAACATACAAATCAACTCCTTTATCCTCTGGAAGACCCGAAATAAAACTGAGTCCAAAGTCTATCAACACCAAGTCCAGCTTCTCCGTGGGTGGCCGCAGGAGGAGATTGGCAGTGGTAAGATCCCCATGGATAATATCCTCATCGTGCATCCTTGCTAACAGCTCACCCATCTTCTCTGCTAACTTATGGAGGTCACTGGTATCATTTCCACTCTTTTGTACAGAATAAATATGATCCTGAACAGTAATTGAGTCTACAATATCTTCAAGATAGATGGAGTTGGTGACATAATCCACAAAGTAGACCACTGGAGCTGGAATCCCTGTTTAAAAGAACAAATCAAATGCCAGCAGTTAATTTACATGGTTCCCGGCTTTATTTTAATAAAACACAACCAATAAAAGCTTTAAACAGAAATGCCAGTTGAGATCACACCCAGCCACTGATGATGATCCCTTGGAATGGCCTGGCCAACACTCAGTCCAAGCCACCTGCACAGCCTTGCAAGGACTTGGCAGCTCAAACCCTTTGACAGCCCAGCCCCTCCTGGGGGAGCCTCCCCGATAAAACACGCTCTGGGACACACCGAGGCCAAGATGAGTTTCAGGGGCACTCTGAAAGAGCAGAGCGTGTCGCCCCGGGCTCAGAAGTCCCCGCATCCTTCAGGATGGCGACAAGTGCCCGAGATCCGTTCCGAGCGACGTGAGGAGCCGGCGTGGCGGGGCTCACACCGCCCTGGGGTGTCTGTCCGTGTGTCCTGCCGGGGCTGCCCCGCTCAGCCCGCCCCGGGCTGTGTCTGTCTGTCCGTCCTGCCAGGCAGCCCCGGCCCGGCCCGGCCCGCCCCCGTGCCCACCTGCCCGCCGGCACCGCAGCAGCGACCGCGCCTCCTGCACCATGCGCCGCCGGCTCAGCCGCTCCTCCAGCGCCGGGTGGCGGTAGCGCTTCGGGACGCGGAGCTTGGCCACCGCCGGCCGCCCGAGGAAGAGCCCGCGGTACACGTGCGCCTCGGCGCCCTGCTGCACCAGCCGCAGCCCCGGCAGCGGCGGCGGCGCCGGCGGCTCCTCCGCCACCATGGCGTCGCCCGCCCCGCCCTCGACACCGTCCGCGGCGGGGCCCGCGGCCTCCAGCTCGGCCGTGGCGGGGCCCACGGGCCCCACGTCGCCCATCGCAGGGCCCGCGGCCCCGGCCATGACCGAACGCGCACCGCCCGCCTCCGCCTGGGCCGCCGCCATCGCTGGGACACACACGGCGCACGCGCGGGGCGTCTGTTCGGCAATGCTCGGTAATCTCCGGCCGTGCTCGGCAACGCTCGGTTGGCCGTGACGGAAAGAGACGAGCTGCCGAAGCGGCGGCCGGCTGTACCGCTCCGCCGCCCTCGCTATAACGCGCCCTGCCCCGCTCTGCTCGGGGCCCTCCTTCCAAACCCCTCCCTGTGCTTCCCCCCGGGAATCCTGCTGCCCTCCGCTCGCCTCTGCCGTGGCGGGGGATACTGGGTAACTGCAGCATGGTGGGACTTGTTCCCGAGCATCCCCGAGCCCGCGCGCCCTCCCGTGGTTTTGCCGGCGCAAGAGCGAGACCCGCAGCTGGCCCAAGGCTCGCAAGGGAGATGCGGGATGCGTTTCTTCCCGAGGTGGCAAGTGGGAGCTCCTGGCTCCCCCGAGGTTTTCCCAGCATCACCGTGGAGCCCCTCTCCAGGGCATCATCCCTGGGACACCACGGCCGCGGCGTCACCCCCACGTCTGGAGCATCACCGTGCGGACTCCATCTCTGGGACATCACCACCAGCATGGTCCATCACCGGCTCTTGCTCTTTCATGTGCCAAAAGCCTCTGCTGGAGCGTGTGCAGACCCACTGCGGCTGCCCGGCTGGTGGCTGGGAAGGAGAAGGGGTTTGTCTGAAAGCAGTGGGGGATCAGCAGCCTGCAGCAGGGCGTGCTGTGACCTCCAGTCCCCACGCTGGGCACCACCAAAGCTTCTGCCCAGGTCTGCCATGGGCCACCACGCATGCCGTGAGTCGGGTGACTCTCCCTTCCTCCAGCAGCCAAGTCCCACATTGCCATCTTATTAAGAGATGGATAAACCTCATTATCCTCATAAACCTCACTGGAGCACTACTTGGGGTTTTATGGCACCCTGAAAACCCACTGCCCTATTGGGTGATCTGCGCATGCTGCAAATATGTTCCTCAGAAGATACAAGAGAATTCAGCCCAGTCCATGTCAATATGTTTTCAATTGTTGCTTTTGGAGGTGCCACAAGTCCATTTTGTCTTTGTTTTCTCACCCATAGCATTTGTTTCCTTTTCAGAACATTTATATTTTAGTAACGCATTCCACACAGCTTACATGTCATTGCATGGTGGGATCATGCCTGGCAAATATTTATCTTGCTTCAGTGACAACTTTTAAACAACCTTCCCAAGTTTTCAATGATACAGATAATCCATCCTGCAATTCTGCCCACCCGTGGCAAACTCCTGCAGCTGTGGCAGGGCTGCAGGAGCCCAACAGCTTGCCCAGGGGAATGGGGTGAATTCTCTGTGGCTGGAATTTGCAAATGCCTCAAACACTCAAATAAAGCAGAAGGTTTTCCCTGTGTTGTGAACAGATTTTATCAGAGCATCTGTGCACAGATACCCCCACAGACACACATATACAACCTATAAGCAAGTGCACACACATAGCCTTCGGTTCATTATTCTGGCAAACACGATGGTTTTCTCTCATGCTGGCTAAAAACCTCCTCCAGAGCTTCCAAAATGTGAAACAAAATATTTTTGCTTTATTTTCCCCTTTATTTTATTTATTTAAATTTTATCTTCCCTGTGATTTCACTTATTCTTTTCTCTTTTAAAGCAATAAACAGTTGACATAGCCCTTGGAAACTAACTAGAGCCATTTACAATATTTATGGTATCACCCAGTATTTTTATTGGAATATCGAATCACCCCAGAGAACTGCTCTGAAACTGGTAAATTGTTTCTTTATGTAACTTTGCGCTCCTGGTGGCAAGCATTTACAAACTCTCCCTTCACAAACAATGTAATTGAGTTAAAAATTGCAGCCCAGCAAACCAAGCTAATGGGAACCAAGGCAGATCTCATGGGCTCTTCCCTGCTGTCCTACAGATCCCTTGGCATCAAGCAGGATGCAGCCCTGGAAGCAGCTCTCCAATCACCCCCCAGCTTATTTAGGGATGGAGGCTGCCATCCTCAGAGCTGGACAGATGGGAAAAGGGATGAATTGGAGTTGTTGCAGGGTGCCATGCTGAAGGCATCCCTAAAATGTACAAATAAACAAGATTCCTGGTGGGACCAGCATTGCCGGGGAACCCCCCTGGGTTAGGACATCATAAAAGAAAGCACCTGCAGCCTGGCATCAGGAGGAGAAACCTCTCTGGGATGTAAATGAACATGTAATAAATGCAGGTTCCTGGTGAGCTGGCTCCACCCAGGCCAGCTGTGACGCTCCTGCCAGCTCAGGGACCATCACTTCCATCAACAACTGAATAGAGTTTGGTCACTTTGGTCCCCCGAGCCCCTTCCTAAGGGTCAATCATTATAGAAGAAAAAACACTTGAGGGTGTGATGAGGACTCCTGAACACCACGTCTTCCTTTTTCCAGGGTGGACTTCTTTCTCCTCTTGTATTTGCATTTCAATTTGTGATTATAAAACCCCTTTCAGCTGCTCCAGCTCAGAGGTAGAAGGTAACATTTCCAGTAATCACAGGCGGGTTGTGTTGCCAAACACGGGCTGCCGTTCCCGAGGCGAGCACATTCCTGCGGCTCAGCCCTGGGGATGTGTCAGCCCTGGGGTTGCGCTGCCCGGCTGCCAGGCAGGAACACGCCCCGAAAACCCGGCAGCCAGGAGCGAGATAAGGATCGGAGGGAAAATGGCACTGCCAAGACACACGGACTGCAGAGGAGGAGGAGGAAGGCATCACAGGAGGAAGCAAGGACAAGAACGTGCCTGCAGGCATGAAGCATTGGTGGATCCAACCCCCCAGACCTTCTCACGTGGAGCTTAGGGACAAAGGTGCTGGGAAAAAAACAAAACAAAACAAAACAAACAACCACAAAAACCCAACAGTTTTTTATGGAAACAGTGATAAATTTCTGGAATGGCCTGCCCAGGGAGGTGGTGGAATCACCATCCCCTGGATGTGTTTAACAAAAGAGTGGATGTGGCGCTCAGTGCCATGGTTTAGTTGAGGTGCTGGGGCATGGGTCGGACTTGATGATCTTGAAGGTCTGTTCCAACCCAGTAATTCTGTGAATTCTGTGAATTCTTTCAGCAGGCCCAGAACACCCACTGGCTACAAAAGGTGTGATAAGAAAGCTGTATTTTAAGAACCCCAAAGAAAGATTTCCCCCCCCCCCCCCAAATTATCCCTGCTGTACATCATAGCAGGTTTTCACCCTTTTTTCCAGAGGACAATAACCCACAGCCTCCACAGTGTCGATGTGACAGCTGCATTTCTGTACACACTGATATCTTTTTGTCCTCCTTTGGTAAACACACCATAAAGCTCTTCCTGTGCTCACCAAGAGCTAATGTTCAGGTGGCAGAAAAATAAATGCTGAGTGACCATAGAGAAAAATATAATTTCTTCTTTCTCACACTGAAATAATTTCAGAAGGAAGGAATTGTTCAGGCAAATTGGAGATCAGCCAAGAGTGAGTTTGCCCTGAGGTTGATGAGGACTCTAGGCTCTCTCTGGCTCTCTGCCTGGTGTGGTGGGGAACAATGCATGGGAGACATCTCCTCCAGTTCCTCACCCAAAATGCCTTGGCTTGAGCTGTGGGGGCCAGAGATCATGGGCAAGATCACACTGCATCCCCTGCATCCCCCTGTGCTCCCCAAATGTGGAACATTAGCCTAGACACAGACATGTAGTGTTTCCTGTCTGCCACGAACTGGTCTCGTGTGGGTCTTGGGGAAGAGAGAAAATTGGAATAATTTCTCCCTCTGCATATCACAAGAGCTGGTTGTGATTTCAGAGCTGTTTAAACTGCTCTAATATGAAATGCCAATGCTGTTGAAAAGCTCTTCCCATGAACTCCCTGGGTTTCTGTTGGCTGGTGTTTGAAGCCATTCTTCACCAAGTGTGTGATCCCTCTTGCAGCTGTCAAGCTGTATCAGAGACAAGATTTTAGAAAAGGTGTTCTCACATCCTGTATTCCCACTGAAATTAGAGCATATGAATGGGAAGCTTTTATTTAATCTATAAACCAGGTACATGATTTGACACCCTTTTCCTATTCTCTGTGATTTTAAGAAGAAAGAAAACCAAAACATTTGATCAATTGCTGCTCATGTTGCAGTCAGATATCCAACAGACTAAAGCTGAAAGGATCACCAAATATATGATCCAATATGGCCCATCTCAAGCATCCCAAAACTATGAGTTGAAATAAAATGAGTTGGAACTACTGCTCTACAGAGCAGAGACATGAGATGTATCCCCATACTTGGAAAAATAACAATTTTTAAATATTTCTCCCAAATTCCCTATTAACATGGGGGATGACTGCAAATGCTTTTTTAAAAAAAAATCATGTACGCACATGTTCTTTATTTTTCACCCAGCCTGTTAATTTTTGCCTGTGTCAGAGACACAATGGTCACTAATTCAGACCTTCCCAGGTCTGAATTCTGTACTGTTCAATTCTGTCCTAGTTCAATTCTGCACTGGGACAAAAAGCATTACCAGCACAGGCTCCACAGAGTGCTTTACTGGAGCTTGTGTGGTTACAACATACTAAATATTAAAATTCAACAAAGGTTTTTAATGAAATATTACCTGCAGTCACATGCCAGCTCACAAAGCAGGTTCGTGGTCATCTGCACTTACCCTGCAGTGGCAGTGCCTGCTGCAAGGCTCTGGGGAGGCTGTGCATGTCTTCCCGCCTGTGACACCACATCCTCCTCGCTGTCCCCACGCCAGCTGGGTCACAGCAAACTCCTGAACATCTCGTGTACTTAAGCACAGCACAACCCGCCCAGCAGCTGCCATTCACACAAACAGCACCAAGGGGCAATGTTTGCATATTGTGTTAAAGAGTTTTGAAAGCACTTCGAGGTGTATAATGCTTTGTAAAATCCTTGTCTAACAAACTGGACTTTGGGACATGTGAAATTAGCCTCAGAAAATAATCTCACATCCAAGTGCAAGTCCCAGTGTCTTTTATGCAGGAGAGCAGGAAGGTTCCTGTTCCACTCAGCAGATAAAGAATGTTAATTACAAAGGAAGTTGAATATGGAAAGCTTTATCTGATGGAGCAGTGTGTCAGGGGAAGGAGATAATCTTGAATGACCGATTCTTTCTGTCCCACAGCCATGGAAGTTAAGAGGACAAACTCAGACACAGAATCACAGAATCACAGACTCAAACAATACACTGAGATGGAAGGGGGCCACCAGGATCACGGAGTCCAACTCCTGGCCCTGCACAGGACACCCCAACAATCCCATCAGGTGTTGCAGAGCATCATCCAAATACTTTACGAGCTCTGTCAGGCTTGGTGCTGTGACCACTGCCCTGGGGAGCCTGTTCAGTGCCCAACCACTCTGTGTGAAGAACCTTCTCCTGATATCCAACCTAAACCTCCCCTGCTGCTTTTGTTGTTTTCAGCTTTCAAGTGGCCACCCCTTTCTTAGGTTTCTGCGGCTTTCCAGCCGAGCTACCTAAAGACATGAATAAACTGTCAATCTCTCGTGCACTTTCTGGAGGCTTTCTCGTCCTGAGAGATGAAGCTCTGCAAAGAGCAGCTCTGCAGGCAGTGAGGAGATTTCTGTTCCTCCAGTGAGACAGGCTGGTGACAGAGCTGACATGCCAGCCACCAGACCCACATCCTCATTTCTGGACCAAATCGCCACGTACCTCCGTAACGTGTCCCCGGCCACCCGGCCGATGCCCGTCCCGGTTCCGCAGGGCTCGCCCGTGGGCTCACCCATCCCGCGGGATCCGGCTCCGCTCCCGGGCGGGGCAGCGCCCCCGGCCCGGGACCCCCCGCCCCCGAGAGGGGCGGGCAGGGCGACTACAAGCCCCAGGCTGCCCGGCCGGGGGCAGGGCAGCGGCGACGTGGCGCGGCCCCGCTCCGGCCGCCGGCCCCGCTCCGCCCCGCTGCGCTCCGCTCCGCGCCCGCCGGGGCTCAGCCCCCGCCATGGGTGAGTGCGGGACGGGCGGGGGGCACGGGGGGCTGCGAGCCGGGGAGGGACGGGCACGCGCTGCCCAGGGGAGAAATTTCCAAAAAAAAAAAAAAAAAACCAACAAAAAACCAAACCAAAAAACTTTGCAACTTTTCCTAAAGGCTGGGGGTGCATCCCCCGCCCCTTCCTTTCTTTCTGTTCTTTTTTTTTTTTTTTAGCGGTCCCAGCAGCGCGTACAGGGAGCACAGGAGCCAAGGAATTTCCTGTGGCTCGGTGCCGGGGCTGTCCCGGGAGGGGAGCGGGGTTCGGGCGTGTGGAGCGAGCTGGGTTTGCTGTGCGGCGCCCGCCGGCCTTGGCCTTGGTGTGAGCAGAGTCCGGCTCAGCCCGCTCGCAGCCCCAGCCCGGCCGGACAGCGGTCACTGCCCTGTCCTGAGCACGGTCCCTCCACCGGCTTGCTGCGGGGAGGGAATCGCCTGGCACAGCTCCTTGCTCCACCAAACCTTCTGTCCTCGTGTGGAGGTCTGAAGAGTCCTCAAATTCCCCAGCTACGTCAGAATAGATGATACACAAACTGGATTTCAGTCAAAGTTCATAAGCCTTGACTGCTTATTAAGTTAACAAGAAATGCAGCAAAACCTGATGAAATCAGCCATGGTATTTATAGTGGGACTGTCTGTGGCTAATAGAATTTGTGGCTTGAAGCTAATGGGGTGGCCACTTATGCCTTATGTTCTCAGCAGATATTTTTTCTAATTATCTGCATAAGGTGTACAAGGAGTGCTAAAAGCAGCGCAGATGGTCACACAGAGCATGGTGGGAGGGACTGGGATAGCTGGGATGGCATAAGTAGCAGAAATGATAGCTGGGATGGCATAAGTAGCAGAAATGAAACACAGAGGGTTGCAGAATAAATAAAAATTGTTGTATTTATATACAGCCATCACTGAGAAATAGCCTTTATTGATAGCTGTGATTAAAGGCCAAGCAGAGACACTTTCCATTAAACACAGCTTGTGACAGGAAAAAAGTCCTTCAGCAGGGTGAAAAAAGTTTCCACAGTCTGGTGGTTGTGCCCACATTTTTTCCATGTGCAGTCTACCAAAACTGTGAATATTTCTAATTAAATGAAAGAATGCAGATAGCATTATGTGCTGCAAAACAGCATAAAACCCAAACCGAATCTATTTCACCTATGCTTCAAAAATGTAATTGGAGGTGAGGTCAGTGTCACTTCTGTCCCCAGAGGTCCCCACAGCAGCGCTGGCTCTTGCCCCAGTGCAGTCCCTGCTGGTGGAACATGGCTCATGGTTCACACGTGGTCACCCCTTCATCCCCTCCCCATGGCGAGAAGCACCAGCAGCACCTTGGTTCTGTAGGGTTCTTTGGGGCAGGTTGGTGTGAGTTGCTTTTGCTGCTTTTTGTGTCTTATTTTAGCTCAATTTACACACTTAGGGAACTGGCACACTCAGCCCTGTGGGAAGGGCAAGGTCAAAGAGTCACTTCTTGTGTTTGAGGGTGGCAACAGTAAACTTTTCAGCTCACAATGAAGTTTGTGCTGTGGGCCTGGACGAGCCTGAGCAGACTGCAATTGGCTGGGAGATCCTGAGAGCTGTGGGCTGCAGAAAGAGAGATGAAGAAATCAGGGCCACCCCACAAAGTCATGCTGAGGGTACAAGATTAACTAAAGGAGAAAATAAAGGAAAAATAAACTTTTTTGAGCAGGGCTTTTAACCACAACATAGGAAGTAAGAATGTAAAACCTGCAGGGAGAGCTGGTTGTACCACATGCACTGAAATGTGAAAACAATAATGCAGAACAGTGCAGAGCCAGAAAGCAGAAGCTGCATTTCCTGCCCAGAACAAATTTTGTAGTTACAATCAAGAGATACCACAGAGGATCCCACTGTACAACTCCAGACATTACAAATCACTGTCCTGCACTTAAAAACAAGTCTTAACTCTGTTTAAAAGTCCTGATTTCAAAGTTTTGCACCCCAAATGAGTATCCCTGCAGTTAATGGAAGCCTGGTGGGTTGTGTGACTGTCTGCAAGTGCCTCTATACATGTAATCTAGCGACCTGTGGGGGAATTCCACATCATGACTTTGTAGATGGAAAACTGTGGCTGTCCTGGGAGAGCTTTTTCCAGCCTGTGCATGCTGATAGCTTGTTTTATAGCATCAGAAAACTGAACCTGGCACTGCTTGCTTGTTTTCCAGGTCGTGCACTGATGGTCCTCGTCTTGTCTGGAGCAGTGTCTCTCCTGGGCGGGCTGATATTTGGATACGAGCTGGGGATAATCTCTGGAGCACTGCTGCAGCTGCAGGCAGACTTTCAGCTCAGCTGCTTCAAGCAGGAAGTTCTGGTGAGCGCCGTCCTTATCGGAGCGCTCCTGGCCTCCCTGGCTGGGGGGATCCTCATCGACCGCCACGGCCGGAGGAGAGCAATCCTGGTCAGCAACTTGGTCCTCCTGGGGGGCAGCCTCATCCTCACACTGGCCAGGGCATTCCCTGTGCTGGTCATTGGGCGAATGACCGTGGGCTTTGCCATCTCTGTCTCATCCATGGCCTGCTGCATCTATGTCTCAGAAATGGTGGCTGCTCACCAGCGAGGGCTGCTGGTGTCGCTCTACGAAGCAGGAATCACCGTGGGCATCCTGCTGTCCTATGCACTGAATTACATCTTTGCGGACATGGATGAGGGGTGGAGGTACATGTTTGGACTGGCCATTGCCCCGGCGGCCATGCAATTCCTCAGCATCCTCTTTCTCCCAGTGAACCCTGTAAAATTAAGCTCGTGGGACTCAGACTGCCAGAAGGGCCTCATCCCATTGCAGGACACAGAGGACAAAGCAGCAGCAAAGCGGGAGCCCTGTCAGGAGAAGCATTACTCATTTCTTGATCTTTTTAGGACCAGAGACAACATGAGGAGGCGGACTCTGGTGGGCCTGGGATTGGTGCTCTTCCAGCAGTTCACTGGGCAGCCCAATGTGCTGGGCTATGCCTCCAAAATCTTCCACTCAGTGGGGTTCCAGAGCAACTCCTCAGCGATCCTGGCCTCAGTTGGGCTGGGAGCAGTAAAGGTGGTGGCCACGCTGGTGGCCATGGCCTTGGCAGACAAGGCGGGCAGGAGAGTGCTGCTCATGGCTGGCTGTGTGGTGATGGCCATCTCTGTCACCACCATCGGCCTCACCAGCCGCATGGCTCCGCTGGCCATGGCCAGGGACTGCAAAGCGGCCGCAGGCCCCAATGCATCCCACGGCCTCACCCAGCACCCCCTGACACCTGTGCTCCCCCAGGCTGCTGTGTCACCCGTCCCGCCAGCGTCAGGTGCTGTCAGAAGTCAGGCAGGCCCCGGTTTTGCTTCCACAAGGAGCCTTACGGAAGTTTTTGCCAGCACTCAAAGCAAAGAGGTTGTTCCTAATCCTTCCCCCGCTCAGAAAAGGGACTTGGCAGGTCAGTCCAAGAAAGGAGCACTGGAAAGCACAGGCCCTCCCCTCGGTGCTGCTCCCTGGGCACAACATACGGTCTTAAATTGGATTACGCTGCTGAGCATGATGGCTTTTGTGAGTGCCTTCTCAATTGGATTTGGGCCAAGTAAGTGTGGTGTTTATCCTTGCATTAACCCAGAGAATAAAACTAGGGCTCATCTGCAAGCTGCCTGCTTGAACCATTCCTTATGTATCTGCTGGGCTGAGCAGCTCACTGTCTGGGAACTGGAAATATGTCCCCTCCTGCCCCCTGAATCAGTTTCTAGCACTGCAGCTCTGTCAGCTACAGCACTAGAGTAACTTTCTCTTCCATGCTATTCACTACCCTTGTAAAGTTGTTTTTTTCTCTGAAGTTCAATAGAAAATCAGAGCATCCTACAAACCCTACAAGCACTACATAAACTTCCTGTCACCCTGGTGAGGAGGAAAATACAGGGCTGAGGACAGAGGGACTGAAGGGCTTCTCCTGGGTGATTATGAAAGTCAGTGCAGAACTGGAAGTTGAACCTCTTTTGAAGTTTCTCAATATCAATTGGGGTTTTTATTCTATTTATTATTTATTTTTTTCATCAGATGAGATTAAAGATTAGTTCTTGCTTCCATGTAAATTCTACTGTTTTCTGGCATTGACATAAGAAAACTGCATTTAGCTCAGGAAAAGAATGTTAGGTGAGCAAGTCTCATGGTTTTGACAGCCATGCTACAAATTATTTCAAGCAAAATAACTCCAGGATGAGAGAGACTTAAAGATATGTATTGCTTTAACTCTGATTTTAGCCCAAATGCAATGTTGTCTCCCTAACTCCACCCTTTTCTCATTTCTTTACAAAGAGCATGACCTGACAGCAGGTCTGTCAGATCTCTTCATCTCCTGTGAATGGAATGACCAGCTACCCTGCTTTCTTCTTTACTCCCTGGGCCTGTTTATTGCTATTTCATTCCTGCATGAAGCGTTGAACACAGGAGGTTTGAAGTGTTCTGCTGTGATCTGTCTCTGAGATCGATGAATGTTTGACACCACCAGCCGCGGGTGCTGGGTGAAGCCAGAGTTTAAACCCCCTGCTGAAATCTCCCTTGCCCATTTCCCAAACAAATTGCTTAACTCCACACTGTCTCTGTGATCTCTCTAATCTGTGCAGTGACCTGGCTGGTCCTGAGTGAGATTTACCCTGCTGGGATAAGAGGAAGAGCCTTTGCCTTCTGTAACAGCTTTAACTGGGCTGCTAATTTACTGATCAGCCTCTCCTTCCTGGACCTTATTGGTAAGTAGCCCCTTCCTCTCCCTCCACCTCCCACAGATGGTTAGGGAAGGTGGCTACCATGAGCCATTTGGAGATTAAGTGGCATTTTGATACCTGAGGACTTGAGGCTGGAAAAGGAGTGACCCTTTGCCCCTGAGAGCAGGAAAGCCAGGCACCAACAGAACTGGCCAGAGCCTCTCTGTCACTCGTTTATAAAAATCCCCCACTGCCCACTGGGCTGCACTGTAGCACCACAGTATCAGGAAGCACAGAGTCTGCAGCTTCCACACCGGCAGCTTGACAGCATTGCTCAGCAGGCACTGCTGGCCCTGGGCCTCGGCTGCCTTCTTCCCCCAGGTGCTGGCAAAGCCTGGCATGCACCAGCCTTTCCCTTTGCCAGTTTCTAGTCCAAGCCTTGCAAATAAGGAGTTTCCCAGCTCTCTTGAAGGCTTCACAAAATAAGGTGCCCCTGTCAGGCACCAATGACCACCTCACAGTAAGCAATCAGTTTCCTTTGTACCCCACGGTGTGACTGCTACATTCACACACTTGAATCTGCAGATGCCATTGGATTCTCTTGGATGTTTCTTCTCTATGGGCTGATGGGAGTGATGGCTGTTACATTCATTTACATTTTTGTGCCAGAAACAAAGGGACAGTCCCTGGAGGAGATAGACCAGCAGTTCTCCAGGAAACGGTACGTGTGCTGCTGTCCCGGGAGTGCTGGCTTTGGGGGCTTCCCACTGCCAGCCCCTGGGGTCTGTGGCCCTGGGCTGATGTGAAGTCTGGCCACTGCTACTGCGAAAATAGAAAATGTCAAGTTTGTGGCAGGGCTGTGGGACAGGGTGAGAGAGCTGCAGCGCCTTCATCAGCAGGTCACTGCCCTGAGCCTTGCAGCTGTGCTGCTGGAGGGCAGCAGTGACACTCAAGAAAAATGGGTTAAAAACCAGGACTCATGGTCGAGGAGAGGAGACCAGGACCAGAGTATGGGACAGGAAGGTCAGGACTGGGAGGAGGCAGGGGGGGATGATAGTCTTGTCTTTTCACCTTAGAATACTCCCAGGCTGATCCTTCTGCTCTGAGGCAGAGATATCTCCTGGAACATGGGCTCCTGTGGCAAGCACATTTCTCTCTGTGCACCTCAATAAAAAATCCTGAGAGAGAGAGAAATGTGCTTGCCACAGGCTCCCGCCTGGTAATTTTCACACAAAGCTTCTAATGGACTAGGGAAGATCAAAATGTGGTTTTGCCGTCCTGGTTGTGATGGAGATGGCAGGGCAGGCACTGCTGGAGCAGGAGAGATTGTGCTGCCTCATGGCCGATGGCAAGGGGAGGGAGCACACAGCCCTCGGGGGGCAGGAGGGGTGACTGCTGTCAGCCCCTGCCCGGCTCCCTGGTGCTGCAGCTGCTGCTCCTGACCTTCATCGCTGCCCTGGCAGGGTGTGGGAAGGAAATGCGTTCAAGCAGAGACGTGGAAGAGGAGCGAGCTGCACACACGCACTGTACCAGAGAGTGGAGCACGCCAGCAGCACATGAAAGCAGCGACCTGCCTGCAGCATTGTGTGTGAGGAGCTCCACCAGCAGAGAAGCAGGCTGGGCCATCAGGACACTTCTCTGGGGCCTTGAGCTGGTGACCTCTGGTCAGTGACAGTTCTCCCTGCAGTGCCTTAGATCTGGGAACACGCCAACAGCATGTCCTTTGGGTCCTTGGAGAATCACTGTTCCCAGGCAGGGAATACATCCTTCCTTTGCATATCTCTTAATTTTTCAGCATTTGTGTCTCCTGACATTTAAGAGATTAATGGTTTTATACGCAGGAATTAAAGCACAGGTTTTGCTGACAATTTCTCCATCCTTGAGGCTCTTTTGTGAGCAAGGTGTGTTATTTTCCAGGTCTCGGAACACCGGGACGGGGCTGCACCACACTGGCCCTGCCCCCAGCGGGCGGCCGGCACCGCCCATTCGGGGCCCTGCGGTCAGACCCCGCAACCCCCAAAATCAGAGCCCCCCCACCCCCGGAGCCCCTTCCCTGCCTCCCCGCACTGTGCCCGGGGCCTGGCAGGAGGGATATGCCAGTGGGAACCGGGGGTACCCCGCCTGGGGGTGAGAGGCTGCTGGGGCTGGGCTGGGGACAAGGTGGGGGCAGAGGATGGGGGTGCTGGGGTGGGACCAGGGTCGGGGCAGCGGGCGGGGCTGGCTGTGCTGGGAGGACACCCGAATTAGCTCTGGGGCCAGCAGACAGGGCTGGGGACAGTGCCAGGTGCTGGGGTGACGGTAAAGAAAGCTGTGAGACCGCTCCTGGTAAGGGGGCTCAGTGAGCCCAGGGTAAAGGACTGTCATTCCCACTTTGTACAAAAACCCACAGTGCACTTTCCAAACCCAGCAGCTTCACCCCTGAAGAGGAGGAACCTGCGAGAGGTGCCCAGCTTGTCACACACTGCACAGGGTTTGGTGTCTGTGCCTGCACAGCCTGCAGGGCCCCTGAGGAGAGCAGGTGTGGGAGAGCCCCGGGGCTGCAGGAAAGGGTCCCAGCTCTGCTCCTGCAGCCCTTGCCATGAGGGGTGCACGTTCCCAGGCATGAGACAGCTCTGGAGCTGCCAGCAGGTTCACAGGGCCTGGCTCCTCCATCGCAGCAGAGCTGGGCAGGTGGCGCTGCAAGATGGAAAAGCTGTAAAGGGGTGTCCAGATGAAAAGCTGAAGGAAGGTCAGTGGGTGCAGAAATTCAGACTGGCATCCTGGTGAGGAGGAGGTGGCCCTTATCCAGGGAGAGAGCAGCAGGGAAATAAAGGAAGTAGCTGCAGTAAAGAAGGTGAATTTGACCATGAATAGTACCAGCAGACTCACAGGAACATTTTCAAGCAATCAAAGACAAAACCTAGATGTGCTTCTGTCACTATACCAGAAGCTTAAAAAATAAGATAATGTCAAGCTTTCCAATCCTGAATAACAATTCCAGAACCAGTACAGATTTCTTGAGATGGGAAATCACAGATTCCAGTTAAAAAAAAAAAAAAAAAAAACAAAAAAACAAAAACAAAACAAAAAAAAAAAAAAAAAAAAAAAAAACAAAAAAAAAACAAAAAACCAAACAAAAAAGTAGAGCCAGTACCATGTTACTGAGCCCTGATAAGAATAAAGGTAATGAACAGCAAATATAAAATGAGATTAGAGAAGTTAGTCAGCTCAGCAATCCATCAGGAAGGAATAAAAAGTGTGTTTGGCTACAATAAAGGGTCTCCAGGACCAAGCAGTGCTGGAACTGCGAGGAGGGCTGCTGCTCTGGGTTTGGTGGGGAGAGGTGCACAGGACCTGCTTCACAAGGTGTTTGTGGGAGAGCTGCTCTCTGCTAGTGACCACAAAACAACCTTTAATGCTGTAGTGGGAGAGTGCACACCAAATAAATCCAGCCTGGGGCTCTACAATTTCAAGAAAGGGAACTATGAAAAAATAAGGTGATTAGTCAATAACAACAAACCAAAAAGGAGCAGGCAGAAAGCAAGGAGCCTGCAAGTAGTCTGGAGGCGATTAAAAAATGCTCTGTTAAAGCCTAAGCAAAACATGTGCCACAACTCAAAAAGAACTAAAAGGGCCTACAAAACACCCTGCCTGACTCACTGGTAAGGTTAAGGAGGTATCACAGGGAGAAGGTCAGTGTTTTAAAAGTGAAAAGGTTTCCCACATGAGAAGAAAAGGAAAAGCCATAAAACATGGCAAGTAAAGAGTAGACAAAAAAGAGAGCTAAAAAGGAGCATGAAGATCTTGGAAAGACCTTGCAAGTATCTTCTAAAAAATCTTTATTTAACTATATCAAAAGGACGAAACTGGCTGGGGAGCCATTGCTCAATACAAAGATGCAACAGGGTGCCAGGGAGGATAAGACATGGTGAGACAGCTTGGGCACAACTGAGTGTTGTTCTCCACTGCTGCAGGTATTTGGAAGAACCTCACACCCAGTAAATCAGAGGAACTGGATCAATGTGACTTTCCAAGTGGCTGCTGTCCCAGAGGGGTGGCAGGTTGCTAGTGCAGCTCCCAGCTACAAACCAAGCTCTGGAAGGAGACCCTGGGAGCTGCAGGGGTGAGTGTCACCTCTGTCCCTGCTGGGGTGGTGGGGTCTGCACCAGCTGGGACAGAGCCAGTAGGCATGGATGCCAAAGAGGGAAAGCTTCCTTTGCCAGCATACTGGGACTCTAGGAATATATCAAGTGTTCACATGGATAGGGAGGACCCAACAGACAGAATAGATGAAAGATTTTGTCAAAATTCTTTTTAAAAACATTTACATTGCCAGGAAATTGAAACAATGTTTCTTTTATGTATTGAAACCTCTTTAAGGATATTCCTGTGTTGTAGGTAGCAAAGTGCAAGCTTTAACAGGCAGTTTTTGAAGATAAATGAGATTCAGCAGCCAGACTGCCCAAGAATCTCTGTTGGGTCTCGTTTTATTCAGTGTTGGCAAGGGAATGGACAGCAAAATCTCCATGCTTGTGGATGACACTAAACTGTTTTAGGAATGAACACATTTTGCCATTCACAAAGGGCTCCATAAAACCCTAACAAATGTGAATGAGGGGGCAAAAAGGGCAGCTGGGTTGGGTGTGCTGGGGAACGCTGCAGGCTGGTGTCAGAGGCCTCTGAAGGCTGGCTGGGGTCAGCATGGATGGGAGGAGTGCTCGGCTGAGTGAGTTGGATCCCTCCATCACAGTCTAACTGGACAAATGTCTCCCCACTCCAAATTTTGACCCATTAACATAGCAACAGGCTGTTTCTCTTCTTCTCTCCCCTGAGGCTGAGACCTCATAAGACTAGAGGATACAGAAATGCTTGAGGCAGTGATAAATCTTCTTTAGTGGGCTTTTATTTCCTTTTCTTTCACAATATTTTCTTTAGTTTCCTAGCCAAATTTTTTCTAAGGAAAGATTTCTGACTTCCTTTGAGCCACAGCTCAACATCTGTCCACATTGGGGGCTGAAGTAATACACTGTTAAGGGGTTTTGATGTCAAGCCCAAAACCCCACCAGGGATTTCTGCAGCTCTCCCCTTTCCTCCCTCCTCCTCTTCAAACAGCCTTTCATTTGCTCTCACTAATTGTGCTGTCATGCCTTTCTTTTTGCCCCGCTTGTGCAGACAGCCTTCCATGCAGACAGGTTTCGGTGACAGATGCCTGTGCCATGAGCTGTGCGAGGGGCGGGCTGTGCTGCGGAGCGTGCGCATGGCCGGAGCCGCGCTGAAATGATCCAGGCACGCATCCAGCCCGGCACGGATTAGCCACTGCCTTCCCTGCCTCCCCCCGGGGTGCTGCTGGATAATCACTGCCGGTCGGGAGAGCCCCGCCGGGCCCAGCCCACCCACAGACACCACTTGCTCCTCAGAGTGGGCAGGAAAAGATCAGCAGAGCATCTCTTGGAGAACTGAAGAGGAAAGTCTTCCGGAGGATTCGGGCTGGGCGCAGGGATGCTGCAGAGCCTGGTGTCCCAGGGAAGGTGGCTGTTGGGGCAGATCTTTAATAAGCACCAACCAGCCACCCCCCACTCTTACACGTGCTGCTCTAGTGTGCCATAATCAAAATCTGAATGGTGTGAAAAATAAGTACAAACTTCGTCTGGCCCAGACTGACTTCAGGAACCAGCTTGCAGAGAGGTGATGTAAAGCATCAGTGGCAGCGTGTACCATCCCTGAGCCCGCAGTGTCCAGCTGTGGTAACCTGATCCAGGTGATAGACTGAAAGCAGAGCAAGGTGTGAGTCCCTGCTGCAAATATTCCCACAACTCAGCAGAGAAATGTGGGATGTGAGTCCACATCCCTTTTGTGCATGTGAAGGCAGCAAGCTCAAGGACTGGATCCTGCTTAGTCTCTGCTCGGGGGGATACAGAGCTGGCTGAAAGGAGCCAGAGTACGTGAAACACGATAACTGGAAAAAATACAAACCAGAAGATGGGCTGTTTAATGCACTACAGATCCAGCAACATAACCAGAGCTGAACAAAAAGCATTCCTCATATAGGAACAAAGACACCAGTTCAACCCAGGCAATACCTGGAAGGAGATGGGTGTGTTGTGTTTTGCCAGCTCGTGTGTCTCCAGGCACTGCGTGGGTCAGACCAAAGCCTAAAACGTGACGGGTGCTTCCTCCTTTTACTGCATCTCTCCCCTCTGCAGTGCTGCTGCCAGCACCAGCACCACCAAGCTCTCCGGGTTTGGTAACTATGGCCTGCGCCCTTGTTCCTCCTGCTCCATCTGGCCTTCTTCCTGCTGCTCCTGGGCCCAGCTCCCCCAGCCCTAAGGTGTACTAATTCAATAAACAGAGGGAAGAAGGAGAGTTGCTGTCACTTTTAATCACAGCAGAGAAGCAGAGACACAAAGATAAGGTCTCCATCCCGTTGCTGATGGTTTGCAGAATGAGTTGCTCTGACAGGTCACCCACCCAGAAGAGCCTGTTGTCTGTAGGGAGGGAGACAAGATATCTGTGGCTGGGCTGGGGTGAGACCTCAGGTGCAGCAGGAGCAACACCAAGACCATTGCTCTTCCCCTGAACCTTCCAGGACAAATTGAGTTTCAAAACAAATCAGTGCCTTTACTTTCCGTTTTTCTTCAGGTGCTTTTCAGCCACTGTCACCTCTGGGAATCCTCCTCTCCTTGCCACCATGACAAGAGTTGCAAGGACCCATTTCCACTTGTAAAGGTCCTCTGCAAGGGTCTGGGGGTAATGGTCAGGTTCAGGTGCCACAGTCCCAGAGCTACAATCCTGGCTCCACCCCTGTGGCAGTGTCCCAGCTCACTCACACAGCTCCTGGGGGTCACAGCCATCCTTTTGGTCTCACTCAAACTCACAGCTGAGTGCTGGTGCACGATGTGACCTCCCGCAGCAACACAAATAAAATGTCGGCACTATGACTATTAATAGTGTTTCTATTCCTGCTGCCATTACGATGGCTTTTGCTACTATTAGTAATAATATTTACATATGCAAAACCACAGATGCAAAACAGATGTTTTGGTTGGGATCTCTGAAAAAATCTTGTCTCTGCCACATATATTTATGACAAATATTGAGGGTTAACCACACAGAGTGCCATATAGAGAACAAATAGATGGGGAAAAAGAATGAAATAATTCCTTCCATATTCCTAACAGAGGCCAAAACTTATCCATTCCCTCTCTCTGCTTCTCTCCTTTCCAGCATTTGAGACTTTTCCAATACCAGGCCAGGGATGGTTTCCATATTTGTTCAGACTTGTCTAGTTTTATTTTCCAGTTCAGCTATTTTTTCAGATGCAGCCTTTCCTGATGGATGGAAAATACAAAAGGAATTGCTCATCTGCTCCCTGCAAGCTTTTTCCTGACCACTGGGAAGCTCAGGCACTATTCCAGCCCTGGACTAAACCTTGCCTTATGGAGAAAACTTGATCCTTGTTTGCTGAGTTCACACGTCTGGGAATAATTTAAGCTAAGGGGAAAAGTAAAAGTGAGAAGGACTACCACTGTCTCTGAGCCCACCTCATTCCCTCCAGCATGCAGCCCTGCCTGGGAGGATGGCTGTGGCCATGGATGAGGAATGATCACATCCCCACAGCTGGCCAGTGCTGGAAAGCAAGAGAGTGGCAGCTTAGGGCAGGGCAAGAGTTTTGGCACTTTCACCCAAGCTTGTTTCACAGAAAAAACAGAATCTGCCAGCACCAGGGCATCCCCCTCTGCTTTTAGCAGTGGCTGGTGTAGGACTCAGGGACACAGCCAGGAGGATGAGGAAAAGCAGAAGGACAAGGCTGAAACAAGTACCTCTCTTAAAGGCATTGATGAGTAGCTTTGCACTGGAGTTATGCAGAGCCCCACCAGCACAAACAGCTTCCCTGTGAGCCTGCTTTGGCCTTTTATCCATATATTTACAGTTGTGGGAACACCAGACATTCCCCTGCATCCACGGGTCTCATGTTTGTGGCCAGCTAACTAACTTCAGTCCTTTTCTACTGACAAACACCCTGCAGGACACCTTAATATCCCTGAGCAGCCCCAGGTCCAGCTGCTCCTTCCATGAACAGGAGGAGGAAGAGGAGGAGAAGGAAGGCTCTATCTGCTGTGCAACAACACAGCAATGCTTGAACAGAGAAAGTCACCAGACAGCAAACGAGTGTCCCTGAGCACTCATGAGTAATAAAGTGCCCCACAAACTAAAGAGCCCCCAAGTGCTACTGAGGACTAAGTAGTCCCTGAATACTCACATCTCTCTCAGGTCAAATTCCACTCTTTAAACCAATCCCCATTACATTTTACACATCGGGCTGTAGGAGGCCTCCGAGGGGCTGTTAGAGTCTATTGTAGGGGAATAAAGAAAGTGTCAAAAAGACTTTTAATGCCCAGTTAAAAGTGGCCAAAATACAGTCTGCAGTTACCTGATAAGCTGCAAGGTCTCTATTGGGAGAAGTATTTTGGTTTTTCAATTGTCTCAACCCTTGCATACTTGCAAGAGGCCGGCCTTAGCTCTGAACCAAAGCTTTGTCAAGTACATTAAAACATTATTAAAAGCCTGGCTTTTGTTCCATAAAGGCTTTTAATGCTTGCTGGTTTGGTTTTGGTTTTTTCCTTTATAATGTTTAAGACCAGTAATTTTTGAAGATACCAGAGCACTGCAGATTGCTGCAGCCTCTCTGTGGTTTGCAGCATCAATACTTTTTCCAGCACAGTAGCTGTCCTGCCACTGCCATCCCACTGTGCAAGTGTGGGAATCAAAGTGCTCGGGGGGATTAACAACTCCAGAGATGAATAACAGGGCAGTGCCAGAGCCAGAGGACAATGCCTGAGTCCCATGTTCATGGACTCTACTCATTGCAAGAGAAAATATTCACAGTCCTCTCTCGGTGCAAATTACCCTCTTTAAAGGGAATCTTGGGAGATTTCACCTACTTACTGCTTCAGTTACCCTTTTTCATGAACAGCTACCTAATGGCTATGGACTACACCTGGTGTCCACGGCTCTGGTGGTATTTTTATGGAGATATTTGGACATCAAAAAGTTAGGTATTTGAACAGCTAGCATTTTTTTTTTATTTTTTTTTTTAAACAGATCTGTAATTCATTCAAAGGTTCAGTCTCAGAGTGTCAACAGGCAAGAGCTGCCAAGCTGCTGAAAACAGGGTGTTTTTCACCATCCCCTGTTTGCTCCTCTGCACTGTGAGGGCTCTCTGGGGTGGACAAGCCCCGTGGTGCTGTTTTGCTGATATTGCTGTGCTTTGGGAAGGGTGTTTGCATAGTAGCGAGCAAGGCCAGCACACAAAATTAATGACATTTGAAGTTCAGTGCAAGTCTTGACTGTCAGGAATGCAGCACTGAAAACAAAACTTTAAGCTTCCATATTGCAAAACCTATTAACTGCTTTACCGTTTTTGCAGTCGTGCCAGCTCACTCATACTGCAGCTTTTACCAAGGCATGACAGCTCATTTGTTTAGCTTGGGCCAGGCTTAAAGTTCTGATGAAGCCTAATCTTGTGACCTGTATTTATTTTGGCCAGGGATGCTTTTTGCACAGACGACTTCCTATCCTCCCTAATCTTTCCCGCAGGAAAGGAGCTGGGAGTTACGAGTCAGGGGAGGAAGGCAAAGCCAACCAGACATGCAGTGAGAGAGAAACAAGTGCTGCACATGTCAGTGAAGTGGTCCAGGTTCAGGGACCCTGTCTGTTAGGGGAAGGAATTAAAGGGGGAGTCAACACCTCCATTGTCGTCGTTTGAGATGTGTCAAATCCATTATGGTTTCTCTGGAATTTTACCCATCTGGAAATATGGCTGTCTGTAACTTGGACAGCTTCACAACTTAAGGATGGAAATGTCTCTTCTTGGCTTGAACTTAGCACGCATCCCACTGAAACAGAGAAGAATTCTGTGGGTATAAACCCCCAGCAACCCCATGGGATGTGTCACAGGTTCCCCACAGCTGTCAGTCCCCCATGGAGCAAGCTGGCCCTCGGCAAAGTGCCTGTGGGAGGAGTTGCTCTCTCCTGTGTGACTACAGAGGGAGGACAGACCCTGTGTCAGGCAGCCCAGCTGGATGCCAGCAGTTCCATATTGTGAGCTCCCTCACTCCTCACTTCCATTTCTTCTAAAACTAACTCAGAGAAACACATTCAGGTATCTGCCTTGGGCATCAGGCTTTCACCACCCCTCTAAAATCTGCCTCTTCGCATCCCCTGCAACCACAGGTCACTTGAACATTATGTGTCCATTTACTGGAAAATCTCTGAAAGAAATCAGGGAAGGTGTAATTGGTTCCAGTCCTTCACCCTCTGCTTTAACATGCAGGACAACACCAAAGTGTGTGGAGAAGCCCCATCAGGACCCTTCTGGTACCTTTGCAGCTTGAGCTACACCAGAGAGCACCCAGCTTTCCCCTTGGCCTCACCTTCAGATACCCTAAACAATAGCTGTAAGATTAAAGACAGAGGAAAAAAGAGAGAAAACCTCAGCACACCCTTCTGGTTGTTTTCCGACAGAAAGCCAGAAATGCCCTGTGGTGGCATTTACCCAGTTCTGAAGGCACAAGTCACCCGGGACATGACACCATTTTTCCACTGGAAGCCAGATGCTTGAAGTACCAAACTACTTTCTAAAAATGTCTTTTCTATCAAGTTGTGAAGAAATGTGGTAAGCACAAACCTGCCTTTCTAATGCAGCAGTGAGACTCTGCACTGTGCTGGCACTAGAAATGCTGGTGACCTTCACAAAACCCCTATTTTATATTCAGAAATAGGGCTGTGAATGCAGAGCCATAGCAATGGGGCAGAGGGGATTTTTGAAAGACAAACTGCCAGTCGGGTTTGGTTTCTGTTTGATATCTTGAGTTTGACCAATTCCCATGAGTTAAAATAAAAAAAAAAAATGAGTGGCTGGAAATATTCCCCAGTTTCATTCCCATGGAAGAAAAGTGCTTAAAAGCATTCTAAGGTTAATGGGAATATAATGAAAAAGACATTTCTGTAGAGCAGCATTTTGAGTATATGCCTCCTTTAAATACATTTTCCAATCATTAAAGCAGAAAAAATTGGGATAGAGTTCAAATCCCTCTCAAACCTCTGGAAATTGGGTGGCAAGGAACCAATCTATTGCACTGCTGCAGGGATGCTCCAGTTCAGGGCTTAAAGGCTCTGCAGTGGCTGTGCTGAGAGTCAGCACCCACATGAGCAAATCCCCCACTGAGTGGGAAGCAGAGCACCCACGTGTGCTCTGGTAAAAGCCCTGAAACCCAGCCCAGCCAGGCAAAAGGTGTGTGCACTCTGCCTGCAGGGATTTGTCCAGGAATGACACCTTTCCAAGGCTGCCTGACACTTTTTCCCTCAGAGGAGAAAGTGTCATCCTAAAGCTTTCCTAATTAAGCAGCTGGGGAGCATGTGGGCATTCTGCACACCTAATTGCCATCTAACCACTGGCCAAGAGCTGGGATTTGGGAAGATGGTGAAGTTGACCAGCAGCAGGGTGACACTTACTCCTCAGTGTCAAGCAGCCTGTCCCAGAGGTGCTTCACAAACCCAGAGGTGCACAGGAGCCCAGAAGACATTAATTGCTAAATCAGGGATGATTCTCCCTCCCATCTGCTCAAAGGGGCTGGGATTTGCAGAGGAGCTCACAGCAGCTGCACGTGCTCACTGTGTGCTTTCCCTGCCTGCCTATGTGCTAGCTGTGACTGCATACAAAGGTTGGTAATGCAATTACACATGTATCATGTTAATTAATTGTGCCACCATTTAAACCAAAGAGAAACACAGGCATAATAAACAGTTTAATAATTAATATTTCATTATTATATTTTCTTTGTGGTTTACAAATATACTGACATTGGACTAAAGTGGTTGCAAATGTTTTGGTAAGAATGTCAAACCCACAAGCAATGTTAGAAGAGAGCCTGAATAGGCCACTGGCTTTTAAACTACTTGAGAGCTGCTTAATGTGCACTGTGCACTGAGCTTAGGTCTACAACAACTGCCTTGCAAGGTTACCCCTTGGCAGAACTGTGACTTAAAATAGCCTTAAAAAGGCTTCACCATCAATGCACATTTCAAACCCTAGGGATGTGTTTTATGCAGAACAGACACGCACAAATCTCACAGGTGATTTGCTGAATCAGGACAATAAAGTGGGAATTATTTTCTGCCACTGCCTTGTGCTTTTCTAAGACACTGAATTTTAAATGCCCTGCCAAAGAGGAACACTGATCTCGCCACTGATGTGCTCTTGTCCTCTCTGCTCCAGTGCCACCCTGCCTGGATGTGTTGCAGCCCAGAGGTGAGGGCCCAGCAGATCAAATCCATTGCACACTCCCACATTATAGATGTTAGCAAACAAGCTCCTCATGACCCCTCACCTTTCTGCCACGGGAAAATGCTGGGAGGCTCATTTCCTCTGAGGACAAACAGCAGCAGTTCCACATGGCAGGACAACACTCCATTGAGGAGCTCCCTTTGCAGTGCAGGTAAACAGTTGTGCAAACCTTGAGCAAAGTTCTCAAGAATTGTCAGGCTGAGGACACAAGTTTTTAATTTCTATTGACTTAGTTTAAGTGCCACAGGAGGCTCAGGGAAGAAGGATGAAAAGAAAGGCTGTGGTGATGGAGTGCCCAGCTGAGCTAGTGAGAAGCAGTCGGAGCAGAGCAAAGCAAACGCGGGGCTGGCTGCGGGCAGCGGGGCCGGCAGCCTGTGCCGCCCGTCCTGTTTGTGTTTACGGGACACAGCCCCTGCCACCAGCTGCTCTGTGCTGCTGGAGCAGCACTTGCAGTGATGGGCGGCCTCTGTACCTGCTGGGCCATGAACAGCCCGAGGCAGCACCACTCCATATCCCGGGTCTCTCCCGGGTGTGCCGTGCCCGGCGTTCGGACCCTGCACTGAGGACAGCAGGACAATGTGTGTCCGGACAGGGACACAGCAGCAGCTCCCTGCAGCTCCCTCCGTGGGACAGCAGTGACATACAGAGAGGTGACAGCTACGAGGAGAAGCCAATGGGTGCCTTATCAGTTATCTGTGGCTCACTGACTCTTTGCCTGTGCAGAGCACATGTAGAAAGACAAGCTTCATCTTGCATTTTAGCAGCATTCCCAGAATGTGTTTTTAGGAAGCCACGATGATGTTCCAGCATTGGATCACCCCTAAAAGCCACCAGCCATCACCGTGGCCCGTGATGTCAGCCCTGAGCAGTGCTGGTCTGGGGAGTCTCCAGAAGACAAGCACCTTACAGCCCCATGTGCCACGTACCTGAGAAAGGATTTAGGAAAGGAAAAGGATTTAGCTGCGTTCAGGCATTCATTACCAAACCTTGTTAACGCAGGGAAGTGAAGAGGCAGCTACCCCCAGCACCCACAGCCACCTCCCCTCCAGAGCCCCCGTTTGCCCACTCTGACGAGCAGCTCTCGACAGCCGGTCTCCAGCTGCAGCCAGCGCGGTTGGCTCTGCACGATCTTTAATTTATCATCACCCTTGACCTGCATCACGTCCTGCAGAGAGCACCAAGGTGTGTGACCCCAGCCTGTCGCAGCGCCGCAGCCGCAGGGCTCCTGCCGAGGGCGGTGGCAGCTCCCTGCACCGAGCAGCCCCAGCCCCAGCGCTCCAGCCTGCCAGCGTGTTTGCAGAGCAGAGCGTGTCATACTTCTAAAGAGTGACAAATTGCCAGGAAGGGCCCCCCCGCACCCCGGCTCTGCTCTGCACAGCCCAATTCCCCCGTGCCGCATTAACAGCTAATAAAACAATAGAGCTTTTAGTGGGGAACTTCAAAGGGTTCTCAGGCAGATGAATGAATTTCACATTTCTTCACTTACTGTCAGCACTAAGGGAGAGAAGGGCAGGCTGAGGTCGAAGGCTTCAGCAGGCAGCAGCAAACAAATACAGCCTGGTATCCGGGCTACTGCAGAAAATGGAGTGGGAAATAGGCTATGCACTTATCAAGTACCAGGATTTTCATCCACTCAGCTCATCCACTTCAGCTGCCCTATTTTCTTTTTTTGGTTTTCAAGAAAAAAAAAAAAAAAGTACTATAAAAATTAAATAAACCTCCATAGTTACACCTAAACCATAGGCTGAGCCAACAACAGCTCATTTCAGTGTGGAGAATCTTTAGGCAGTCTGGCCCAAACTCAAGCAAACATAATCATTTTCAGCAACACAATTGTATTTAGTAAATGTGCCTTGAGGTCCCACAGCTAATTCATAACTACGTGTCCATCTACAAAATACATTCTGCAAACCATTAGCTCATTGTCATGTGCAGCCACAATGAGCACCTACATGAATTAAGCTATGAGCTGAGTGACTAAGAGTGGGTTAATACTACTTAAAAGATATTTCTGGTTTAGGACATGGAGAAGGAAGTACAATTCAACAGGAAAAATTGAGAGAATAATATTGTATAGCTCAAATCATAGAATCACAGAATTGTTTGGGGTGGATTTTAAAGCTCATATGATTCCAAGCCCCCTGCCATGGGCAGGGACGCCTTCCATTATCCCAAGTTGCTCAGATCTCTGTCAAACCTGGCCTTGAACACTTCCAGGGGTGGAGCAGCCACAGCTTCTCTGGGCAACCTGTGCCAGGGCCTCGCCACCCTCTCAGGGAAGAATTTCTTCCTAATATCTAATCTAAATCTTCCATCTGTCAGATTAAATCCATTCCTCCCTTGTCCTAGCACCATCTGCCTGTGCAAAAAACATACCTCACTGGCTGTGTTAATAAAGATTCCCCTGCAGGTTGCTCTCAGATAGGGCAAGGAAAACCCAGAGCTCAGGACCATAAATTGCACCTACAACAGTGGTGCTCACTGGTGGAGGAGACCATCAAAGTCACCAGCAAGACTCTGCCCGCCAAACCTTCACGAGGGGTGGAGCCTAGAGGGCAGTTTGGAAGGAAATAGGGATGGAAAAGATTTTAAACAGATGAAGCATCATTTCATTAAACTGCCACAAGCAACACAGCTCAGTTTCTTATATTTCTTCTGTCTTTTCTGACCAACTTTTGTTAGGTCGCAGCCTTTACCCCCACACAGTATCTGAGGAAGAAAAGAAAAATCTGATTGTTCTGTGCATGGCTTTTTTTTTTTTTTTTTTTTTTTTTTTTTTTTTTTTTTTTTTTTATCCTTATGTATACATGATACCCAAAACAATAGGAATAAATTATTCTAGTTTTCAGAGCTGGCATGTTTTAGCCTCTTGAATACCATCATCTATATTCTACATCACTTCCAAGCACAGCCCAAATTGTTCTGCAAAATAACTTTAAAGGTTGCAGTCATTTATGTCGCGCTCAAATCTGCTGCCAAATTTTCAAAGCATTCTGCATTTGGCTGTCCTTCCAGCCACGCCTGCATTGGACACTTTTCCAAGGGCTCCCCGTGGCCGTGCAGGGGCAGTGTTTGCAGGCAGGGAGCTCCCGGGGAGCCGCGGCACCGCTCAAAGCAGCCGGCTGGCAAGAGGGGAGGGAGGCTGCCTCCTGATAACTGAGCTGACAATTTCTAGGTTCTCTAAAGCCAGACCCTTCCAAGAATGCCCTTTGTTCAGCAGTTGCTCCATTCAGTCTCTCTCCCTGCTTGCTTGTAATTTATTCCTTCTAAAAGCCTTGCCCTAGGCCAGCAGAAAATGAAAACAAGGAGCCAGATTTTCTTTTTTTTTTTTTCCTCACTTTTGCTCTTTCATCAAGAACAGTGAAAATTTGGCACAGTCAAATATTTTGTTCAGCTTTTTCTTTCAGTCTTTGAAGTCCCCTAAAGCCTTGGTAGGAGTCTAGGCTTCCACTCACATCTGCTTTCCATGAAGCCATTTACCGCACTTTATTTTGCCATATTAGATTTTTCAGGACAGGGACAGAACTAACGAAGCATTTACATTCTTGGGAAAGTGGCATAGATACAACTACCACATTACTCTGATAGAAACAAACTACAACTGACATATTTCAAGTTCTCAAGCAAGGAGCTGTGTCATGCCACAGGCAGCAAAGACTCCTGGGCTGTTGGTTACCTCATTTCTTCCTAATGCTCATTTAATATCAAACACCCTCATTGCAACTTTCGTTTACACAGTTATTGAGGGATGCTCTAGTACCTATAGGAAAATGAAGGCAAATGTCCTGCAAAAGGGACAGCTTAGATGAAAGCTTAATGAAAGCAAATTGTGTCTGAACAGAAGCTGCATCAGAGACAGTATCAGTGACACAGAGCACTGTCAACAAGATAATGGCATCACGCTGCTGATGAACTGCTAAAGCATTTCTTCTACAGGCAGAAGACTAATCCCCTGACAATGCTCCATTCCAAGGCCTCTGTTGCTATTAGAGCAGGGAAAGGGTGTTGACTGAATCTCTGTCAGGAGGATCCTGGCAATGCCTAACAGAATATTGATTATCCTGCTGTTTTCTATTTTGCACTTCTCTCTTCAATAACCAAACCCCTCCCCTAAGAAATATTTGTCTACTTCTCATAGAGAGTATTATTAAGAGAGTTCTAAGTCAGAACTGATAAAGCAGCAACTGAGAAAAATATGCCTTGGAGGAGGCAAGATCAAGAGCCCAGCAAGCTCATCCTTTGAGCATGATCTCCAATGGCCTTTTGAGCTTAACAAGGGGGAGTTTGTTAAAAAGCCAACTGGAACTTGGAAAGTTCATCACAGGATTGCCTATCTAAGCTCAGCACAGCTCCAATCACTGAAGCTCATGGAAGAAACATTTTTTGGAATCCAGCCCTTTGCCATCCAGGCAAAGGACCAAATCACAATCAAATGGCAAAGTATGAAATGTGCTTGGATTTGTTCAGGCTTGGGAGGCAAAAGTAACTTCTGGTTGAACTTGATCACAGGGGCTGTGCATCAGCAGGTGAAAGTCTTCATAATATTGCTTAACATTACTTAGGGCAGAAATGGCCAGATCAGGCTCTTACATGTGGCTTTGAGCAGGCAAATGCCAATTTTGTTGTCTATACAGACATGGAAGTCACACCCCATGTACAACTATGAACAGCTGCAAGGAAGTTGATAGCATAGCCTCCCACCTCAGTTTTTCTCTGTGTTTGAAAGTGAGAGAATAAGGTGTCCAGAATGGAAGTTATTTACCACATCCTGACACTGAGAGGTAGGACCGTGGATACAGGAGGATAATCCTGGGATTGCTGGAAAGCATGGAGAGGGTGCATATCCCCCATCTTTGTAAAGCCCCATTCAGTTTCCCCTGTGCTGGTCCCCTCCCCTCTCCTGCATCTTTCTTCCTAACACTTTCTGCTTCTTCATCTCTTTCATGGACAATGTTTTGAAGGATGGAGGATATTGAAATAACCCACAATTGCAGTTCCCAGAAGATGACAGCCCTGCAAGAGGTGTCACATTCCTGTAGGACACCCTCACTGCTGCCACGTGTTTTGCTGCTGAATTGCATAGCCCTTACAAAAATACTGAGACATAATTTAAGTGTGTAAAAGTAGCTTAGACCCCAAAACCTTCCCCAGCCAGGGCAGGGGATCAGGTGCCCCATCAGTGTTCAGGTGTCCCCTGTCCAGACAGACCCAGGTCTTGCTGGGAGGTGCTTGCAATCACTGGGGCAGGGGCTGAGGTGGATGTCAGGAGGTAGGGGCCCAAGAAAGGGATGCTTTCCCCTGCTGCCCTAGCAATTCAAATTATTTCATGATGGCAGAAAATTAGGAGAGGAAAAAACCACAGCGCTATGTTAAGGAAAAAAAAAAAAAAAGAAAAATATGATTTTAAAAAATGCTGTGCCAGGTAAAACTCCTCTGCTTTGTTATTATGAGAGTTCCCAGCACTGATAATTTCTCCTAGTTGCTGGTTTGTAAGTTACTTCTGAGTAGAAAATTCAATTACATGGGCCAAATCAACAATAATGTTTTTCCTGGCAATGGTTCATTTTGCCAGTGGAAACATTCCCCCCCCCTCCCTTTTCTGGATTCAGCTCTGCAAAGTTGCTAAATTCTTCCAGATCTCTGGTCTGATGTGATCATAAATATCCTGATTGTATTCGACTGATTGACAGACTGGGGATGGATTAAGTGGGGATTACAGCCTGGAATGATCAAAATGTGCTTTCATGGTCAGTAACTCTGCAATAAGTCATAGTTCCAATGTACATTAACTATATAATCTAATTAACATGGCTGTTTATGTATTTAATATTATTCTTAAAACTTTTTAATAAAAGAGGTTTTAAGGAGAATTAAATGTTGTTTAAAGTATAAGGACCTGTTCCTTGAATGAACAGTAGTTTGGGGTTTGCTCTGTCATTAAGATGACTAATAAAACTCTCTCTTACTATTAAAATGAGATTTGAGCAGTATGATGGGCCTAATCCTGCCCTAACTAATAGGTGTGTTTTCTCTGTTTTATTTAAAGTTACTTCAGGTGTAGTAATTCAGGGCAGAATTTAGTCCATCAGGATTAGAAAACTACTTTTTAATCAACTGAGAATATTAAATATATGTCCATATAGGTACATAACAAAAAGTATTCTAAGGTGCTCAGCACTCACAGATCTCACAGCTGTCATTATTTACTGAGCAGGAGCAGCAGGAATTAGCTTTATGGGTACAAATCTTAAATGTTTTACTTCACAGGTTAACATCCCCCATACATACCTAATGATATCAAACTGAATGAAACAATTCATAAGGCAAAACTCCCAACGACAGCAATGTGTTCAGCAGCTGCACTTGTGAATATAAAAAGAGCTGGCTACTTGATGGCAAGGGCAGGGAATTATAGTGGAGATGTTATGCAGTTGTCCATAAAAAATGAAATCTGAAACAAGTAAATATTTTGCAGGACATGGGGTTCCCTGCTGTCTCCAATGCACTAGTCTCAAAGTCAGCTCCTCAGAGGTGTGGATCATATTGCTCTGCAGCTATAGTGCTCCTCCAACACCCTTTTAAGTTTTCAGATTTTTCATTTTCACTTGAGAGGTTCCCAAGCCAGTTTACCATGGTGTGTTAGTAGTGCTGGGCCATGTCCACAGAAGTCAGGGGGAGAGGGAGCCCTTCTGCCCTGCTCTCTCTCACTGCATGGCCAACTTCTCACCTGTGTTCTTACAGCATTTTCCTGACCTGAGACACTCTAAAAAGGAGCCGAAAAATTTCAGTTTGTCCAGCTGTTGGCTTCTGATGTCCCTCCCTGCTCCCCTCCTGGTCAGAGGATGCGCCCCAGGGACAGCTTGTTCTGGTGTGTGGCCATCTCTAAACCAGGGTCAGGACAGACACCACTGACCCAGACTCAGGACCTGACCTGGAGATCAGAGAAGGGGTCAGCCCTCTGCACACCCCAAACCTGGGGTCCTGGCACAAATCACAACTCCACTGGCTGTCACCAGAGATCTGGGATGGCTTGCCTTGAGACTGACCTTGCACAAGTCAATCCATCAACACCAGGATGAAACCCACTTCATGGCTCTGCTGATCCTCCAAGCCACAGAGAAAGCTCTGCCCAAAGTCCCTTAAATGAAGCAGGAATGTTTCAATTTAAAGGAATTAAAAGCATTTTTAAAATGTGATGGCTCCCATCATACCAAGTCCCTGCACAGTGCACTGCCCGACAAACCTGATTATTCTCCAGCCAGCCAGGGGCTTAGAAAGTATGTTGAGCACTCAAACCATTTTAGATCCCACAGCACTGTACATACCCAGAATTCGAGCAGAGTTCACATTCAAGGGCTTATAAAAACTTGAACACACTCCAATAACTTAAATCACTCAGTGAGGTTTACAGTGATTTAAAGCCATTGGAACTCTCCACGTTTGGTGCACAAGGGCTCCAGCTTGGAAAAGAATCAAGGCATGTTCCAGCATGGCAGCTCCAGGCATATTGAATCAATTTCAGCATGTAAAAATAATTAACAATGATAAAAATACATTAATAATACTGTAATTATAAGGCCAGACCAAAATTTCAGCCTGAAGAAAAAAAAAAAGAAGAAATTCAGCAAGGTTTGTGAACAGCTTGGACTGGGACTAATGAGGGATTTCAGTGACAGGAAAATGAATTGAGGCAAATCAAGGGTAAGGAGCAAAGGAAGATCACATTTGTCAGTAGTTTTAAAAGTTATACTGGCCTGAACTGCAGGACTTGCTAAATTCTTCCCTGGAGGTGTGCCAGCACAGCACTGCTAGGCCAAGGGATCAGAAACAATCCAAGGTCCAAGTTCTTGCAAGCCATCAGGACAAGGATCAAATGCTATATATCATGGAGCTGGCTCATAAATCTCCACTTTCTAGTAGCTTTGAGTAGGGAGGCCAAAAGTAGCACCTGTCTGGAAAGGATGCCACGCTGTCTGAAGGATGCTTTTCCAGAACCAGCTCAGTCCCTGTAGGGTGATGTCAATCCCCCAGGGCACAACAGGGCTTTGGCTATTTCTACATGAACTTTCCAGCACCTGGTACAGAGGCTTCAGCTTGGACCAGCACCAGGAAATGCCTGAGGTTACAGGAATAAATACTGCCAGGGACATTAACCACCAAATGGTTTAGTCACATCAAACAACTGATTTGTTTTGGTCAGCAGTCCAGGATGATTCTTATTTCATCAAGGCTGATTCACCCATCCCACTCTGTACTCAGCCATCATGCAGGTGCCTCCTTGAGCCTTCCAATAACAACTCTGCAGAAAATTTTGTAAAATAAACTAACAGCACAAAGTCTGTCCAAGGCTGTGAGAAAAAAAAAAAAAGTAAAAATGAAAATTTCTAGTGCACGTTGTTTGAGAGAAAAGGGTTGGGCATAGACAGGTGATATCACCTTTTTGTAGGGGAAAGACATGTTAATTGGAATTACCCTGGCAGAAGTATTTTCTCATTGTTCATGTTAAGGTGAGTTTCTGCACACAGAAGATAGTGACTCTGTTCCCAGAGCCACCCCAAAAAGAAAAAACCCTTATCATATGCCATTATATCCCCAATTCTACTGCAGTTTTGAAATTAACCTTTTGCTTTGGCACAAATTCCCATCTCATTTTCTGTGAAACACAGCAGAGCTCAGGACAAATGCAACCAGGAGAGATTTTTATGGAGGAAAAAAAAGCCTGTAAATCCTTTACTATCTTTAATCATGAAAATAATTCAGTTGCTGCAAGCCTGATATTAATGGCCAGGGCCCAAGGACCTTGCAATTCACAAAAGCACTGAAGGGATCCATAAAGAGTGGCTGGCCATGAGGAATTTACACTTGTTTTTTAAAGGGAGTAAAAATGTGGCTGTAGCAATTTAGAAGAGTTTATATATTCTGGCCTCAGAGAGGTTTAAATCACTCAGTTGAGAAAGATGCATTGGTGCATTAGTGAGCCTTCAGGCAACGCAAAAGGCCAGAAGAAATTATTATCACAGGAGCATTTTGGGCAGAGACTGCTCTGAAATCTTGCTCTGCCCCTAAGTGGAGTCCCTGACTCACACTCAGAGCATCCTCCCAACTTCCCCCTTGTCCCTTCCACCCCTCCACACCCCCAGCAGGGCCCCTCACACCCAGCTCAGGTCCCCCAGCTCCCCTGGAGCAGCCCCTCACATCATCCAGTGCCTGGGAGGTCCCTTGGTCCCCTGGGATGGCCAGGAGCCCTTGGCCAACAGAAACATCCAGGACAGGGAGGCCCAGGAAGAAAAGTGTTTTCAGAGGGCTCAAGATAAGATGTGGTCTTTGGGAGATAATGACAATCCCCAGCCTCACAGCATGCAGGACTAATTGCAAAGCCCATCTCCCTGACCCAGGTTTCCCACTCTAAGCCCTTCTCTGTTTCTCATATTCACTTGCTAATTCTGTTCAAGCATTTTAATCCCACCTACTGCCAGGACAGAAAAATAAGAACTTTCTGTTTGGAAACCAAGCTAGTAAAAACACAAGAATGCAGTGAAGGAAGAGCTGCTGCTGTGCAAGGGCCGTGATCTCTGGTTCTGCAGGATCTCAGCGCCCTGACCTGGGTGCCCCACGTTGCCCTCAGGTACCTGGAGGAGCTGCTGCCCATCTGCAGCCTGGGCTCAACACCACAGCTGTTCAAGCTGCCTTCCAGTGTCACACAGCTCTGACAATAAATGCCATCAGATGCTGCTCCCTCTGACAAAGATTTTCTGGCAGACTGCAAGAATCCAGGGCGTGACATTGCTGCTGCTTGCAGGGGAGGTGACACAGCAGCAGCGCTCCCTGATCCTGCAGCTACACCAGACCTGGAGCTAGAGAAACCCAGGAACAAACACCTGATGCCAAGAAATTTAACACAACACTGATAAAAGCATCTGACTCTCGAGTGGCACAAGCTTTGCAGCTCAAAGAGCCACAATTTCACCTCTGCATCTCCCAAAGCTGCCATCCCAGGAAAAGAACAGTTGAGTTTGTTGGCTGCTCACACCCCCAGTCTTGGGAAGAAGTATGGGGAAAGGCACTTTTCTTGTTCAGCTTTGGGTGTGTGTTTTATTTGCCTTGCCTTGGTGCCCTCAGGGTGGTTGTTGGCTGTAGTAGATGGTGGGTTTTATTTTCCTGACTGGTTGTACCCCTCTTGAGAGAAGTTGTTACAGTTGTAGTTGTATTTTTCCAGCTTTTCCAAGCTTACCAGCTCCCCAGGGCGCTGTTTGCCTGAGTGGTTTGGTACAGTTTTATTTTTACAATAACTATTACACTTTTAAATTTTATTTTTGTATGTTAATTAAATACTTTTTAATCACAACGCAGACGCAGTTGCAGGGGCCAAGAAAAATACGTAAACAAGAAGAGAATCCAAACATATATCTGCCCAGCATGGTACAGAAAAACTTTCCAAACCCAAGTTCAGCCTAGCCCAGTCCTGGATCTCTGCATTAAAAGTTTAACAGCAGAACTCAGCCACCAGTAGTCTGCTCTTCAGTTCACTGCAAAGCTTTTCCTTGCATTCTGGAGCAGGAAGGTAAAATGCCCAGAGAGCAGCCACTGGCACATGGAAAATGCTGACTTGTGGCACCAAATCTGCCCACCCCACTGTCAAATCAGAGAACAATATCCTAAAGTTTTCTGAAATCATGTTTGTCAGATCATGCTGAAGAAATGCTGAAATTGTGCAGCAAATGTGACTTGTTTCTCAGCCCTGGAGCTGGGCACCTGTCAGGTTGGCCAGCTCAATCAGCTGTGCCATACATTTTCTCCTATTCCAGTGCTTGCCCCAGGAAATTCCACAGGGCATCAGCTTGCCCACGTATGCAAATGCAGCAGAAATGAAGCAAAGAGTCTGTGGACATCTGGAGAGAGATGTCTATGCCTATGGCATGGCCAAAGCCACCTCTTTAGATTGCAAGTGCTGTAAAATTCTTGCCATGCCTGAGAAATAAAATGTGAGGTTTAATTTAAAATGAGAGATATTAGAATGGCGAGCTGCAGGTGATGAGGTGATGGCATTTCCTTGGCTCGGGGCCAGGAGGGTAGGAAAAGAAAACAAGTGAGATGCATTATATCCTACATGCCTTGGCAGCCCAACAAAGTGACACTCATGTAGGGCTCATGAGCGAGGCAATTAATGACAGCAAAGTGGCAGAAAGAGCACTGTAAGAAATTAGAGCTGAAGTTCAAAAGCACAGGAGAGACAAGACCAATGAAAAAAAAAAAATCCAGCAGCAGTGTGTATGTGAAAAGTCAGAGCAGTAGGCATGCAGTGAAAGTGGAAAAGGTATTTTTTCTGAGAACCTGTATGTGATCCTTGCATACCCGTCACCTCCTTTTTATTAAATGTTTGACTAAGTGGTGATTTCTTTAATATCTTCATGTATCTTAATCATGTAAGTGGTGAACACAGTGGTGCTGGGTTAACAGCTGGACCCAATGACCTCAGAGGTCTTTTCCAACCTTAATGATTCTGTGAAAGACTGGGAGTGGCACAGGTTGGAACAGCTGAGCATGAGGACCCCTTGTCCTCAAAAACAGGTTTTCTACAACACTCTCAAATTCACCCGATGAAAACCACAGCAATGGTGTTATCTGGATATGTACAAAAGGTAAATAATAGTATTTCAGGTGAACACACATCCATTTCTCTTGCCAGCACAGTGGGTGAACCACCACCCACCTCAGTGGGCAGTGAGCCCTGCAGGAGACAAGCAGTGGGTGGCTGTGCTCCCATTTTGGCTTTCCTGTTGCTGGTATGAGCAGTGGCTCTGGTAGTCCCCAGGCTGAGCAGGGAATTTTACTGCTCTCTGTGTCTGTTGTGGGCCCAAAGACCCTTGCAATCATTTGGAGAATTTTTGAGCCTAAGACACATCAGAATGATATTTTCTTCCTATAAATTATTATTACCACCAAAACTACTTATACCCTTTAGCTTGAAAAAACAATTCTAAAATAATCTCTCAATTTAAAGCTGGGCAGAAAAATCAAGACAATATAACTTCATAAAGCCTGCTTTCACTAAAATAGTTTGTTTCACGATATTACAAAGAATATTCAAAAGACAACATTTTCTTGGAAATTTCTATTTTTAGTTATTTCCCACAATTAAGTTTATTCTAAGCTTGTTCTCTTTTTCATGGTGATGGGCTGTGCTCCCCTTAGCAGAAACTGCACAGTATGCCTGGCATGTGATGGACTTACCAAATCTGCTGGAAATAATATTTTAGTTATTTATAGCAAATTGATTAGAGCTTTTCTGAACAGGCAGCAGCTCTTCCACTCATAATTTGTCCAAAAAGACAACAACAAGGCTCAGCTGCTTGGCTGCCAAGCAGAAAGGTCAAATTACTGACCTCCATTTTGGGGTATCGGTTACAGCCACCTCAGCACTCCCCACTGCTGCTGCAGTTGTCTTCTAAATATAGCTGCTCTCACTTGCAGGATATTCTCTCCTTGTACACAATGCCAATATGGTTCATCATTCCCCCAGGAAAGCCTATCACAGGATACTGGCAGTATTTATCATTAAAAGTTACAGGCTTTCTGCTGTTTTATTTATTGAGTGTTGACAGAGACTTTGGTGCTGCTGGTACACACAAGTAAAGACAACACTATTTGAACAGTTTAAGCCTAAACTAGCAAAGCTGGGCTGTGTAAGTTGGCCCAAATAAAGTCAGATGAGTGGCTCAACAAAATCTCAAGTCATTTTGCACAGAAAAATTAGGTCCATAGATATTTTCTACACTGAAGATTATTTCACTGAAGATTATTTCTTTCAAATCACAGGAACACAAGTTGACCTGAAATTCATTATTCAGATAGACCAGTCAAAGAAATGCAGAACTGGGAAATAAGACCTGGAGAAGTCCCCATGGAAGCAACTCAGCTGCCCATGGGCCTGCTTTCATCTCCAGCACAACAGATGGTGGGGACAAAGCCAACCCTAGAGCTGCATTCTGGCTTGGCCTAATTTTAGACACAAATGTGTTATTCATAAGAAAGTCTCAGGGTGTCTATTGGTTTGGGAAGTCACAACACAACAGCAGGAGACTGATCCATCTTTCTTCAGGGAAAACCCAGTGGTGTTTGCCAGAGTGCCATAGCCTGGGGCAACCAGGGACTGAGCAACACATTCCTTCACAGTGGCCTCCCTTCCTCTCCTGCTACAGCAACATAAATATATAAAACTTCTGTCCCTAGAGGATCTTTTTCTTTGACTAGTAACTGGAGGGATCCCTTAGTACCCACAGTTACCTACAGAGCTCACCCTGCAAGGATAAACACCAAGTGATTTCACTGCCCATCATCTGGGACCAAGGTGGGACTTTGGGGACAAAGAAAAAAGTATTTCAAAATATGCGAGGGATAAGTGAGTAAGTTTGGCTTGTGCAAGGCATTTTTGACATTCCCACATCTCAAATGTCCAGAGCTTAAACACAAACAAAATCAGTGGAGATTTAAAGAACTTTGACCCTATATTCTTCTTGCCTTTCATTTCACAAGAAGCCAAAAGCCCCTCATGCACGCTTGCAGGCACAGGCTGAGCACCCTGGCTGAGGCCATCTTTCCATCTCTTCCAGGGGGATGAAACTCCCCACTGGAGCCTGGCCAGGCTGTCAAGGGCACGTTGTGCTTGTTTTCATATCTGCAGTCTCAGCAGAGCAGTGAATAAGTGCTGTCAGGAGTGTTGAACAAACACTATACTTGACTTTTCACTGGGCTCTTATGGACTCAGAACAAAAGTCTGGATCTGAACCCACAGAAATTTTGGGGCATGTCAAATCTGAATCCAGATCTGAAACTTGAGGCTGGATTTCTACCTCTAGGGTTTCAGTTAGAGTTCAGTTCATAAACACTTCTGCCATGGCCTTTTTCTACTTTACTCCACCATGAATCAAGAGTTACTGCCATGAAATTAAGCTAGTCCTGATCACAAGTGGGAAAAAATCAAAGTTTATTCATATCACCAGCTATACCTTTTTTGCGCTTTCATTTCTATAATATATCTATCTTATATATATAAAATATATAATACAGTCATGGACAGTGGCTCAAATGTATACAGATTGTGAGCACAGCCCTGGGCTAAAGCGTGGTGAAATGATGGTAGGAGGAGGTGAGATTAAACAGAACAAAGGCTCAGCAGAAGAACAAAAAGTATTCAAAAGTGGTCATAAAAATTCATCTACCTCCTCAGTCAAATGCTCTGCACACACTGCAGACCCCCGACTGTTCAAGCCTTGCACACAACCACCAACAAAATGTTCTCGCCCATGAGCTCCTCACCAAAAATTCAGCTCCCGAGCTTTGCTTGCCATTCAGAGCTGGCAGGAGTCACACATTTAGACTTCACCAGGCAAAGTGATTCAATGAAATAATGAACAATTTAACATAAATTAAGAAAAGCTGCCTATGGGCTTGTAACAGTAGAACTCCAAACCTGCACACCCTGTCTCCAAGCATATTGCTGTAAGAACCACTGTAAAGCTTTTCTGCTCCTTTCCCACGGAGGGGAGAATCTGAACTGAAAGATGCTCCCCAGTCTGCCCCTAACGCTCTGTGAAATGGGGGGCTCAGAGTACCAACACACTGCCTCATCACACAAGGTGATGCTATCACCCTTCCTGCTCCCCTGAGTTTTGGATGCTGGTGGTCTCATTCCTGCATTACAAATTCCCCACTCACTGAAGACTGTGGTAGAAGGTCTAACAAGGAGTTTTATTCTTTGCTGGCCATTTTCATGGAATGATATCTTTTTAAGGCTAAAATCTGTTAGGCAGAGCCTTCCCACAGCTGATGTAACCTTCTTGTGCCTCTCCTCTAGGATCCAATAGCTTCTCTGCATGCTTTGCTGTGATTGTTCATTACCTCCAGTGCACAGTATTATTTTCTGTTTGCAGAAGGAAAAAAGAAAATGAGCTGGTTGTGGGGAGAGCAACCAGATATAAACCATCATCCAGTTCATCAGAAAACTTTTCACTAACCCTTTGCATATTCAGTGCTTCAGGGGTTAATAAAGTCTCTTAGAAAGCAAAAGGTTTCCATCTGTAATTGGATCCTTTGTATGTGCTTTCCGCTGTAGGAATCAACTTAGCATTGACATCCTCGTAAAAATTTCCATTAGATCGAGCAGTGAATGCCCACTAAGGCTCTGTGTGGTTTTGCAATTGATTCACTGAATGAAATCTTATCTAAAATCTTTTTATTTTATGCTATTATGGGCACAAGGGAAAATAGTGATGTAAAAATTTTCACTGCTTAGTTAATGCACAGTGCCTCTTGGAAATGGCCTTCAGGTTAGCTAAAAAGATTGCCATTTCTATTTCCCACTATTTTGTTTCATATTACCAGTAATTGAAAAATGTTTCATTTCTTACTGAGTTACATATTGACACTTCAAATTGAATTCAGAACCTTTATCTTTAATCTTCTCATTAGATTTCTTCAGACAGCAGCTCATGCTTTTGAGGGCAGGAGGACACAGTTCATCTGTTGCATTTTTTTCATCAAGAGATAATTTTCACAAGACATAAATAAAGCTGGTTTTGTGCTTTAAAGATTTAAAGAGCAGCCTGGCCACGTGGAAGCTACAAACCAGACCTTGTATTGCCAGTGTCCCTTCAGTGGGGGTGCTCTCCAGAGAAAGGTGGGTCAAAATATTGTTTACAAAAAATGTCAAATCTTTTATTCTTTAAAATTATATCAAATCAAGAACAGGGAGAATTGAAGGGAAAGAACATTTTGTGTTTAAGATCTACAAGTATATGTGGATTATCCACTACATCTTTCTTTCTTTACAAGTTTGTGAAGAATAATCACCCAAACCAAATTCAGAAGTTGAAGCCAGAATGAAAGTTGGACTGAGAAATTGTCAGAATTCTTTGCAATGACCTCTTATGTGCTCCCAGCCAAGCCGATTGGACATTCCCATCCAATCCACCAGAGCCACAAAGAGAAGCAGCCACTCGCAGCCTGTACTCAGGGTGCACCCAGCCATAACCTCGGAGCACCCCCTCAAACCGGGGCCAGAAGCCCTCGTACAACACCTGCACACTCACACCCAGTGCACAACTGCCCAGATGTGCCCAGTGCCAGCACACTGTGCACAAATATCTGCACACGGACACATGGTCTGCACATGGCTCCTGTGCACAGTCTGTATCTGAAACTAACAGGTTTATTTTCCTTTTCTCTTCACTGGTCCTGGCCTGGGAACATCTCATGTCCCAAAAGCTGTTGCAGCATCCCTTACTCCAAGCTGGAAGACATGCAGGCCACTGAGTAACACCATCCCAATTTAAACAGGAAATCCTCATGGCCTGCTTTTGGGCACCTCACAAAGTGGACAGGAATAATAGCAACAACAATAATATGTTTGCCTCTGCCTTCCTGCCTCTCATTTCAGTTGCTGGAGGTCTTTGCAGTGCTTAGAAATGAAAATAAAACAATCCTCTGCCCTGCTGCTGGAGGGAAGGCAATGGAGCACTGGAGCAGCCAGGAGCAGTGTAAGGCTGTGCCCGCCTGGAAGAATCTCCACATCCCAGGGTGCAGAACGTGCCCTGCCCCTTGGACTGGAGGCAGCTGAGGGAAGAGGAGCAGCCTCGAGCCATGTTCATGATGTCTGAATGACCCCTGCCTGCCCAAGTTTCTCCACAGGAGGAATCTCCACTTTCTATGCTATACAGTTCTCTACAGAATATTTAATGATAATTGGAAAATACCCTAGCAAAGCTGTGTTGTCAAGTTTCCAAACTTCTATTTCAAGCTGAGCTGGCTGGCAATTTTCTGAATTTTTTCTCTGAGAAAGCTACCTTCCTAATTTTGTTCAGATAACCTTAAATTTTTCTTTTAAATCAATCTCAGACTTCAAAATTAAATTGTAGAGCTTTTACTCCAAGTGTTATGAGAGCTCTACCCTTTCCTCTGCCTTCCCTCGCCTCCTGAGTGCAAAAACATGAGCAAGTAGAACAAGATAGCAGGAAAGAAGCGATAAAAAAACAAACAAAGGTAGAACCAAACCCAAAATTTCAAAATAAAATTTCTTGTTTTCATGAGTTTTCTACTGAAAATGCCAAACCCAGTTCTTTTTCACAAAACAATTTTTAAAGTAGTATTAATGAAAACAGTCATTTTTCCTAACAACTCACATCTGGCCTGAGTAATCCTGAAGGCACCTGACATTAGACGAGCCATGGGACCATTGGCTCAGCGGTGATATTTGTCATTAGTCCAGCAAGAAACCTCAAACTGGCAGAATTTTCATTCTCTGCATACACGAACACACACAGTGTGACCACAGCCTGGAAACTCCCCAAGACGACAAATGAGCTGAATCCCAGATTTCATTTCAAAGCCAACCTCAGAATTTCCATGGTGCCTTGAGCCCTCCAGCCTTCCATCCAGAAATCAATGAGGTGACATTGGCATGGAATAAAAATAATGTAGTGATGAAACAGGGCCCTAAAGTACTTCGCAGTGACATTTTAAAAACTGAATGCCATGTGAAAAAAAAAAAAAAAAAAGAAGTCAAATGCCCTTTAATCTCCATAACTCTGTAGTGTCACAGTCTAATTAAACCCTCAGACTTCTGCTGACTTAGAGCTACACCCACTGAAAAAGGATGCCCTGTGATAGACATTATTAGGTGACCTCCTCCACCCCAACATCTGTATAAGTGCCCTTAGCTCTAATGAATGCACGTGCTGGAAGAATGACGGGATTTCCTACAAGCTCAAATTCACCCCATAAACGGCAGAGCATTGCTAATGTTTCTGTCTGTCCTGCTAAAATCCCGTCCCTGGATCAGACAGGCAGGAGGAAAGAGCTGGACCCCTCAGCTGAAGCTCTGTGCAGTTTCCCTTAATATAAATCTAATGCAGGAATAAGGGCAATTTATAACCCAGGCAGCCAGAACGCAGTGAAATGGAGCAAGAAGCCAGTTCACAGCCTCAACAGTGCTTCTGAGACTGAAATGCAATTTTTGGCCTCAGAGGGTGGTTTTGGGAGAGTGATTCCACTGTGTTCACATTCCTGCTTGACACCATTCCTGCCCCCAGCACACAGCCTTGCACTCTGAGCAGGAAACTCTTTCCTTTGGCCATGGCCTCTTTCCCATCCACATGAGCAAACCAGGTGAGAAGAGAGAAGCCATAGAGTGGGGTACCATGCTGCTAAAATTCCTGCCCCAGGCAGCAGCTTCATTTGGTCCCTTCTCCCCCATCACTGAGCTCAGCACTTTTGGGGACATACTTGCCACAATGCTTGTGACATTTCTCCCTCTATCTCCATCCATGCCTCTGTCCAATTTAGGAGCGCTGCAATATAACGTTTTGAAGACTAGTAATATTAATGAAATTATGACTAAAGCAACCATCTTTCTCCCAAAGAACCCCTTGCCAGTAGGGATTAAATGCCCACTGGTTTTAATGGGCATAATACCAGTAGGGAACAGCCCTGCTTGTTTCAGGAAGAAAAGGGCAGATTTGTCCTTCTTCTCTCATATATTTACCAGTGGACATTTCTATTACTCTGCATTCTCACTTCCCTTCCAGACCACAAATGCCCCACGTTGAGCTAAGGCACCATTCAAATTCCTTGCACAGAAACTTTAGAAAGAGTAAACAATAATAAAATTGTGTTAAAGCACATCCCTGCTTGCAGTAGAGATCCATAATCATAGACCACCCCAACACAAAGTTTTCACAACCCAGTTTGAGACATTCCCCAGGTTACCCAGCAAATCCAGGATGGACTAGAGAAGATTCACCTCCTTCAAGCCAGGCCTGCTACAACTGCCTGCCCTTCCTGAGGCCAAGCTGCCTTTCCCAGGAGATGAATGCACCCAGCCAGACTGTGTTGCTGTCAAAAAGTCACTCCCCTTGCATCTTTTGGAGGAAGGTCCAGACTGCAGCAAGCAAAGCCAGGGGCTACAAGGCAACAAAGAGGGAGCAGGGGGGAAAGCTGGCTGGAGATACGGATGGGACCGGCAATGGGATCATTCATTCACTGATGGAAGTACACCAAATGCATCCTTATCCTATGAATATTACAGGGTGCAAATGGCTTTTCAAAGCAGTTTCAGAGGTTTGAGCCCCAGGTTTGCTCTTTACAGTGAACCCCCACGCCTGGCTTGGCAGAATGAATGATTCACAGGTAGATGCTCCCAGCACCTCCTGGGGAAAGCAGGCACTGGGGGGCTGCAGAAGGAAGGAACAGCCCACAACACCCAGCCAAGTCATTTCTGGGAGAAGGGCCCTGGCACTGGGGCTGGCAAAGAGGGAACCTGTAGCAAGAAAGCAGCAAAGAGCCAATTTCTGTGCTGGCACCTCTTGAGCAAGAAGAGAACATGTATCCACAGGGCACAGTGCTCATGATTTACACTGACATGAGTAAGATCAGAACCAGCCCCTGGTGCTTTGTTACAACAGTAAACACGACAGGGAGCTTTGCCTCTCCTCCTCAGGGTATATCCCTATGCCTTTGTGGTACCAGCACAATAAATAATGCATCCCTGGAAAAGGAGATCCAAGGGGCTTTCCATAAACAATTCAGGGTTTCTCCTTTAAAAACCTCTGAAATATATACTTAATGCCTGAGCCATGTAAGTCATTAGGTTTCTGTCACTGTGCTCAATACATATGTATGTGCCAGAGACCAGAATCCTGGTGGAGTCTGTACTGCAGGACATCTATAAAAGAAAATTGCAGTTGAAGTGTCCAAAACAATGATCTGTGGGTGGTCCTCTGGTTAGCAGATGGGTTTCTACAGTGCACATATAGCTACTAGCAACGAACACCTCCTTGTTTTTGTCTCAGTAGCCTCTGCATGTAAAGAAGAGTTAGTGCACAGAGGATTCACTGCCTACAGATTAGCAGTTCATGTGTCTTTGTAAGACAGGGTGAGCAATCCTATCTAGGCAGGTTTGAGAGCTCTAATTGCATTCTCACTCAAAATGGAGCTCCTTATAGACATTTATCATCATAAAATAACATCTGACACACGTGCTCTCACATGGCATAATGTCTTCCAGGGGAGGCCAAACCAGAACAGGTAGGGTGAAAAAGGGAATGAAAACCTCTTTTCCTTAGACTCGTGGAGACACCCATACAGCCAGTGGGATGATCTGCCTGCTTTGACCACAGAGCCAGCACGGACCCTCCTCAGTCCAGGGTTTCTTTCAAAGAGACCATCAAGTATCAGCTTGAACATCACAGTTTAACCTAAACAGTGCTGCTCTTCTGACTGGGGAAGAACAGCTGCATAAAGAAAATTGAGGTGGAGAGAAGAGTGAGGGATGGAGACAGGGAAAAGGTTGTCAGGAAGGTCAGAAACTTTTTAAAGGGAGCCCATGAAGACTCACACATGCCAGGGAGTTCATGAGGGAGGGAGAAGGGTTTAACCCACACATGCTCGCAGCTAGACAGCTGCCAAGTGGCCACAACATCCCCCAAATCCTCTGCACACCTGGGAACAGCCCACACCTTTCTGGATGTGATGAGAAGATAGGACAGGTTCACCAAGTACTCTTGTTCTGCATTTCCACATAGAAATGTTGCCTTTTACAGGGCTTTAGAAAATTCAGCTGAATTGACCAACTGGCCTCTTGAAACTTCCTGCTTCCATAGGTCTTTGAAGAGTAAAAATTGCCTGTGTGAAAATGAACTGATTCTAGTTTACAGCTCACTGTATGGACAGAGATTACTTTAACCCTCTTGCCTTTAGCCCTTATTTAGTCCACAAGGATCATTGTTGGAATGGGACAGTTTGTCCAAAAAAGCACTGCAATTATGAATGTTCTAAAACATTCACTCCAAAGTGAATTAGTTCATAAGCACTTCCAGAGCACATGATGCTTCATACTGCAGAGCATGTCTTAAATTTTCCATCTGGGTGTAAATCCTGGAAGAAGATGTCACCAGTCAATTCTGAGAAGTGAGAGTACCATTAGCATGTTGCTTTAATTGTGTTTTAAATATTATATTAAACAATTTTTTGTACATTTCCTAAGAAGAGTCTTCTTTCATGAGGTGTCCCAAGTCTCATGTCAACTTACTATGGCTCAGATGTGTACATCAAATCAAATTAGCACATTCCAAACTTCATTTCCACTGAAACACAATCAATTGTAACTTATTTTGAATCATGCTGCTTTCTCTAATTGTTAGCTCCAGCCTCTGCTGAATAGGTGGTTAAGCAAATTATTCCATCTCACATATGAAAATTGTGCTATTTATGCTGGCAGCTTTCACAGTTACTGATGAGGTTTCTTGAGCTAATGAAATAATGAAAACACAAAACAGATTTAGCTTTCTTAATAAGGAAAAAGATAATGAACTAAAATTAAAATTGAAACTCTCACTATACACAGAGTTACTGTAATATCATTTCTTTTTTAAATTAATGCCCATGGTTTTTTATTTTATTTTTTACATGCCAGTGACAAAGCTAGTTAAAAATCCACTTCAACCATGGTAATGTAAAGATGCTATTACTTTATTGCATTTTTTGTAATGTAATTATGGGACATACAGTTTTAGTGACTTTTCTGTGTGATTAGTCATACATGAAAGGGTAACACTTTGATTAGACACTGTGCTTGACTTCATGGAAGGGAAAAGGTGAAGATGGAAGAAAATGACTTTTGGTCACCTTTACATCCTTCTATCCATGCCTTGATGGATAGGCACCTAAAGGCTGGCACCTTCCTGGTGCAAGTCTGCTGGGATTTGCCTTGCTGGAGCCCTGCAATGCAAACCAGTTTCCTCACTCACCACTGAGCCAGAGATCTGGCTCATGAGGACGTCTTGCCAAGGAGAAAGCGCAGCCACACTGTGCTTAAAAACTCCATCTTTTCACCCCAGCGCCAAAGTGAGGAGGAAAATTCAATGTGCCCTTGTCACCTGTATGGCAAAGCCTTCTTGCTTCCTCTGGTTTGCACATGTTGGGTTTGAAATGCTTGCAATGCTGTTTTGCTCTCTCCCTCATGGTCCCCGTGGGCAGGCCGAGGACTGTGGGGCTCCAGCTAAGGCTGAGCTGGTGCTCCATGGGTCGAGCCAGGAAGGAGCCCAGCCACAGCTGCCTGGGCTGTAACAGGAGATACCCCCTGGCACCACTTCAGAGCTGGAAGCCTACAAGTATGTGGTCCCTCTGGTTTTGAAATATGCACTTCTAGAGCTTAGCACCATTGGTTTTCATTGCAGAGAGATTTTGGCTGGGAATACAAAATCTGAGAAATTTGATACAGGGCAACTGTCAGGATATATTGGTGTTTCTGTCAAATAACCTGCACAACGGGTCCAGAAGATGCTCCACGTGTCTGTGACATGTCTTTGGAGTTTTGCAGGGTTACCAGCTGCATCCTGAATTAATTCCTCAACCCTATCAGTGAAGTTTTCTTGAGGAAGAGCAAGGAAGAGGAGCAAGAGTAGAGCCAGTGCCAAGAGTTCTGGCTGCCTGAGGATCCCAGTGCTGGCACATCACGCAGTGCCCCTGATTTGCTGTGTTAGGAAATTGCTGCTAAAGCCCCTCAGGCTCCCACTCCCTCACTGAACTCTCAGCTCACACATCCCTTCTCTATGTTGCAGCACCCAGTTTTGTCCTTAACCTAAAACAATTATGCATTCCTGTCAATAAATACCATACCATGAATTAGCGGGCTTGCTGGCTCTGTGCCTGCCAGTGCAGGAGGAAATGGCCTCATAAATATTTGTGCAAGACATCAATAAATTTGAAGTGTTGACTCGAGTACTCAGCTTCCCTATCTGAGACCTGGAGCAGAGCTTCCGGAGTTCACATGTTCCTGCCGCGAGGGGCCGGCGCTGGAGGCCAGCGAAATCCCCAAGATGCTGAAACTGGAGATGCAGAGAGAAACCCCACATAAACCCCTCAGCAAAGTCCCTTCATGCTACTGATCCAGGTGGAAAAGGTCCTTGCAATTCAGACAGGGGAGGTTTTGAGAAGGAAGGTGTTCCCTTGCCCACTGCTGCTTCTCGCTTTTTTTTTTTTTTTTTAATTTCCCATTCTTTACTGTTTATTACTACAGAAAAGCCATTGTTGTAGACATTCACATGGCCAGTGAGCTGGGAAACCCCCTCCAGCAAAGCTGGACACAAGACCCAGAGGAGGATGGTCACTGTGAGCCTGCTTCATGCTGTACAGCTTCAGAACACAGGGACATCGGTGTCAGCAGCTCCCCATGTGCTTCTGAGATCAGAATAATTTAATACATGTTAAAAATGTTATTTTGAGCTGCTCTACTTTCATAATGCTTAAATGGCATGACTGTGGGCTGTTTTGCTGCCATTGGGGTACTACTCCCCAGCCTGGATATTCAGAAGCCTTTTGACTTCACTACCAACATGCCCAGGTTTGCAAGTTTTTTTTTTTGGAAGAATTGCTCCTTTTTGCAACACCCCCACACTTGCATTAGTGCTGGATGCTCTTCTCCAGATAAACAGTTTTCACCAAGAGCAGAAAATGGGACCAAGGCATTGGATGAATTTGTTTTCCTCTCTGCTCTGTGTCCATGGTGTAGGCACACATATGGACTGATCCAAGGACAAGCCCTCAGGAACAGCTCCCTTCCTTCCTCAGGAGATGGTCCAAGTGGTTTACTGAGCCTTTCATTTCTTGTAAATCAAATATTTGGGAGTCTTGTCTAGAAGTGCTCCCTTGCTACTTATGAAAATGTGACTGTTAGAGGAAAAAAAGGCTCTGAGGATGTAAGGAGAAAAGGTGAGGGTCAGGAGGTTTCCCCAGCGCTGTGTGGAACTCCTCCCTTCTACCCCAGGAGATGAGCAGCAGCCAAAAGCTCCATTTTAATGAAACAGTGTTGATTGGAAAGACAAGCGTGATATTTTGTTCCTGTACACGCAACAGGCTCTCCTGTATTCTCAGTCTGTGAGGTCTAAGATCATGACAACCAATTAGAAATAGCTGTGAAAAAAGCACATGTGCAGAACTTGGATTAGAGGGTGGAGCAGATGTACAAGGAAGGTGCTCTCTGCCTCACTTTCTCTGGTGTTCCCAGCTCACTGTCTAGACTCAGCTCTTCTGGGGGAAGCAAAGGCAAGAAGGCACAAGGAAGAAAAAGAAAAAGTGAAACTCAAGCTAGCAATTGTCAGATCTGTGATAATAAATTCCATCATTATTATCCAGGCTACTCAGGAAACCATTTTACAAGGCTTAGAAGACATCTGGGGCTCAAGTCAGATATATTTATTAAGCCACTCACATTCAGGTTTGCTAAAGCAATTGCTTTATCTCTTAATTTCCCCTGTGTTAAGATGGTTACTGGAACATAAACCTGGAGAGACTCCCCTCGAGCACCCCAGCCCACCATGGACCAGCAGTGGCACAGCCAGACATCATCCAGGGACCAGGGTGGCCCAGGGCCCAGCCTGCTCCCCACAGTGCCCCTGCTGCTCCAGCACCTCTCACTGGTGCTGCTCCCACCAGCACACGGCCACTGCTGCTGCCAACACAGAATTCCCAGCACGGAATTCCCGTGGGACGGGTCCCCAGTGCCACACCGGTCACGGATCGTTCACGGCTCGGTGTTTCCCCAGCCCAGCCTGGCATGCCCAGCTCCCACACCGGAATTTGGCATTTGGCTGCAGCCAGGAGCTCAGCCTTGTGATCCTTCTTCCCCACTGGGGCCTGGCTGCAGATTATTCTTTCCGTGTTCTTTTCAACACAAGAAAAAGCACTTTTTTTCCCCACCCTGCTAGAGGAAAACCAAGGAGCAGGACAAGAATTCTTCTAAGTTTTGGGGGGGTCTTTTTGCTTTTTTGCAAGAGGACAAGGGCTGGCATGCAGCAACTGGGCTTTTCCCCCAAGTTCTGCTTCATGAAATGGATGATTTAGAGAAAAGAAAAAGCAGTGCTGGTGAAGTAACCTGAAGAGGCTGCAGAGCTGCTGTTTGGGTAACTGTGTACATCTGTTGGGTTCACCTCAGCAACCTCATTCTCAGCATTTCCACAACTTCATCAGCAAAAGATTCAAGCTCAGCCCCACCAGTCAATCCTCCTGCTTTAAAACATGAGTCTTTATGTCCTTCATCCAGATAAACATTACAACAAATTAGAAATCTACGCTGAAATTTCTGCTGTGATAAAACCAACTTAATACAACGACTGTAACACTGGCTACAGAGAAAGATGGCAAGGGAGTACTCCCAAAAATAATTTGCCTTAAATCTGCAAACAACCATCAAGCATCATCAAACTATTCAGAGAAGATGGCAAGAAGACCTCATTTGTTTTGTTTGCTGTCACATCTGCTTGTCCTGGTTACCATGTACTACCTTTCCTTACACTGGTTTTCTTCCTCTTGTTAAACATTTTTATTTTGTTTTCCTAAGAAAAGCAATGTTGCAGAACAGTAACGTAAGTAACATTCATGTATGGAGGGAGAATTGCTGGCTAAGGGGATTTATGCTGGCAATGCTACACACAGGATGTTACACACTTATTTCTCAAAGGGAAAAACATATGCCACATTTTTTTGGCCATCAGAGATCACTCTTCTGACAGAGAATCTGTTCAGCTGAGCTCATGGGAAGGACTCTCATTAGCAGCTTGGAGTTACTGGCACCACACCTGCAGCAGCTTTCTGGAGTTCACAACTTGGAGCCCAGCGCCAGACCACAGAAAAAGGCAGAAAAGGCAAAGAACAGCCAGATATTATGTGTAACTATTGTGACTCACTAGGGCTCCTATTCTCAATTTGCTGTGACCTTTAGAGAAGTGGAGCTGATACTGAGCAGACAATGCAGCTCGCTGCGCCCTGGCAAGCCCCAGCTCCTGCCCTGTGCCTCTCTCGGAGCAGTTTGCCCAGCCACACACACCACCTGACCCTGCTGGAAGGGCTGGGATGACGCACCAAGTCATTTTGATTTGCGGCACCTCCCTGGGTAGGATGGGCAAAATAAAGCCAGATGGCAGTGGATAAACTCCAGCGACTGTGAGGCTGCTATTAGCAATAGCTCCCACACTGTGTGGAGCGCCTTCAAATGAACTTCCCTGCGGCCCCAAGCCCCTGGTCGCACACAGAGATACTGCAGCACATCTTTTAGAAAGAACTTCTGTGCCTTTTACCATTGTCGCATCTTTTTTGCTTTACATTTTTTCCCAGTGTCCTGACTTTCCTTTTAATCCACCACCTTCACACAGCTGTTCCTGCAGCCATTGCTGTCCAAGTTAGTGGTGGTACCTTGGCCAAGCAGGGAGGTCTCACCTTCAGAGTCTGTGTGGGAAAGCTCCTTCCAAAGCCAGGCTTCCAACAGCCATGGGAGCTGCAATGTTTTCCATGTGTTCCCATCACAAAGCATGAAAATGCTAATTCCTCCAAATTATTTTCTCCCAGGATTTTTGCAGCATCACCAAACCAAGCAGAACCTCAGCAGGAGGATCCAGGTGATAATCCAGGCACCTTTCTAGACTTCCCTGGGGGCAGTTTGGCTTCTCTCTTTATTCTTCGTGTTACTTCCTAGATCAGATGCCTGAGGTCTGCAGTTTCAAACTTCATCCAAAATAAATGCAGGCACAGTAGTGTTTTCTGATGCTTTTTTCCATAGATATATCAATAGAATTCCACCACTGACTGTATTTTCCAGAAATAAAATTAAGAGGCAAAAATTACCAAAAAGAAGAAGCCATTCGGGGGTAGCATTTTTATAAGGAACCTCAGTGTTTTTGGAGCCTACCTGTTATTTTCAATAGTATTTTTTTCCACCATGGATTCAGGTCAGTTTTGAAGAAGAATCCTACCTTGCTCACATGCCTTTGCAACTGCTCTTTTCAGCCTTCAAAGGTCGTCTCACCCCCAGGTATACAGCAGGGAGAAAACTGGGATGGTTTCATGTGAATTATAAAATCCAAACCTTTTATGAGAAAAAATATGGAAATGAATGATACAATGAGAAGAATAACCTTTGTGGGGTTTAGTCTGACTATAATTAGTGTGGAAGACATGATAAAAGAAATCCCAGACATTTCCAATGGAGAAAAATCTGTATCTGCCCAAGTTATCTCCCCAGCCCAGCAGAGGCTCAGTTAAAGCCTCTGGTAGCCTCACCAGCAGATTTCCAAGTCACTCTGGTGAAAGCAAAGAATTTCCTCATATGTGCAAACATACCTGATGATTGGCATAATCCCAATGAACACACATTAGGTAAGTAAAAATATTCCAGTGTATTGATATTAATTCCACAGCTCAGACCCAAGATCAAGTTCTCATTTGTCTGAATAACAGAGCATTTAAATATTTAGTTCAAATATAAAGACTTTCGGCTTATATACGGTGAGGGGGGGAGAAATCCAAGGAACAAAAGTTTTCCTTGTAGCATGCAAGTGCTGATTTCCAACCCTTGGCAGCCACAGCACAACACAGCCATGGCAAATGTCTGGCCAAGACAAATCTATAAAATTTGCACTGTACATGCACGCTTTCCATGCATGAAGGTCTAATAAGCCCAGATACTTTCTGCCTCTCCAAACAGTTGAGCTAAAGAGGTTTCCCCATGGATTCTAGCAGGGCCAAGAGCATGGAGACTTTATTATGTAACAACCCACATTATTTAGTGAAAATCTGGAATGTGCTTTATTAGTTGGGCCTTTGTTTGGTCAGGAAATACCTCCAGACAAATGTGATGACACAGGCATTTTTAATTTGCCACTTCACGTTCACAGCAAATTAGGTGATTTTACGTGTTATTCCCTCCATTAAAAGCGACAGGCTGCAAGGTTAGCAGTTTCCCTCAGAAGCTCTTGATGACATTACAGACACACATAGAAAGCACAAGCCCATCAGAATGAATTAAGATCACCTCTCTTTGCCTATAATCTGAAAGACTCCATGTGGTCTCTCTTAGCACCAGTCCCAAATGCCAACCCTCTGGAACAGCATATGCAAGTGGTTGGAGGTAAGGGGAGGAGAGGTCAAATTCTGTGTGCTCCATATGATCAAATTTGTGGTATTAAACCAACAATTACCAGTGAAGTGGTGAGTGAAAAACAAACGTCCTATCTATTACCCAATTTCAAATGCCAGTGTGATGCCTGCAGGACTCTCAGTCCTCTGGCTTTTTTTTTTTTTTTGACATACTTGGTAATGTGTCAAGTCTTAATACCTGCTTTCAAATGGAGTTGGGTTTTTCCATTTGTGAGCTTGAAGTCATTTTCATTTCAGAGCAGACTTAAAAAAAGGCCAGTTAGACTGCTGCTAGTATAGTTTGAGGATATTTTCCTCAGTGTATTACACTTCTGCTTAGGATAAATAGGAAAAAATGTAGGAGATACTATGTTAAATACAAAATATTTGTATGTTAATATATATGTTAAATATATACTATGTTAAATACAAAATAAATTACAAAATATTTGGTCTTGACTGAAGACTGAAGACTGCTTCACTGAAGCAGCTCAATGAAGACACAAAGAAAACACTGGTAGAGAAAAAGAAAGGAGGGAAAAAAGCAGTCCTCATTTTCTTATAGTGAGGATTAGGAACTGAAGTGCAGCCAGTGTAGCAACATACACTTCTTCTGGACTTCAGTCCAGGTAATAAAAGAAAAAATAGAGATTGTGTAGAGCTGGGTAATAAAGAGGCAGCGGTGGTGAGTCTGCAGCGGCAGGTTTTTGGCTGGCGGTTTAATGACGGGGGCTGAAGCTCTGCCAAGCGGGGCTGAGTGGGGCTGACGCAGCTCCTGGGGTTTGCCTGAAGAGGGGAAGCAGCCGTGGAGGTCTGCAGGCTGTGAGGGAGAGACGGAGAGAGGGAGGGAGCCCTGTGCTGGAGCTGCTGCTCGATCCATCAGCGGCGTGGGACACGCTGACACCTTCCCGAGCTCGGGCTGTTTGTGCAGGCTGCAGGATGCCCTGCGAGCCTCCCCGGCTGCACTGGGCTTTTTTATGGCCAGGCAATGAGGTATGGCTGGGATTTTGAGGAATAGCAGGTGTGTGCTGGAGAAGCCGATTTCCATGTCGGGAAAGCCTCCAGCTTTCCAGGTGGGTGGCCCTGTGCCTGCCACTGGCATCCCCAGGAGAGCAGGTGACTCCCCTGAGCAGTCACCTCGGCCAAAAGCCACCAACAGCCTTGGTGTGATGTGGAGGGAGCGAGGAAGGAGGAGGAGGAGAAGGCAGGGCTCCACATGGAAGTTTGTCTCTTTGGAAGTTGTCTCCCAAAACCAGGAGCTGCAGACTTTAATCTCTTCCCACCTCTTTATGAGGCTCAGAATTTAAGTATGATGTTTTTTCCCCAAACTTCTCTGAAGCTGGGCACCTAAAACTGTCAGTGAAACTCAGGTTTCAGCACAGGAGGAATAATCTGGCTGCTCTCTACACTCATATTTGAGAAGTACTCCCACAGCTAGGTACATTTCTGCACAGTGGCTTTGTGTGTGTTATTGCAAACACCTCAGTGGGGACTGGGTAGAGGGAGACTTTTTTCCTTCGGGTCAAGTGAATTCAGGCTGTGTTTGTAATGCAGTTTCCAGGTGTTGGTTGGTCCAACATCCTTTCAGAATTCTTTCCAATCTCAAAGATAATCCCTCTATGAAAACATCCCCTCACTAGCAAGGCACACATCCTTGGAAGTCACCTCAACAGGTGAGACAGGGGTGGTTTGCACGCCCTTGTCTCCAATCTCAGAAGATATGAGGGGTCAGCCAGGTGTGAGTGTGGCTGTGAGCATCTGCTCCTCTGCCTTCTGCTACTCAAGGCTAAAATGCAGGAAATCCCATTCTTGCTTTTTTTCCCCAGCATCAGATGAATAATCTTTATTTTTAAAGCAAGAAGAAACACCAGGTGTATCTCCATACCTGCCCTACTGTTGTTTGCCTCACCCTCTTGCCACCACCAGCATGCAGTGAGCACTCTCTGTTGACTTTGTCTGCCTTGATGTGTTTTAAGCCCATGTTTAATTGCTGAGAAACCCTCTCTACTGAAGAGTCAGAGGAGAGCCTTTCTTTGTGTTTCTTTTTGCTCGGAAGGGGCTGAAGCAGCAATCTTGACTTAAAGGCTGACTCTGATTGGAAAATAAACAACTATAAAGTACAATAAATCCCATTGAAGAGCCCAGTCAAAACATCCCAATGAACAGCTAATGCTCCACTAACCAGCTCCAGATGTCACAGCCTTGTCTGGCACTAATTGGTTGACTGGAGAGTCAGTAACTGTGTAACCTGGAGGAAATCTCTACTTCTTGCACTTGAGATGAATTGCTAAGACAGAAAATGGTTTTGTTTTGTTGTGGTTCCTAATTTCCAAACTACAGAGGAGTCACAGGTACCTGCTGATTCCTGCCCCGTGGCAGGCCGCTGTCCAATTTTAGAGTTCCTAAGGCACCTCACAAAAATTTTCTCAAGAGCATGAAGCTGCCTTTGACATCGGATGTTCCTCCATTCCCAAGCTTTTCTGGGTTTATTTGTTTAACCAGAGGATGTGCCCTAGCAGATTGCAGCTAAATTCTTAAATAAAGGTAGTTGCAAATTCCATCTGGAAGTGTCTGAAGTACCAAAAACCAACTGAAAAAAGAAAACTCCCAAAGAAAGCATTTGCTTCCAATTATAATTAAAACACATAGAATCAGAAAGATGAGTTTGGAAAGAGAAATTAATTTTTTAAAAAATTAGATGAGCCTGGTGCACCCCAGTTCCTACAGGCTGAAAATTCCATGTCTGCCTGCATGACTGCATTGGCCAGGGACATACAAAGTGGCTCACCAGGATTTTCCAATGGGCTTTTTTAGGGATATTTGACAGGATCACATTATCTATTCTGTGTAATACTACAAAGCAATGTGTGCCTGCAGGTATTTTCTCTGTTTTACCAGAACACTTCCCAGTGCCATGACTCTGCACACACTTACTTATGCTGTTTACCTTCAAGCAAAGATAGCACACTGGCTTCTGAGACTTCCATGACATTAAAAATTGCTATTCATAATTCATTCTTGGGGTTCTAGTCATATCCTGAGCACATAGGAGAAGGTTCTGTGAAAGATTTTCCTAGAAAGTTACTTAATAAGTTTCTGTTTAAAAACTACTATTGATATTCCTTATCATTTTAGATTAATCTCTAAAAATAATTTATCTTTAATTAATTTTTTAATCAAATGGCTTACATTAATTTTAGAAAACATTTCCCTTAGTGTCGCTGACATGTTGTTCATACTTTGCAAGAACATTTTAGAACAGCATAAATTTGCACACCAAAATCTGATATAGAGCTTCTGCTCGCTAAAATATAACTGATTTTTTTTTTTTTAGTGCTTTCAAAAATACCCCAAAAAAAAACCAGTCTATAACCTGTTTCTCAAGTGTCAAAACTATTTTTTTCTGCAGAGTACCGTGCAATGCAGCATCTGTTTGGACACATCCAGCCATATCTTTCACTCCTGATCTGCAAGGGAATAACACAGGATTTGAAATACAGTAGATACTTGTGCAAAGCATGAACAATGAAAATTACATCCAGCCCTTAATCCAGGGGATTCTGGGCTGAGCTCAGCCTCTGTGGGTATACATATCCATTCTGCATTTAGTTCCACATATTCCAAGACTGGATGTTTCCCTGTAAGAGTCACATGGGAGCAAAAGTGGGATTAAGTGGCTTTCTCCCCATGTTTTGCTATTAGCATTACACATGTAATATGCAGGCACATGAGCAACTGTGCTGCACCATGGTCAGCGATGAAATTAATTTCTTCCAAGTTGCTAGAAGGTTTCATATTTCAGGTATCATCTTTATTTTGTTCATAGCCTTGGGAGTGAATGGATGGAAAAGAAGCAGGAGGTTAATCATTCCCCATACATTGAGATTCAGAAAAACTTTGATAAATCTTCCTCCTTAGAGCCTGAGTGCAGGTCTGGTTCCTGCCAATAGGGAGTGCAAAGCTGAGTCCTTCACCAAACTTCTTTAGTGCTTTTAAATCTGCCAGAAGCTGACCTGACTTTGGTAATTGTGACACAGCAGAGGATTCCTCTCTGGCTGCTGAGTTTGTATCAACAGAAATAATACCCCCTCCTTGCTGGTACAAAGGCTGGGCACAAGGAGCACCTCATCTACCTGGTCTATTATTTGGCTCCAGGCTGGTACCTCTCAACAGCAGGAGTTAAATCTGCAGCCTCAATATCAATAGATTTTTTTTTAAATGCAATGCATGAAAGTATGAAATTTAACTATATGAATATTGAACTGTTAGGGAGAGGGGACTGAATTTTCTGTTCTGTTCTGTTCAAAAGTTCCTACAAAGAAATTGTGGGACATTAGGAGGAAATGCCTATGGAAGTTAAATTTCTGTTTGCATTGAGCTAAGTAGATAAAAATTCTGAAACAGGTTTTTTATACCATTGCAGAACGTCAATGCTTTTTGACATTCAACATTAAATATCTCTGTTTATCACTAACCACTTTAGAACACTAAAGCACATCTTTAAAAACCAGCCTTTCATTTTGGCAGCAAAGTTGTCTGTTAAAAGAAACTGTTGACATTCAGTTGAGTGGCATTTGGAAGAGAACTGGCTAAGTAAACTCAAGGGTTAATGAAAGTAAATGAGATAATCCTCATTGATCCCCCATAATCCCCATGGTCTGAGTGCAACTGTCAATCACTGGGAGAGACTTTTTCCTAATCTATCCCTCTGTGAATAAGTCATTCCAAACTGAATATCCTTTATTCATAGACATGGATTCAAACGTACAAACACACACTCTGAACATATAACAAAAAACTTAACACAGTAAATTCCAAAATGAAGGGGAAAATAAAGCATAGCTAAAAATATGGTGTATAAATTTTAAAAAGAGAAAATTTCTTTTACTAGCTAAAACATATTCCAGCTGTCCTTACTAACTCACTGTTTCCCATGTAAGCTGGTAGCAATTAATGAATCTGTTAAATCCCTCCTCTGTAAAGGAGGAAAGACTGTTCCCATAAAATTAAAACTTACTGTTTAACAGATTGACCTAAGCCAAATATAGTCTGGAGAATAAAAGAAATTATTTCAATACTTTTCAGAAAACTGCTGACATGAATAATGTCTTAAATCAAATTACACCATATCTGAGGCTCAGAGGATGTTGCAGGAGGAGCAGGGTGTGGGAGGGAAGGGCACAGAGAGCAGAGAGCTGTGCCCATGACTTGTCCTGGCTGCTTTCAGGCCCTTCCTCGGCAGTGCCAACCCCACCAAAGTTGTCTCTTCTTTTGGGAGCCACATCACTGCAGGGCCACCCCACACTTCCATGGTGTCTGGACACCAGTGCTCTCTGCAGAGCCCGAGCTCGTCAGCTCACTGTTCCCAGGACTGCACTGAGTTCAAAGACAGAGGCACCAGACTCTTTCCTTAACTCTTCTTTCACTTTGGTCATTAAACACTTGAGCAGTTCTGTGCTCCTCCTGCATGGGCACAGCCAGGGAGGGATGCATATGGACAGGCACCAGGTGTGCACTGTCCTGCAGAGCTGGAGAAGGAAGAGGCAGCATGACCTGGGGAGGTGAACACATCTGGACTAGGAGGGCATCAGCTCTCTAGTCCAGATTTGCCTCAAAAGCTCAGTTGTAAATTCATGCTTGATTTTGTGAGAAATTCTTCCAAGATGCCCAGTACACTGACACTGTTAATTGCAGCATTTATTAGTACCTACTTATTCTGGGAAATCTCCCTCTAATACTTTGCATCTGGACTTCTTGATAATGTAGACATGGCACTTAGGGACATGGTTTAGTGGTGAACTTGGCAGTTTTACATTTACAGTTGGACTCAATATTAAGGGTCTTTTCCAACCTAAATGATTCTGTGTTTCTATACTAGAGTCACTTACAGAGAAACTCTCTGGCATTTAGAAGAAAGACAATCTTTCTACAGAGCATTCAGACACACCTGTAATAATGTTACTGCATTCTGCAGAGGAAAAGGAAATTGTCTGTCAAAGGTTTGGGATAGAAATGCTTCACACCGCCCAAAGGTACCTCTTGATAACACAGTGCAACACCCATTTTCCTCCTGTAAACACTCAGAGCCACCACCTCTAACCTGAGGCTGAGTTGGAAATAAATGCCCCACTCTCAGGTTTAAAGAAAAACCAGCTTGGTAGCCATTTGGCCTGCAGCCAGGATTAAAGTGTTAACTCAATGTCTGTCAACCTGTCACTTAAACATTTACAAAACTACTGACCACTTCTATTAAAAGACCATTAAACCAGGATTAAGCTTTTCCAGGGTTAAGCTGATGTAAAAATGCAAGGAATGTCACACCAAGGGCAGCTCATTTTATTTGTATTGTAAACAGGCAGAAGTTGGAGGATAAAATGTTACATGTGTATTAAATATGGGGATATACCCCTGCTTTGCATTTTCCCTTTTTTCCGCTTCCTAAACACAGATCCCATTACTCAGTGCTCCGATAGCTGCAGAGCACAGCTCAGTGAACATGGAAACCTCCAACTGCCTTAAAACCTGCCCTGGATACTTCAGAACAGGCTGGGGTAGCTTTGCCTGGAGGGTGGATGTGACACACAGTCTGGCCATAGTGCTGGGAATAGCCATGGATATAATACAGCACTTACTTAGTGTATCATATTGTAATCAGAGATAAATTGTTTAAAAAGGAGAGTCTTATCAAAAGCAGGAGCCCATTTGGAGCATTCCGTGGTTTTATTTTGGTAAAAGCAATAAAGTCCACTAAGGGGTACCAAACAGCTCAGTGGAACTCCCTGCAAGCCAAGCTGGCCAGGTGCTGTGATGGGACACTGAGATTTCTCTGGTTTCTTACATTTCTTACCCCTTGCCAGCCCTTGGCAGAGACGTGGTGCAAGGCTGGATGGGCTGGTGGCCTGATCTTCTCTATTTGCATCTGCCACATCATTAGCTCTGAATAAAAGCATGCTGGCCTGTCTGAGCATCAGTCAGAGACTTGACTCACAGAATTATTGGTCTTTATTTATTAACTACTATCCTGCAAAATTTCAAAATATATAAGCCATTGAGCAAGTCTGCCTACATAAATATTATGGAATTTGCCATCCCTGAAAAGGGAGGTGCACACATTAAATGAGATTTCTCTCCTTCCCCATAGCCCTCCCTCCATCTAGACTGTTATCTTTATGAAATATAATTTTGCTTTCAGGAAGTATCTATGACACTTCCATCTGAAGCAGTGCTTCCAGTATTTACAGATATCAAAGAACTGGTCTTAATTTCATCTGATACTTTAAAAAGCCTTTTATTCTAAAATAAATTATTGAAATGTGGTATTGGTAAAATGGGTTGCTCCAGTAATGGATTTACTGTGATGGTGCAATCAATTTCAGAGATTGGATTTCAGGATAGAAACTATTCATCACTCTCCATGTCAAGGCAAGGTTTACCTTCACACTGCGGTCACCCACTGCAGCTTATGGATACGAAGGGCAGAGGAGAATCCACTGGAGGAAAACACTTTCTGCTGCTTTTTTTCCATTGCTGCTGAGGTGAGAGTTTGGAGTTTTGACAGTTACAGCAGCTCCAGAGCATCCTGGTGCCACTCAGGGGGGTGCAGAGGGACTCACCTATGCAACAGCAGAGGTGCATAAATATCCTACTTATCTGTTCTGCCATGACTCAGTGCAGGATTCGCTATATGAGTTTTCCAACTTCTCTGTTTTATTTCAGGATCAGCAGAGCCTTTTATCAGGTAGAGGCCTTCAGGGGTAAGGAATATAATGGTTTTAATAGGAATGATGGGGGAGAGACCTGCATTGGTACAAATGCTTTCCATCCTGCAATGCTGAGAACATGAGTGATGCTAATGAGGGGAAAGAGGAGGGGAGCTGTGACATGCACCATCCCTTCTTACACCTGCACTGACCCTCTCTTTCACATCTGAGGTTTTCCACAAGCTGGAAACCCCAACAGCTGCGGGTACACCTGCTCTGCCATAGCTGGGAATGGATCTCCTGGACCTCTGCAGCAAAGGAGGAGGTTGAGAACAGCAGTTTAGTCCTGGAGGTCAGTAAAGACAGGATTTTTTCTCCATTTATTTTTGCTCCTTAGAGGCCCATGTGCTTCTATTAGCATAAATGCATATTCACAGTCTCATTAGTACCTCCTCTTGCTCTCTGCCTGGTAGAGCCACTTCAAGCCTGATGGGGCCACAACCCAGAGAGGCTCTGCAAAGCACCACAAAACACAGCTTGTCTGGGGTGTCCTGACCTATCACTGGCAGGAACAATTGGCATATCTAAGTCTTGTGACACAGAAAAATGAAAGCTTTTTTCCATCCTCATCTCCAACTAATCTTTCTCTTTGTTCCTAGAAAGCAAAGTCAGCTCCATAAATCAAGAAGTCTGTGGATTTGGGGTTTTACATTAACACCTTCAATCCATGCTTTGCTGTGACCTCTTGGATGGGGGTGAACTATTCTCCTGTGCTGGGAAATGGCAGCTCCAAAGCCAATTTTAGCACCTAGAAAATGTCCCTTGGCTTCCAGATGCCTTAATTTTAAATCTGACCAGCCCTTTAAAGACAAAGTCATGTCTAAGTTTGATTTCAGGAGTTACATACAATAATTTAAGAAGTTATGTGGGGACCCAGCAAGTCTCTGACTATGGAGGGGGTTGGAAAATATTATTTGGAGCCAGAATTTGAGATTTCTTGGCTATGGTCTACCTACCAACCTCAGCTCTGCCTTTAGTCTTTCACCGACTTTTTTAAGCACTACAAATGATGGCGTTTTGCTCAGTTGGAGAATCACCATCAATAAATACAGCTGGTTTGGAATAACTAATGAAGGGTGAAAAACTGGGCTTGTTATAGTTATTTATAATGCCTCTTAAGGCAGTTAAAAGTAACTGAAAATTCTCTGGTGTTTTAAATCTTTCTTCTCACTCCACTTCACTACTCACACTCCTTCTTTTCCTGTTTTTTCGTATGAAATATGGCCTATACTGGAAGTTTATTTAAAAAATCAAAACTCTGAAGAAACTCACAAAAGGCACTTTGCAATGGCTAAGACAGAGTGAGTCTTGGAAGAAAACTACTGCTGATGTGCCTGTGAAGCCTGCAGAGGAAGGGCTCCTGGAAGGGCACAGATGCCAGGGAGAGCCAGCTCTAACTTCGGTCACAGCCATGCAGGTGCTTTAGGTTCCCCTTCATGCTGCATTTAAATGCACCAGTCCTGCATTCAAAAGCACAAATCCTTCCATGCATCCATGGCTGAGCCTCTGCCTCCCTCACTGTGGGGCCTGCCTGCAGCCTCAGCAAGTCTGTAAGAAAGGTAACTCGGTTCTCACCTTCTCAGTCCTCCTGTCTCTGCTCAGAGCTGTTGATTTTGCTCAGGGATGAGATGAGGCTGCTCTGCCTGTGCCAGGGACTCAGTGTTTTCCACCTGTGGTAACCACATGTGGAGCAGTGTAATGAACAGGCTCCTGGGGTGCTGCACCCCTGCAATCCAGAGCAGATCTACACAGCCCAGTGCTCACCAACACCAGTGAATCTCCTTTGGGAGTGCTCAGGGAAAGAGGTGATGGAAGGGGTCAGGAAGAAGCAGCAACACTGAAAGGGGGAAAACTATATTGTAAATGAGACTTTTACTCCAAATTTCCAAATTTTGAATTTTGCATTTTCAAACCAGCAGCAACTGCAGTGATGAATGAAGAATTACTTTATTAATGACCAGCACTCCTCACTGCTCAATAAGATGGAAGAAATCCAAATATGCTAAATAAAGAAAATAATCTATTCCCAAGTCTAACCATCATGTTAAACCTGTTCCTGCAATTATTTTGTGTTTCCTATCTTAAGAATATCGATGGACTGGAAATAAATTAAACCCAGACTACTCTTGCAGCTTCTTAATCCACTACAAAAAGGGGGAAAAAAGGATACAACTGGAAAGTCTGGTTAATGACATCTGGAGTGCAGGACACTGAAGTTATCAGTGCTGTACTAGACATATCACAGCAAAGCAGAATCAATCACTATCCAAGGAAGCTCTGAGAGCCATGGATCTGAAATTATGATCTAGCTCTGGTATTCCTTGGGATCTCTCACCCCTTATACCTGGTTCATCCATGAAGAGTTGGGATCTCAGATCTTCCCTCGATGAGCCAGCACTGCCTCCTGCTGTACTCCAGCCTGCATTTATCCCCAGGCTCCCAACTCTGTCAGGTTTCAGCTACCAGTGCAGCTACTGTTGGCATTTTGAGAGCTGTGATGAGTAAAGGGAGATGTGTCTAACCGGCCTCAACACCTTGGAAACATCAGTGTGTGTCACAGGAACACACCCTGCCCAGTCCAGTGGGAGAACAGGGAGCTGAGCAGTCTGTGAGGCAGCCTGAAACACCCCAGAGATGTTTTGCTCATAAACCAGCTTTTAACAAATTTCTGAGTGTGTTCGAGTATCACAGCACACCAGGGCTAATCTGTGGAACCCAGAGGGTTCCAGCCTGCTCAGCCATGCTCCCTCCTCTTGCTTTTGCACATTTCAGCACTGATCTGCAGGAAGTCCTGCTGCAGTTCCACGACCTTCTGCTGAACAGGCTTTCACTTGTGCTGACCCATGACAAACCATCACAGTTAGGGAATGCTGACTGTATCACAGCCCACGTGATTGCCAAGTCTGGCTTAATCCAAAAACATCAGAAAAAGGAGCTTGGGGTCAATCTCACTTAAGGAATGTGCCAAACTTCCTGGAGGTCACAGCAAGAGAACAAGCCCAATGTTTCGCCTCTGAAGCTGAGAGACTGAGAAGTTTTAAATCCTTTTGAGTCATCAGCCTGCAAAGCAGGTAACTGGCAAAATAAAAGGGGGACTTGTCTCTACTCTGGGCTGTAACTGGAAGTCTTTCACTGGAGAGGGTTCTTCCTCCCCCTCGGGGTGGTTTTCTGCATATCAGGTTGAAAATCTCTTTGAAAAACAGCAAGTCAAATCTTTCAAAACAATCATTATGATAACAAAGAAGAATGAGACTACTCTGCTGCCATAGCTACTCAAAAAGTTTCTGAAGGCTTTGCAGAAGCTGTTTATTGAACCTCAGTGGCTCTGGGGAGGAGCATCAACATCAATCTCCTCCACACCTTGCTCTAGTCATTCCTCACTGCAGCTGGAAGAGCTCTGAGATGGCTCCAATTGGAGAATGTGGCAGCAGCCCACCACCCTTCCCTCCCCAGGGCTATGCTAATCCTAAAAACGTGTTCCCAGTAATTGACATCAGTTCAGATGATGGCACTGCCAAACAGGATGTCTGTCTGTCTGAACCACTCTCACACCATTTGAATCAGTCCTGTTTGCTGACTTCCAGACACTGGCCCCAGGTAACACCTGCAAAGCAGTCCAGGATCTTGGATTCAAGGATACCATGGGTGCAAAGTAACATCTTTTTATTCCCAGGCAAGTTTTAGACTACCACTAATTTTCACAGCACATGTGCACACTTCTACGTTTTATATTCAGGTAAACCAAGGCAGAAGGTCACATGGTTTTGTAAAATAACCAAAATAAACTGTGGGAGTGCCAGATAACCCTTCAATGATCTGTTCCATTACAAAAATCCCTTTAATATTAATTTGCCATTAAGGATTGAGAAATATCCTAATACTTCAATATATGAGAGTAGAGAACAAGTTTAATCAGGGAATGGGGTTACTAAACAACCTTTCTTTATGCAAGTCCCAGTTCAGTGACAGGTAGGAGGGACAGTGGACCTGGAAGCTGTGACACCTCCCTTGCCAGGACCACCTCCCTTGCCAGTGCTCCTGCCAGCCTGGCTCTGGAGGCTTTCTCAAGTCCAGCTTTGCTGCAGTAATCCCCTAGCAGCAGCATAGCCAGGAAAAATGTGGTGTGCAAGCTGTGATGCCAACAATGCTGGAATGCTGAGCCCTAGGAAGGAGTGCCAGGCAGCTAAAGGCCCAGCTGAGCTGTGGTGCAAAGCTATGCAAGGACAGCCTCAGCTGAGGAGAAGGTTCAAAAAGCAAGGATGGGATGGTTTGGAGGCAAGAAGGGGCCTGTGAACACTGATAGAGTCACTCCAGGGATGAATGAGGGGATGAATGAGGGGAAAATCTTGATCTTGTGCGTGCACAGCTACAAGTGAATGTACGCAAAACCTGAGTAACACAAAGGAGGTATTTCTACTCATTTCTTTCCCCCTTAACCATTTCCCCCATAACCATTTCATGCCTCTTTTCTTCTTCCTCATTCCAGAGGAAAAGCCGCATCTGTCAACAGACAGGCAATCCACTTATGATTTTGACTTTTCTTCAAACTCTCCAAAGAAACACTTTTTCTTAGAAAATTATCTGCTCCCTCTGCAGACCAAAGAGAGCATCATCTTCTGAGCATCTGTGCAAGCCAAGCCAAACTTCTAAACTGTTGGCAATTCAAAACTCACAGTTCAAGACACAGCATAAAACTGAGAGATTTCACTTTTCCACAGCTTCTATTGAATTCTTAGAACAGAACAAGCACTGCATTTGGGCAGTGATGCAAAAATATTAATTTGCATTATTAAAACCGTTTTCTTTAGCTTCATTGACTGCTTTCCAAAATTGTCCCTGAGAGTGAGGTTAATTAGAACAGTAATCCTTCTGACATTAATGGGAACGTGAGCATTCTCTGAAGTGAAATAGTTGATACTCACTGTCAGCCAGAGGAAGGAAGATGTGACCACAGCATCTCTCTGCACCCTTATCACAGACATTTTGTGCACAGCAGCAAGAAATGCTCAGAGTGAGAGTTTTTATAAGGGAAGGGGAAGAGGCTTCTCAACTTCACACACTAAGACCTGGAAAAGTATATCTGCAGAAAGAAAATTTAGAATTCATTTAGAGAGAACTTAAGAAGAAAATATAACATTAAAGGCTGAGCTCTTCAGAGACTGAGGCCCTGTATCAATCACCCAGTACCAACCTGCAGCTTCACAGATTCATTACACAACTAATGGAAGGAACAAGTTTGCACCTGACTCCTGCAGGACAGTTCAAGAGTATAACTTAGAATATGTTAATTGCTCTTAATTTTGGAATCTGTTTTAGCTGTTCCACCCTCTTTTTGATTAATTGTTTTTCACTTGATTATCTCTTGTATTTAAGCATGCCAGCTCCATTTCCTAGGTCACCACTTAAAGGGACTGACAAGAGTAGATCCCTTAATTTTGACCAACGAGACAGGACCAGGTACAATTGCAGAATATTGCCCAGCCAGCAATTAAATCTGACCAAATTCCTGGCTGCCACAAGTCTTCTGGAGCCTCCCCATCTTAGCAGAGGAGCAGCTTCTGAGCTAAGCCGAAAAGACTGGCAGCCAGGAACTCATATTTTCTATCATATTTTGCAATTTATTTTTTTAATGAATTAGCCCGATTTTGTCCTTCTCTGCAGAAACAAGACCTTTTCTAAGTCTTTTTCTTTCATGCATATTCACATCTTTATGCCAGTGAGACTCTAAACCAAAGCTGTCAGTCAGTCTCAGACAGAATAATCTCTTTTTACAGCGCCCATAAGTACTTCTTGGACTGGTTTCCTTTCTCTCAGGCATTTATAGGTGATTATCAAGAGGCAAATGTCATATTTCTCCTTTGTCTGACAGGCTTTTTTCTTTCCTGTCTCTCTATTTTCTGAATAGCAATTAAAAAGTTGGTGTTTCTGGGGGACTTCCCAAATTTCTGACCATGCTTGCCATGGGGTTGCATTCCAGCATAAAATCCCAGCCATTTCCTATTTTTCTGTTGCAACTAGTAAACAAGGACCACAAAAGATCAGCACATCTAGGGAGGAGCTGTGGGTAGTCCGCTGGCAAATGACTGCATTTAAGTACAATTTTATATTTATGAAGTACCTTCATCTCATGAAAAAAGACAGAGATATTTTTCCTACTTACTATACACTTGAGAATGATGTCTAGCCGAGCATTTTATTACAGTTTGATAACCAGAAATATCCTTGGAGGGATTCAATTACCTGGTACAATCCCTATGAAGAGCCTGGCAATTAGAAGCAATTAAGATCCCCGTTAGCTTTTGATGGCTTCCACCCAGCTGCTTCCTTCAACCTCCTGAGCATCTTCCTGCCCCCCCACTGGCCTCCCTTCCATTTATTTCTGGGGGAGCCCAGAACCAGCCTTTCACTCCAAGAGGGGTCACAATGCTGTGGGGCAGAGAGGAATCACCATTTTCTCCAAACTACTGGCTGTGCTTTTATTAAACCACTCCCATGTGCCTTCAGCACATTTGTATTCCTTGCGCCCTCCCTCTCCTTGCTTTCCCTGAGAGGAGATGAACAGATTCTTTCAAACAAAGGTAATTTTCATGTGTTCTTTACCTTTGCATTGTGCAAAAGTAAAAGGAGTTGTTATTGATTTTGCAGTAGCCTCATAGTTTTGGGGAAAATTTAGTTTTAATTTCACCTACTTTGCAGATACACTCTGGGTGTAGGAAAGCCTGAAGGAATTGAAATGGGGCCCAAAATTGAGGGCTTGAGCAAATGTCAGACAGCTGCATGCATCTTTCTGAAGTAAAACAGATACTGAATGTAACTGCTTGGAAATGAAGATTTTCTGCTTCTGCTATGCTTGTCATCCTGCAAGTTCTTCTTGTTTCATTTATCAGTTTGGATGCACCTGACCTTGTCTGTTCCATCTTGAAAACCTCCTTGTGCAGAAAGAGCAGCTGGGCACCCGTCCCACTCACAGCCCTGAGCAAAAAAGCCAAATGACCCAAAAAGTCTGTCCATCTGTTTGCTTTGCATATTGTTTAAGCAAAAAAGGAGGGGGGAACTCAGTGAGGTTCACCAGCCCTCCCCAGGAGACATGCAGAAGGAAATCCCTCTGGGTTCTCAGCTCACTGCCATTGCTGTCCTGTGGCCCCCTCTGACCTGACCACCCTGTCTCCTTCCTCCCAGCTGTCCTCACCCTGATGGAGAATAACCTCATCTTGGGAAAAACCACACCCAAGAGAAGCAAGGGAAAAGTCACTCTTTGTACAAATTCTGTTCTATCAATGAAAATGTAAAATGAAAACATATCTCCTCTTCATTCATGGGATGGTGTCAAGCACTCGGTCTCTTCTCCCTGCCCTGCTCCCTGCAGTGCCTGTGGGGTGATCTGGGGAGCTCTCCCCCAACCCAGGCCAGACAATGTGGGAACCCAAAGGAGCTGTGGCTGCACACCCCAGCCCTACCCTGGAGAGCCCTCTCACTGCTGCCAAATGTTCACCAGGGGACTTGGTGTCCCTGCAGGCTCCCTTCAGGGACTGACATGCATCTTCATTCTCTTCAGCTGAGGTCACGAAAAGATTCCCCTTGTATCCAAACTCCCCCAAGCTGCTGAGGAGTGCTGGCTTGGCTCTTCCCTCCTCTCTTGGTCTCTAGGCTGGTGACACCTGTGAGTTGTACCATGAGAGGTCCTGGTCTTGTGCTCTGCCTTCTACGTGTACTTGGATGGTGAGATTAAAGAACTTTATTTCATCTGAAGGAAAAAGGGTTGGTGCCCTGGGCAAATGCAGAGGTCACTCAAAGGGCCCTCAGCCCTCTGGAGATCTGGCTCCACGCAGGGCCTCTGGCCTTGTAAAGATTGAAAATTGAGGTTGGACACCCTCCCATGCTGTCCTGTCCCCTGAAGCAGTGTGGCTGGTGAGTGATGGACCAGGGTCATCCCAGACCTGGCCCAGCCTCTGCCCCAGCCCCAGCCTTGTGCTCTGCAGGAACCACAACTGATCATCTCCTGTCTGTCACCACGGGACAGCATCGCTGGGGCCACTTCTCACCTGCCCTGCCATGTGGGCTTTTACACCAGGGAAAGGGCCTGCAAAATTTATTTAAAGCAGATTAACAACAGCCCACATCTGCGACACAACAGGGTAATGAAAATGTGAGCATGAAGGAGCCAAGTATCAGTCCTCTCCTGCACAGTAAACAACTTTCCCATCTTCAGGATCATTTCTTGGTTCCTCTCTCTTTAAATCATCAGTGTCACAGTGGAAAACACAGAAGGATGCAGTCCCTTAAAGCTCTTTCCTCTTTTTGCCTGTTGTTTAATTAAATTATCCTATAATGAAATCTTTCCCTAATGAGTCAGTGTTTAATAATTTATTAGCCACTGAAGCCCTGCTTGGAGTCTCATCAATTATGTATCAGAGCACCAGGCACTTTCAATCTCTCTTTTTTCATTTCTCATTCACTTCATTAAAAGCCCCAGCCTTGCTGCTTCTGGCTTTCAATTCACTTGCTCGGGCATAGAGGTCAGTTCACTGATATCAGTTTTGCCCAGTGCCCACCAACAGATGTGTGTGCATGTGCTGCTGGGCTAAAGTTACACCTGGCATCTGTGTGTGCACACGTCTGTGCACATGTGTGACAGAGGTGGGTACCTGCCTTTCTGCCTGGGAGCAACAGTGAGCATTTATCAGATTTACAGAGATTGTCATCTAGGTGCACACATAAATATGTTTGGAGAGGTATAAAATCTGTTAGCACTTGTGCAGCTGCATCTATAAGGTCATATTTGCTCACATATCTGTGAGGAACATATCAATACTGTCATTCCTACCTAGGTCAGAGTGTCAGCACACCCTTCTAATTGCATGGAATTCATTTGTCTTATTCTGCCATCTTTTTTATTTTTGGTGTACTTTAAAAAAATGCCCAGATAACCCATAGGAATCAGTCAGGAAGTACACATGAAAGACAAGGAATCGATATCTACTGAAGAGATTGGGAAGGGATTACCAAGCACGCATTGCTGCAGTACTGACTGTCACCCATGGGGCATTTTGGGGAGAGGAACTGGCTTTTTAATGAGGTTTCCCATCCCATTCACTGTCAGCCTTCTGCACTAGTCTTTTACATGGACCAGGCTCCTCCAGTGACACACAGGTAATTCTGGAATCACTAACCCACCTAACTGTTTATCCTGGATGCATTTTTCTGTGAAGAACTGTATAAAATACACTGCCATAAAAAAAAAACTAGTCCAGGGGAATGGCCTTGGAAGAGTTATTATAAAACATTGCTGTTTTCCTCCAGCTTGTTTCTGTGTCAGATTTTTTCATTTAGCAGAAAAACATAATTGGTTTAATCTCCACTGTGGGAGTGGAGAGTCGAGCTCAGATGTGTTAACTCATGCAGGGTAACCCTGGTGTGTTGGAGACACCAGTGCTGGGAGCACAGCTCAGTGGCACTGGCAGTAGAAGAGCACATCTGGTGTTCAACTTACACTGTCCTGCAGAGGCAGAGAATTCTTTGGTTTCTCTTCCTGAGCAAAGCCTTGCTTAGCCCTCCCTGGATCTGAGCACATGGAAGAACCACTGATTTATCCTGATGTTTTACATCCCCCTGAAACTCTGGGTCGGGATTATCCAACTGCAGCAGGTCTGAGGTTTTGGTTTCAGAATGATGCTCTTCACAGTAGCCAGTTTGAAGAGCAGAGCAGAGGAGCCACAGTGCTGGCTGTCTTTCACTGGGGTCAGATTCTGACTTTGTCCAACTCCCCAGCTATGCCAACAGAAAAGCAGACCCACACCACATGCACTGGGTCACCACATGTTCCCAGTGACCAGGAGGAGCCAAGGGCAGAGGGGATCCCTTCTCCTCTGGACAAACAGCACAGCCTGGCTCTGCTTCACCTGACCACTGCCTCTGGTAGATCAGGGCTGCTGCTCCTGTCCCTGGTGACACGAGGTGGGGTGTAAGTGCTGTTCCCACAGTGTTCCCAAGGATGGGAAAATCACAATCACTCACATGTACATGCATTTGCATTTTGAATGCTTAACTAGACAGCTGTTCATGGGAAAGATTTTTTGATCAATTTATACCCTGAAGCACAAAATTTGATTTTCCTCTTAATTATCTTATCAAGCATTTCTAGGAGAGCTGTTTGCTGTAACAATCTCATCAGGCCAAAAAACCTACTATGATCTTGGAGGATCTTTCTTTACCTCAAATTGCTTCTTTCCAACTGAACACTTCCCCATGACCATTGCAAGAGGATCTGTAACAAACACCAATACAATGCATTTTACTAATTAAATATTTTTTTGTGTTTTAAAAAAGGGATGCAGCCCTCCAAAACAACCCTGTATTGGTGTCACTGGAACCCGGTGTTGCTCGTCAGTAAATATTCTGTGTCAATAGGCCATTAACTATTAATCCCAGTGCTGGCCATTTGAGAACTTTACATCAACACTCTTGTTATTTTACACATTGCTTCTCATCTTATTAAATGACTTGTGCATATGGACAAGGGCACAGGCTCTCAAGTGAGCCCACATCAATAACGCACGGGACATCACCTCCGATAAGGAACGGAGAGAATCCCAAGAAAATGAATATGTCTGGGGCTATCATGGGTATTTATTTACACTGAGAAGAAAGAGAACCTGTTCTTGAAGAGCTTATTGTATTACCTAAGCTGAACTTCCAACATATGTTCACTCTCAACCACATCCTGGCTTAATTTTTTTTTTTTATCCTTAAAGCAAATTTGGTGTTAGTGAAAGATGCCAGACTGACAGGCAGAGCTCCCTGCTCACCGTGCAGGCTGCTGCTCAAATGTGCTCCTCTCCTGCTCAGCTCCCTGCTGTTGCTACCTGATGCAGAGAGATGATTTCCAGGGTGAGAACTGAGCTTGCTGATCCAGTCCTACACTACTACCAAGGACTATCACCTCTGGGAATGTGTGCTCCAGAATAAGAGACAACAACGGGGGAGCTGAATTGCTTTGATTCTCACCCTTTTCTTCAACAGTATCTTGCTGCTTAAATGCATTAAATGCAAAAAGCAGGAGCAACACTTTAATAATGAAAAATGGTGCATCAATAAACACTGTTTTTTCAAATTATTTCAGTATGCCGGACATTGCTCCTCCCAACAAATTCTCTCCAGGCACCTAATTTACGATCTCAAATCAAACCCTGACCTGCTGATTTTAACCTGACTCTTCTGTAAGTCACCCTAGAAATATTTTGATTCCCCAACTGGCTTTTCACTTCCTTCCAAGTAAGAGTCATGCAAGTCCACAAAGCTACTCCAAGCAATTATTCAACTGGACAAACTAAGAAATACAATATCCTGTATCCAGCTACTAGAGGTGTCCCTATAGTATTCCTCAGGCTGTTACAGAAGGTGACTGACAAAAGTTTTGAAAAGTCCTATTAGTGACATACGTAGTGAGACTGAAGGGCAAAAAAATATTCACTTCTAGTTTTCACTCTAGCAGAGAAATGGAAGTGAGGGATAAGCAAGGAAGAGAGATTTGCAGTAGGTGTCAAGAGCATGTGGCAACGTGGCAGCCAGACAAACGTGTGCACACATGCACAGAATTGAATAATATTGACATGGCAGTTGCTGCTCTCTGATTGCATGGCTCTAATTCCTGCCATTTAGCTGGTCAGAACTCAGCAGGAACCGGTGTGTCTTCAACACAGATGATGACATTGCAACAGCTGTGCTCTCCAGTAAAATCTGTAATGATACTCAGGTTTTATGGCTCTCTGGTTTGATTCCCAATAGCAACTCTCCCATTATCCGTGGTCGAGACAGGTTAGCACCTGCTAAAAGCAATTTCTCATAAATTAGTCTGTGTCAGCTCGTGAATGGCTGACGCCGCAGCCGAGGCCTGCCCGTCCCGCGGTGCAGATGGCTGTCCCCACACAGCTGGGCTGGAACAATCGGGCCCTGTCAGAGCCCTGCCAGGTTGTGCTGGCCCTTGTGGGGACCCACACCTGTGCTGGGCAGATGGTGCTTGTGCCCCTTCCCTCTGGGGGCTGCAGAGGAGGAGCACAGGGGTGTCCGTGGGCATCTAACGCTGGGTATCCCAGCAGCCACGTGGGGGAGAGGGGCCGGAGGGCCTTGCTCACCACAAGAAGCAGAACCCACACTGTGCATGGGGTCCCTGAGCAGCCTGAGGGAATTGTTTGTGTCTGGCACTGGGAAATGGGTCATCTGTCAGGAGTCAGCAGGTCTGTGGCTCAGACATGAAGTGAGCCTCACTCATCCATGCTAGATTCTTGCTGAACATTAGTCATTGCTTCTACATATTTCCAACCCAACACTTGAAGGTAGATTCTTTACCAAGCTGCTGAGGCCAAACTCAGCCCTAAGCCCATTGTGCTGTGAAGGGTTGAGAGCAAAATTTGAATCACTCAGCTGTAGACTGCCCCAGTTCCCCCTGTCCTTTGGCTGCTGGAGACCAACATGTGCTTCATGTTCTCTGCACAGACCCAGACATGTCTATTTGTGCCCACTTCACGTGCAAATCCAGAGATGGCATCATGGAACTTGACCCACAAGCAGCAGCTTTGTGGGCTGAGCTGTCGATGTTGACTTTGGTGGGGACGAGGCATTTGCAGGACAGCACAGATGGAACATTTCCTTGACACTGATATTACACAGAGTCCAGTAGGTCACTATAAGTGCTTTGGATCAATGAGGCATCTCATGAGAGCCCATGCAGGCCCCCAGACCGGGACGAAATCTGATCTCGTGGCTCAATGTGTTAGAACAATTTTTTAACTGCATTGAAAACAAGAGGCTACAGGGAAAGCAGTTGTCTCTCTTGAGGAAATAGCAAGGAAAGGATGAGGTTTACATCAGGCATGTTCAGGATCACCAAACAAAAAGTAACAGTTGTGAACAGTGGGAAGCAACAAAACCTGATGCCAGTGAGCTTATCTGACAGTGGTCAGAGTGTGGATGATCAGCACAACCTGCCAGTCATGGCCATTTCATTGGCCTGGCATCACGGAGCAGCATTTCCTGCAGATGCCACAATTATCACCTTGCAGGAGCCTTGTTCCACCTGTCCCATCAGGCTCCAGACCTTCCCTGCCCCTGGCCAAAGTCTCTGTCAGGCAGTGACAACTGCAGGAAGCTGGCAGAGCCTGCCCAAAGGAGGCACAGGGCTACTGGGGTGCACTACCTTACCCCTTGTCCATTACCACACTTGTTTTTACTCATTTCATTAACTCCAGACTTCCTTTTATATTTCTGACAGTTTTGTTACCTTTTTTTTTTTTTTTTTTCATTTCCAGGGGATAATTTTATTTTTTTCCTGTGTATCTCTTCCTCCTACACAGTGCTTCTTGTTTTTCTTTTCCACTCAGTCCTACCACCACCTCTGCTCTGGAAACTGGACATTTCCACAACTCTTTCTTCCTCTTTATTTGTGGACAGCTTTTATTTTTAACTCAACGATTTCTTTAGCTGTTAGACAATGTACTAAACACTAGCAGAGATTTAGGTTTCTATCCAGAGGAGGCTGAGCAGATTTTTCACTCTGATAGTAATAGCATGACACACTTTTCAGGCAGAACATGGATGTAAGAAGTTTCAAATTCACATTAGCTAACTAAACTGACTGGCACACCTTCATCCACAGTCAAGGCTCTTGAGAAAAACATTAAATGTCATTTTGAACAATGACCACAGAGCAGACCTGAGTCCTGTGTGATGGTGTGGATATGCACAGGTGCAGAGCCCCAGGCAAACATCCCTCCCCCAAAACTGTATTTCCAGCACATTTCTCAACTGTTGAAGCACAGCAACAGCAAAATTCAGAAAGCAGACAGCACATATGCTCCAGAGTTAAATAGTCACAGGGACAGGTGCCACCCATCACCCAGGACAGCACTTGCCATGTCTCTGCACAGCAAAAAGTTACATGGAAAGTTGGAAAAAGCCAGGAAAGTCAATACAGGAAAGTCATGGTCAGCAGGAGCATAAAGACCTCGGTTTACAGCAGCAGACAGGGGGAGGGAAAAAAAAAAAAGGAAAAAACCCACCAGAGTCAACTTCATCTGTCACAGGCAAGCTGCAATCAATAGACACTTAATGGTCTCTCAGAGTCCCATCTGGGCAATTAGCAATAGCATTAAGCAAGCAAAGACGTATTGTAAGTCTGTTCCTTCAGTGGAAGTGACAGAAAAGAGAAATAAGAAACCAAATCACATCTTTAGATCCAAATTCTTCTCTCATTAATACTGCATGAAACCTACTGTCACGGTCAAAAATGGAACAAAACTCAGAGTTTTGTTCTCTTCCTGCAATTTTTTGGTGTTTTTTTCTGTTGTTGGTAGTGGAAGTTTGTTTTAAATTCAAAAAATTCAATCTCAGTTTCAAACTGTAATAAAATCTATCAAAGTTGGGACATAATTATGAATGCCAGTGAAAGAAAGAGTGGCCTTTGGGGCCATATTTATTTTATCAACAAATCAAAAAAAAATTTGAATACCCCAGATTTCACTGAAATCAAGGAAAATCATTTATATTTTCACTCTCTTAACCCTAAAATGCAGCAGGCATCCTTCCAGCACTTCTGGGGATAAAAACCAGCACTAGAAATAACTGGAAAAAGTAGTTTTCTGTGCATCTTTTATTTCGTTCATGACAAACACTGAAGAATAACTGATTAATCAGGCAGAGGTATTTAGTGTGCTTTCAGTTTTATTAAACACGACACTGATGCACTATAGATTACAACATTATATACTACAAGTTATGCAACTAAATTACTGTCTCCACTGTGATCTCAGGACACTTTTCCTGAGAAATGAAGCAGATCCTGTATCCTGCACAAATTTCGTTGATTATCCCAAATTTTTCTCTAGCAATTCAGCTGACATGTTATTGTGCAAATTTTGACCTGTGATTTCATAGAAAATAAAGACTAAGGTTGTTGTTGGATTGGAATAAAACTTTCTATTGTAAGTTGTGTTCTTTTATTGTCTATCTATCCAGATCGTCCAAAAATAATAGAGAAAGTCAATTATGAGTAGGGGAAGTTCCTGTGTGAGATGTGCTTAATATTGCACAAGCAAAATGGGAATCTGTGCACACAGACAACAAACTGGGTGCACTCTTGCATTACAAGTAATTACCTGTTTTGTGTGCCATCAGTGAACTAATACAGATGACACAAATTATCATACAGAAGCCAAGTCTATAATGGAAAAAAAAAATTGAAAGCTTTTTCTCAGCTCAAGACTTTGGAGAGTCTGTCAGAGTTAGACTGGAGTGTTAGACTCCCCAAATTTTGGCAAGTTATTAGCACCTTTCTGTATCCAAGCGGGGCTACCAGGATCAAATTTGCAGCAGATGCTTTTAACTTCATCTGTGGAATTTTGCAGACAAAACAGACAAATTACAGAAACGTATGTCAGTTTGCCAATGGAAAGTCATATCCTGTCTCTACGTAAGTTCTGTGGAGCAATTAAAAAGAACTGGTGGGATTTGCATTCCTTTTACCTTTGCTTTGTGGCACAGCTATGAACTGAAAATGGTCATCTCAAAATAATGGAGCAGGAAAAGTCCCCAGCTCTGAGCATGCTGACCCTGTACTGTGATACCTTTCTGCATCGCTCACCAGTGTAACAGAGACTCCTTTGAGCTCCATGTTGCCCCTCTAAGAATCAAATTACATCTTAAACCTGCAGTGCTACTATTTTTCTTATCTTTGACCTACTGTAGGAAGCAACTTTAAATTTGCCCTGAGTGGACGCGTTTTCAATACACTTTTTAACTTTTGCACTGGTGGTGAGCTCTGAAGTCCAGAAGCAGCAACTCACTTGTAAAAGCTTAGTATATCACTTTATCTGAAATAGCTGCCAGTGAGATAGAGCCTGTGTTTCTTTGCAAAGTCTTATCTAAAAAAGGGTTCTTTATAAATGCTTTATTAAATACTGCAGGAGTGACAGACATAACAACTGAGCCACAACCAGATGCCAAGACTCTAGCCATAGTAGCAATTATATTTGGCAAGATAGGCTGCTGAAATGCTTCTGGTCATTGAATTTCTTCTTTCAAACCCCTTCCATTCCTCTGCATAATGAGTTTTGCAAACATATATAAAAGATGGCACTGAGACAGCTTGTAACATATTGACTGGGTTAACCAGGTCTGCCTAGAAGGGTTTTCAGTAGGAAAGTGATACTGAAAGCAATCCTGAATCCTGGCTGCTCGCTCCTAATTGATTTACATAAATGTTTATGTGACTCCGATTTCATAAACATTACATGCAACATTAAGGGATTTGTAGGACAGATTTTTACAGCTTTCCATTTGGTCTCCATTTATCAGCAGAGACAGAGATCAGACTGAGAAGGGCCAGAAGGAGAGGCAGAGAAGGAGCAGGAGATCTAGTGTCAGAGGTACTATACATCAGATTAAGTTCATAATTTCTAATGGGCTGTTATTAAAAGTTTCTGGGCTCCCCAGTACAACAGAGATATGGTCATACTGGAGTGAGTCCAGCAGAGAGCAAGAAAGGTGATTAAGGAGCTGGAGCATCTGACATCTGAAGAGAAGCTTAGAGCCAGGACTGTGGAGCCTGGAGAGGAGAAGCCTCTTGGGGAGCCTTATTAATGTGTACAAATATCTGATGGGAACTGGGTGAGAAGATGGCTCAGTGATCCCAGTGGCAGGACAAGAGGCAATGGGCACAGAAACAAACACAAAAAAAAACATTTCAACAGATGAAAAACTTTTTCTACAATGAGAGTGTTCAGGCACTGGACCAGGTTGCTTGGGGAGGTTGTGCTGGTATCCAAAACCTGGCTGGATGTGGCCAGAGAAACCTGCTCTGGCTGACCCTGTCTTGAGCTGGGGGCTGGATGTCCAGGGATCCCTCCCACCCTCAGCACCTTTGGGTTCTGTTGTATGGATGGGTCTGAGCAGCAACAGCCACATTACCCTGCCTTACACCATTGGAAAGGTTGGACATGTAGCAAACACTGAAGGAAAAACTGATTTTTATTGCATTCTTCGTCCTGTGGACTAATTTGGTGGCATGCAAAATATGTTATAATTTATCATTAATTACTGTCAAACACTGTGGCAGCACTGTAGATAAATATTTTTTCTCTGAACATGCTGTGGGTGTCTGTATGTTAATTACAATATCCTGCACCTGGGTATAATTGTCATTATTAATACTGATGTAAATGAAATGTTAATTCTTGCTAACCCATCAAACAATGAAATGCTTTAAGAGCAGAATTGCTATAATAAAAGCAATTGAGCTGTTTCTTTGTAATTTGATGGCCCACAGAAGTGCAGAAACATGTCTTATGGCTTTACAAATCTGTGATAATTTCCTTCAACTTTTCCTTTTATTGCCTTGTCATTAAATTCTCATTGAGTTCTTAAAACAAAAATGTTTAAAACAGATGTGGCTGTTAAAGTTACAATATGAATTTTACAACCTTAAATTTTATGACACTGAAAGAAATTTCAGCCACCAAAGTGACAAGAATGGAAGCAGAAGGCAGCTCTAAGGGTGACAAAATTCCATAATTGCCAAAAACTTAATATAACACATATTATATTCTAATCCTCTAAATCAGTATTCAGAATGAAAATTACCCAAAACCCCATGAATTACCAGAATTGAATAGCAAAGAAACAAGAAAATATTTTTTTTTAAAAAAATTAGGAAAAAAGAAAATAAGGGGAAAAATGAAAGAAAAAATTCTTAGTTCCACTTCTGTCCTTTATCAGTTTCCTCTATGGAGCTAATTTATTTGACCTAAATAGTTCCCTTCACAGTGATCCACACAGAATTCTTCAAGCAATCCTAGGGCAAAGATTCATTTTTTAAAAAATGAGTAATTTTCATGGTATCTTGGAAAGGAAATTCAACTTCCATTTAATCTATCTATAAAAACCCTGATATCTGATTTCACCAGAAGTCTCACTATGGGTAGACAGACAGACAGAAATGTAGACATGGTCTCTTTATGTCTTAAAATAATTCCCAACAAGTGTAGGAATGACCCCTCGCAGTATATTATCCCACACAATGTGTTTTCTGAACTTTTATGTGAATTGCTCCATGCTAATTCCTCATTTCCTGGATTTAAGTCTGCGTGCCACAACCCTTCACCAGTGTGAGCATGTTTCCTTTGCTCCCTTTCAGCAAGAAACATCTTCCCATGCTGAATATTCTTTCATGCTGAATATTCTCAGGCAGTTCAGCAGGATTACATCATGACTATCCCAAGTGAGAAAGGTAAAATCTGATTTCAGACTTCTTATTTTTTCTTTCTGTCAATTTTTTGGCCTTTCTAGTTCTAAGATTCTAGTTCTAAGAATGTCTAAAGCTTTGATCCTCCTAGAAACTGCATTTTATTCTTTTCCAAGGCAATTAATGTTAATGGTTGTTTGCTAAAATTGAAGTCTATGTAATTCAGATATGGACAGGCTAGGTCTCTTTACAATGAAACATCCATAATTTGGTTTAAAACCTGTCTTCCTTTTGCTGTTTATCAAGTTCTACACACTTCAGCTTTGTAATCAATTAAATCAATTAATTATGCTCAGGGAAAGTGAAAATTCAGCCCCAAATAATCTTTAGTAAGACTGTATCATCTCCCTGTGAGCTGCAAGAACAACTGTGACGTTTTCCTGTTGGGTTTCAGTGGGATATGTATTTAAATAAAGGCTGGTATCATCTAATTAACCCATGTAATCACATTGCTACAAAGACTGGTGTTTATTTGTATAGTACCCAAGTTTAATGGCTCAGTTTTGTTCTTTAACCCCTGTCAGCAGCAGTGTCCCTGCACCACACTGCTCCATATTTCTTCTCTCCAGCTCTCCTGCAATGAGCCCTTTTCCTGTTCCACGACTCCCTGTTCTTGCTTATTTTTTGCTCAGGATTGGGCAGAGGCTTTCCAGCTTTGTTCTGGTCCCTGATTTACTGCTTTTCCTCCCGTGCACTTCACAGTGACTTCCCCGTGCTCGTTATTCCCATAGCATCAAGCACGTTCTAGAAAAGGCAGCTCTGTCAGTCAGCCACATGATGACGTACACTTTTGGCTTCAGCAGAGAAAAAAACCTTCACCTCTTCTCTTCCAGTGGGTCCCAGCTCCAGCCCCTCTTCCCCAGCAGCCACATTACCTCACGGTTTCGGCAGCCCTCCCTCTGATCTTCCCTTCTCCCGTGACTGATCTCAACACTGGCCAGGTAACTTTCCATATTAGCAGCTAATCTCTCTGCTCCCATATGGCTGGGGTCAGTCATCATTTCCATGACTTATTTGTTTCAATATCCGTAAAAAGTGAGGAAGTCCTTGGCATCAAGTAGCTTTAAATGATGTCAGGGGTCAGCTGCGCCTTTGTTCCAGCGCCGTGAATGTTCCCCCGTGCCTGTGCTCACCTCTGAGCACTGCCCTGCAGCCAGCAAAGGGGTAACACAGGTGCCCTCCCATCCCATTTAATTTACTGCAGACATTATTATGTTATATCCGTTGTAGTTCAGTTATTAATAATATGGTCCCTTTTCTATCAGCCAAGCATGAGAAACGTCTGTTGGGAAGGTAAGTCTGGGGCTTACAGGGAAATCTGATCAAATACTGTCTCACTTCCACAATCACCATGTCAGCAAGATGCAAATCTGCCTCAAAATCTGTAGCATCCATGCAAGGTCACAAAGGCAAAAGAGGGGAAAATAGATATACAAAATGAACTGTAAAAAAGCCAGAGATCTGAGTTGCCAGAGAACAGAAGCTCCATTGCTAAGGGAGGATGTAGCTTGGTTTGACAGTCCAATGTGCTCAGCCCTGTTAAACTTTACCTGTTTTTAAATTATTTTCTTATGATTTCTTATCCATTGCTGTGTAAGGTCTTTAAGAACTATATATGCTTTTAAAAATAAAGCATATATATCTGCCAGCATCTTGGCTCCTCAGTCCTCTAGACATGTTCAGAGAGGGACTGAACATCTCTGATTAATGCTAATGCTTGATTAGTGAACTAATGCTCTCATGGAAGGTAGCAAGCCACCGCATAGACAGAGTGCTACATGAAACATTTAAGAGACTGGCATAAGAAGATCTAATAAGCCTCTTAACATTTTGTTTTATTATTTATTGTAGCTAATTCATGCACAACTTGCATGTTATAGTGTTAACATTATTTGAAAAGTCATAAATCTCTTTGATATTAAGACTCATGCAGATATATACTGAAATTTTTTAAACTATTCTCCAGACATTTACAACCTAACTATTGCACATAGCTTCAGAAAAAGCTTTTTTTTTTTTTCTTTCCTGGAACTATCACCATCACTTCCCATGCACAAATAGTTTGGTCATGATATAATGACAGTGGTGCTTCAGCCCAGGCAGCCCCCAGATTTCACAGATGTGGTGTGTAACTGGCTGCCACCCAAGTGGTGATACACTCCTGTCAGAGCAGTGCAAAGGGATTTCACCCAGACAGTCAGGCCAGCTTTTCCCTCAGACTGCAGAGTGCGAGCTGTGTTTGTCAGCACTGACCTGCATGTTTTCAGCAGCAGCAAAAACAGATGGGGCATCATCCACAAGTAGTACCAGCTGGGGGATCCTCTGAGACAGAACTGTTTCCTTTTGTCCTTAGGGAAAAAGAAATACACAAAGAAACTATGGGAATAAATTCCACCTGCCATTTAAGGACATGTTCAAGAGCTAATTAAGGCTCTTCTAGTCACAAGCCAGAAGGAATCAAACAGGAGGAGGAGCTGAGGGTCTGTGTAAGGTTTTCATCACATTAGGAAGCTCCAAGTGCGGCTATTCAGATCCTGACCCACCTGGATCTTGTCTCTGAAGCTCAGAAACACTGTTAAAATAACAACTTCACACACATTTCTGTGAGTTTTTGCCTCCTCCCATCTTTTCAGCAAGGGCTTGACATTTGCTGGTTTGGGAATGTGTGTGGTGCCTGGATGTTTTGCAGCCCCAGTGTGACTACAGCTCTGCCTGTGCCTAACTCAGGCAGTTCAGAATTGTTGGTCTGCAAACACTCATCAGAGGCTTGTGGAAGCTGAGTTCTGTCTTCTCTGCTTAGCTGTAAAAAGGGGGTAATGATAGGATTGGCTATTGCAGCATTGATGCAAAGGTGAAGTAATTGATTTTGAGAAGCATTCAGATAGAATGGTGATACCAGGGGAATGTACACAATTTCATATTCCAGCAGCCTTGGAATAATGTGCAGTACAAAACATCTAGGACCATGTATTAAAAGGGGTTAAAAAGTCCTGAATAGCCAGTGAGCATCCAGTGGATGAAGCAGGACAAGATGATGCAGTTATGATTTAACTGAATCAAGCATAGGGGGAAAAAAAAGTCTGTGTTAAAGTTACAACATTCATTCCTAACTATTTTAGTTTTTGAGTGCCTGAATGAACAATTTCAGCATATTTTGAGTAAAGTAACATAACCAATTTTGTACATCCCTTAATGACGTCTGTGGAAGTGCATGTAGGTTTGACTAGGCCGTGTATAACAGCCCTGACACTTTTCTCTCAGTTACACTACAGCTGAGAAAGTAGAGATACATGTGAAATAGATACAAACAGGCATCCATTTCACTTTCCAGCTCTGGCATTTAGAAATACCTTGGATCTCAGCTCTACTTCAAAGTTCCTATGGAGCAGTTTCCCAGCTTTTTGCAGCTTCCCTGATAAATGCACTCACAGAAAATGCCTGTAAGAAAACTTGATATTATGTGAAACTAATCTGGTTTCACATTCTGTCAAAGCCTCCAAACCAAGAACCTCCCAGCTGAAAGATTTGTGTACCTGTGACCCACTATTGTGCTGCCATGAAAACCAAGCAAAGACAGGAACAGATGCTTTAGACACACAAATGAGATGATTACAACAGTTTAAGCTAAGCTTAACCTCTGAATTTGGACCTCATAGTCTGCAGCTGAGTGATAGCCAGAGTAGACACTCTCTCATACTTAAAAACTGGGAAACATTTCTGCAGGGTCCTGGGAAATGAAATACAGAGCTGTAACTGGAGTCTTCTCCGCTCCTTCTCAATATGAGATAACATCCCCAATGCCAAACAGTTCATAAAGACTGTCAAACCAGGCTTTGGGATGTGTCCTCCCAAACAGACCCTACAGACTGCTGAAATAGCCTGGACTTCTGTAATGAGCAAGCAAATATGGAGTCACAATTGCAGAAATTTTATTCTCACACATTCATCCTGCTTCCCTCACCCATGGAGATGGTCACTGACCCCTGCACAGCCCCTTTCACACCAGCAGCTCAGCAGGCAGTGAAGATGGTGACCAAAGTGATCATTCACTGATGTGTTCATGGCAGCACTGGCAAACAGCCTTCCTCTAATTCCCTCTTGTCTATGGCAGAGAAAGCATCTCCCTGGTGTATATTCCTGATTGTCCCTTCTCCTGCCATCCCACATCAGACCTGGGAACAAACACACCATGTTCCTTCTCACAACAGCCCAGCCTGGGCCAGGGCTGAAAGACTGGATGGAGAAGAAGAATTTTTTAGTTAATTTTCACTTCCTGGGGGGTGTGCACATGAGAACCCATCAGTGAGGCAGTGGAGGCAGAACTAGCTTGGTTCTCTTTGGCTCTGGAAACACCATCATGGAGTATTTACTTCTTCTCACTTTGCTTTCCATATAAAAGCAAATGTAATATACAAGTAAATACTGTAATAAGAGTTGCATTATTAAGACCATAGTCTGGTTTGTGTGTGTGAGTTCCTTCAGCCCTATACCTTCATGATGCATTACTTTGTTGGTTAAATTGGAATCTCAGCAATATTTATGGTAGCCCACTTCCTCAATGAGTTTAAACAGGCAAATTCAATGAACTTGGATTTGGATCATTCAAACTCAGTTTGCCAATTCTCCATTGGTTTTTGTTCTTTCAGGCTAAGAAAAGTAAAAATCAGTAAAAACTTATTTTTGGCACTAGAGACAGTGGATCTGACTGAATACAGAAAAACAGGAGATTGACTGAAATGGTTCCATTATTACATGGTCATTTTGAATGTTGAACTTCACTTCAAGCCAAAGAACATGCTAAAGAAAATAAAGCTTGAATATATTGTTCCCACATTTGCAAACCACTAACATAGGAATATTTTTGAGCATCCTAAATATTCACCATTTTTGGCTATGACTTTATCTCAGTCACCATCTCCAATGCCAAGTTTATTTTTAAAGAGCAGTCTAGTTCCTGCTCCTTCAGGTTTCTGCAGACAGCTGTTTTGTTTTGCTCTTCCCATGCTATGAAAAATCTGTCATTCAGTATTTAATTCTAGCACCTAACTGCCTCTCTTGAGACAACAGAGGAGCCTCCAACAACTACGAGCCCATCAAGATTCCCAACTAGGATAAAAAACCCCAAAGTGAAGGTTAAAGCAAAACAGCAGGTCAGGAAGCTCAAAGGCTTGTAGCATTGATTTCTTTGGCACAAAAACCACTGGGTTAGTCCAGTCTGTCCTCTGATTTAAAAGGAATTATCCTGAGGTAAAAATAAAGGAATGCAGTGGTGAATCGGGCTCATTGTCTGGGTGTAGCACGAAGCTGAGATGAAGGCGCTGGGCTGCGTGTGGTGCAAGGTGAAAATGAACAACACGCGTGAGCAGGGCCTGATCTGTTCCTTATGGTGTGTGCAAAACTCCTCTCAGGTATTCCTCTGCACAGCTCCTCAGGCCACACAACACTCGTCTGTTTTCTAGTAACAATATTGAGCTGAGACATCAAGACCTTGAAAAGCCATTGGAGCCAATGCAACGAGACTCCATCATTTCTCTGTCCAAATTTGGAATAAGCCACTTCTAATTTGTGAGGGTTTAAGGCTGCAAGCTCATGTTTGTCAATATGTATTTGGAAGTGATTTGCTGTCCTTCTTCTACTCCTTCTCTGTGATTGCCCAACAGCTGCACTTGAAAATTCACCCCTTTCAAAGGTTTAAGGGCTGCTGCTTCCCTCCTCCAAAGCAATTGCTGTTTTCTGCCTTGAACAACCTGCAGAAAGCAAGGCTTTGGCTGGCCAGTCACACAGACTGCGAAGGTTCATGTGGGGAGAGGCTGTGGGGAGAAACCAGGCTGGGTAAGAGCAGAGCTCATAAAGTCCTTAATGTGGCTTTCAACAAATATTGCTCCACTGTGCTTGATATCCCTCAGGAAAGCTGTTGGCAAGTGACACAGCCTGACTCAGGCTGTTTTAAACTCTGCTCTCTGTGTATCAGACATGAGCAAGGAGCTTATCAGACCTTCTGGGTGTCCTGCAACAGGACAGTTGCACCCTCATGGTATCAAAGCTTGTCAATTAGACTGGCATTTTTGAGAATTAACTCACACAATTTTTTAAGAGGGGCCCACAAGACAGAGATAACCAGAGAGGCACCCACAGAGCTTTTCCCCAAACATTGCAGTGTTTGGAGCTCTGTTTAAAGCACCAACCCTAATGGTACGGCTCTGGATAATGAGACATGACTTCATGTGAAATATATGGAATGCATCAAACATCATCACAGCTATGAGAACAATCTAAACCCCCAAGAGTTCAAAGAGCACATCATAATTGTTTTAAGCATCAACTGACCTCTTCTTACACTGGCAAGGGAACCTCCCTGTGATTCTGGAGCTGTGGGATTAGCTGTACAGTCTGAGTTGCAGGGACCATGACCTGGGTGTACCCAAGACTCCCAGAGAGGCAGTGACACTTCTTGAAGCAGCTTCCTGCCTTTACAGAATACCTCTTCTGGAGATTTTCATATCTCACTATAATCTGGATGAATTTTAAACAGAAACTTAGGTGAAAAGGGGCTTCTCACTGTGTTTCACAATAGCTGGCACTGGTTGTTCCAACAGTGAGCACAAACGCCCTAAGAAAAACACTAGTTCAGCCATAATTTCCTGTCTTTCTGTTTCTGTTTTTCGGGGTTATGCATACCATTACCCAGGGCTTAGCAGTGTTGTGAAAGACACTAACCAAGTGTAATGACTTGGGGAATTCAGCTCACTTTAGAGTTTCCAGAAATCTTTCTCCCCCAAGAAGATTTTCCAGCTATTTTAGAGGCAGCAGAAGGAAAAACAGTTTGCCCAGACAGCAGCAGCGTGAGCTATCTTTGGATCCGCGCTGTCAAATGCAGAAGGCATTTGCTGGGCAACTCTCAAAGTGTGCATACCACAAGATTTAATCAAGGAAACTCGAGTTCATGTCCTATTTTGCAAGAGGTATATTCCCCAAAAGGGCTGGGCATGCCTCCAGAGAAAACTCATCACTGCTGTGGAGCAAAATAGAGATGGCAAATGCTTTAAGGTTGGAAACACCCATGTGCTGCTCCTGCACTGCCTGGTGACCCCTGGCCTGCAGAGCTGGGACCACAAACTGTGCCTGGGCGTTTGCAAACTGTGGGGCACTGGCACTGCTCTCAGCATTGTGTTCCTGGCAGCAGCCCATGCAAAGTCCCTTGGTGGATCATCTGAAAACTCAAGAAGGCAATTCAGATTTGCGAAAAGTTTTGACAAGTGCTTTTTCCCTTTGTTAGGCAGATAACTTTGATTTTGAAATGCCTTTTTAACTAGGAGACAGACTAATTTGTGAAGCCCATTCTGTCCCACATTAGGGTTATACCAGCCCAACTAGAAAAACTCTCAACAACCAAAACAGAGAAGAGCAGACAGGTTCTGTTATCCTTGCTCATCTAAACTAACAGTTCTATAAAAATAACCCCATGGAAGCGAACAGTTATTGAACAAGAAAAAGATTAGTATTAAAATAATATTCAAATAGCATGAGAATCCCTCTTTTAGAATATCGAAAATTAATGTCAAGTGTGATAACAATCAAAACTAATAAGGAGCAAAATAGGCTTCTTTTTAAAGGGAACACATCTGCTCTGCTTTGTTTTTTCCCTGATCACTGTGAAAATAGTAGGTTTTGCCTCAGGAGGTAGAAAAGGTCTCACTCCTCTAGCAATGCCTTCATTTTTCTTCTGACCCCTTGGATCATTTAATTGGGCTCCTTTTAAAGCCAGTCTGTAGGTAAACTGCATGCATAATTAGCCAGCTGCGTCCCCTGCCAAGAGTGTGTCATTTAGTATCTGTGAGTGCCAGCAGGGTCAGGCGTGACACATGGTGCAGTTCTGAAAAGCAAACAACCTTCGGGTCCCGTCCATAAAACAGGGAACACGTCCAGGGCTCTATCGGGCTCTTTCAGCAGTTTCTCATGCATGACCAGAGGTGTGGATTTTATGTGCAACTCATAAAGAAAACTCTCCAATTTGCACGCCACAAGCACTAGCAGGTGATGGCTCAGGGTTGCAGAGGAGGAGAAAAAAACTTTGGCAAAGACATTAAACTGTGTCTGCATGTAAAGAATACTCTTTTCCATTCAGTGCAGGCAGCAGTTGCCATGTGATGGCTTAAGCAGCTAAGCAGCAAGGTAGAAATAGCTTTGTGAATCACTTCTTTGTATCCCAGCAGGACTAGCTCAGACCGTTTGGAAGGTGAAATTTTAGGAATCTATCTGTAAGTGCATTTTAATTTTAATGAAATGCTCTGGCAGGACCTACCCTTTGCTTTCAGTGCAAAGGTGGTGCTTTGCACGGCTGTCAGAGAGTTAATGGTGCCTTGGCCATATGATGGCCCACCCTGGGTGGATCTTGGAGAAGTTTGTGTGTAAATTGAGCTCCAGGCATCTCTGCAGCCACTTGGAAAGCCCTTGTAGTTCCAGAGCTGCATTACAGTGTGCTGGGTGTTACCTGTGACTGTAGGGTCACAGCAGCAATGAGACACACAGAGATCTATCTGGATCTGATGGACAGAGAAAGAGTTTTCTGACCACAGTAGAGTAATCTCAGCATTTTTATGTCACCACTTCCATCGAGTCACTCTGCCCTGAAGTATCTGCCTTGCCTTCCATTCATTTCCTTCCAAAATCCAAGTGAGACTCACACAGGTGCTGAAGTGTTACCTGCTTGCACACAGTGCGGAGTCATCAGACACTACCTGTGTCACCTATGTCATTTTCATCAGTCACCTCTGCTCTTCCCCTGGGTCAGCTGTGACTCTGCCACTGAAGAGCTATACATTCCTTGAGGGTGAATTGCCAAGTCCTTTGTTGCTAAGTAAATGCAATTTTTTCATGAGGAGAACTTTCACACTTCATGCAGGAAACTGAACACGGAAATCACTCATAAAACCAGTGATTTAGGTACATAGTGACATTCTTACCCTGCTCAGGACAGACCCAAAGCCAAGCCCCAGATGTGGATCCCAGCAGTTCTTTACAAGTCCTCACATTGTGCCTCCTCCCTGCCTTGCAGAAGCTCTGTAAAACACACACCCACCACCTGTGTGATTCCAAAGAGCCTCAGGTGAAGGATGTGCAGGAATTCCTGAAGTATGCCAGGATCTCAGGATGCCCACACCACCTCTTATGACTGACATTTCTTTATTGTGGACACTTAATAGGCCACTGCTTTTATTTTCTGAGGGATGAGCAAACTTGCAGATTAAAAATCGAAAGATCTGCCAAATCAGGAGCTGTTACTTCTTTGTATTTTACTATCTGAATCTTTCAGAGTCTCATTTCTGAGCTTTTCTCTACAAGTAGCAACACCAGTAGCTCGTCTGTGTGCTTGCTTATGTAAAATACATGGAAATGCTGACAAATTCATTGATTCCAGAAGCTGGAGATTTAAGAAAAACACCCGGTATTGTGAGACTCTCAACAGTCATAAGACTTTGATGTTTTGAATGATGGAGTTTCCACCACTTCCACTGGAGACTAGTCCAAACCAGGCCCCTGTATACTCATGTTGCTGTTACTCAGCAGTTTTGTATTTTCACTACAAAACCACTCCTTTCATATCATTCTTGACATCCCATACAGAGGAAATCCAGAGAATGGAGGTTTCTCAATTCTCCATAACACTTAGGAATATGAGATTAATACATTCATGTGGTCCACTTAAAGTTATCACGATTGTCCTCAGGAAATGAAAGGGGCCAGAGCTTTCACACAGTTTTTGAGCATATATAAAAACAACTATTGAAAAAAAAATCTCTCCAATCTTCTTGTTTAACAAAGAAGATATTGTTTGGAAGATAGAAAATAAATTAATTTTCTACTATGACCTCATTAAGATTGGATTTAAGTTCCAGCCCAAAAGAATTTTAGAACAACATTAGTCTCCTGCCCTTAAATCTCCATCTACTGAAGCTGGTCCATTTATTAATTTCCCTGCTGGAGAGCATATTATGACTGGCCTGCGAGCTGAGCAGACAGTCTCTCCCCAAAAGCTCACACGACGGCCATTTCCTTATTCATTTCTTCTCAGTAAAAAGGGTGTTTCCAGCCATATCATTTTTAATCAAAGCACTCTTGACTCAGACGCAATTGTTCACATTGATGGACAGATGGGGATTTGATCCAGACCCAAGAAAACAAAAAAGCAGAAAGGGCAGCGCCTCTCTTATCTCCAATGAATGAACAAGATTAACCATAACCTGTTCTCTTCTCACCATACAACAAATCCAGTGTGTGCTCCCAGCATAGCCACAGATTCACATCTTGTAATTTTTAATACAAGACATATACAGCCTGAGGGAACAAATTACTCTTCTGTATTCAACATGCTTCAGTGCCTTCAGAGGACTGTGCTTGAGAAATAGAGTTACTTGGCTTGGCAGAAAAAGCCTTTGAAAACAAAGGAGAGGGCTCTCTGCGATGAAAGTCAAGTTCATCCCAAAAGCAACAAAAGAAAGCTGTTTGGGAAGTTGGACACTCTCTGGTGGAACATTGTCCAGACACGAGTTCACTTTCTAAGTGGCACTGAGCAGCAAATTGGTTTTCTGTGCAATCCCAAAGCATGACTGTATTTAAAAAAAACCCAACCAAAACACAAAAACCACAGCTCAAAATGGGCAAGGCTCCGTATCCCAGTTTTCCTGTCGGGACCCCGAGCTGAGCTGATGGAATGAGGGAGCCCTGCTCTTCCTTCTCCCCTCGTCTGCCTATCTTAAAATCTCAGCTTGTCGGGAGAGGCACTGTGCTCTCATGTGAAAGTGCAGGAAGGCTGGGCTCTCAAATGCTACTGAAATAAAAATACCAAAGGGAGATGAAAAGTGTGTGGGTCTCTATAAATAAGCCCGAGTGGGCTCGATGTCTGATACCCTCAGCAGCTGTGCCAGCCCTGTGGGCACTAAATCACAGCAGGGCTGCCTCCACACTCACATTGTGACACTCGCTCCAGAATCATGAGATTTTAAACGTTACAGAGCTGGAGAGATCTCATTTGTTTCATTCTGCATGAGTTGGTTTGAGCTTATGAAAGCCATGAAAACTAGAAACTTACCCCATCTCAAAAACAAACAAAAAATGAAAAAAAAAAAGAAACCTGAACAAAAACAAACAAAAAAAAAACAAACAAACCACAACCCCCAAAACAAAAACCAAACAAACATTCAAATAATAATAAAAATATATATATAATACTAAAAACCAACCAACCAAACAAAAAACCCAAGGAAACAAAGCAAGAAAGAAAAGAGATTTGTCTGTAATGGCCTGATTCCAGAAACAAAACCCCACAAACAGTAAATTTATTTTTACTGAACAAGGAAATGGGAGCCTTTTTTATATTGAATATTTGACCAATCACATCAGATGCTCTGTTTGAATTTTTTTCCCCCAGGCTTTTCCACATGAAAAGGACTGCAAATATCAAATACAGAAAATGTCTCTATTTCTCTGCCTGCTGTACTCCTCACTAACCCATCTACAATCCTTCTTTTTTGAAAGTGTTCTTCATAAGAATCTTTTTCAAGAAAAATCCAATTACAAAGACTGCAGCTTTTCTGTTTCCAGAACTGTTTTCAAATATGATATAATTCTATTTCCATTCTAAATGGTCCAACTGAAAATATCAAAATATTGCTGCTTTATACTGCATCCTTTCAAAACATAATTCTAGGTTTTGGCAACTGAACATTTTTGTTTTCCACCTCTGCTGGCAGGGCAGAAGGGTTTCCAATTTCCTAACTTTCTCCCTCTCCACAAAAAAAACCCAAAACAGAGCTTTCAATAGGCATGAAAAGAGAAGTAAAAAGGTTAAATAAAAGAAAGAGTGATATTGCAAATGATGTTTATTTACCCCCTTTGTCTCTAAAATCTTCATAAGATTTAATTAGAATGCCATTTTCAGACACAGCTTTTTTTATTATTCAGTTGAGATTTTCTTATGCATTAAAGTCCAACATTCAAGTTCAAACTACAGTCCTATTATCTCTTTTAAATGTAGCTAGTTCTAGATGCCTCTCTTCTTAAACAGTTCCACGGGTTTGGGAACAATGCAGGTTGTATTTTTCAGTTTACAAGTAATAAAGTGTAACTTCCAGGAAGGAAACCCAGGATAAAGTATCCTGTCATCTCTCTGTGCAGTGTCTGGTATATTCATTTGCAGAACAAAGTATGCAAAAATATAAAGAGACCAAATCAAACATCATTTTAGTGCAGACACAATTGCATAGGTAATGAAAATACCTTGTTAGTTCGTGTATGTGCTACTTTTTCTCTAAGCACAATGTTTTTCAGTCTGTTCTGAAAATCTGAATTCACATACAGCCAAATTGTATTGAGTGTCTTCCTCGCTAATAATTGTCAAAACAACAAAGAAAAGACATATACAAGAGTTTACATATGCAGTGCCTATTAACACAGACTCCAAAAAAAGAAATCTTGCAAAACTGTATATATGCTCCCTGCCGTGGATTTGATTTTGTCTGGCCTGTAACTAAGGTCCCTTGATACTCCAGTTTTATGAGGGTGTGATGTAGTGGTAAATCAGGGCCATACTGATGATCTAAATCAGAATAACCAGCATGTTTTTCATTTCAGATGAAAAAAAAAAAAAAAACCAAAAAAAAAACAGAGTTTGTGAGAGAAAGTTTGCCAGTTTCAGCACTTCCTGGCCGCCAAGAACATTTACTGAAAATCAATGGTCTGTCCAAAACCTAATGTGAGCAGGAGTCGTAGTGCAGCTGTTCAGAATCTATACTGCTTCCTAGGCAAAGTTTCTAAGCCCTTTCAGTCCTTTAGAATAATAAAAATGATTAATGGTCTCAAACACTGTGAACCGAGTGTTTTGAAGTGTAACCTGCTACTTGTAATGCACTCAATATTTCTGATCTGTATTGTACTGGCATACGGTGCCTCTGGAAGTTAATGTTAAAATGGGCAACATTTGAAATGAATGAAGAGAGCCTCAGGAGCCTGGTGGCAAAATCATTTTCTCCCAAACCAAGATACTATTTCCCATCAGTTCATAAAGGCAAAATAAAAAAAAAGGGGGGGGGCTATAAATATATATGAATACCCATTATTTTCTGTAAATGTGTTCTAAGAGAGCAATGTGGATACCTCACAATGCAGAAGGAAAATAATCCACCTCCTTCAGAGCTCTAAAGAGACATCAACTCATTTCAGAGAAAAACAAGCTGGGTCTTCTCACAGACTGCATGCAGCAGAAAGAGGCTCAAAAACTTCATGGAACAACTTCCTCCATCTGGGCCTTCCCTTCTCCTGCCGCAGTTGGGCACAGCCCTTGCCATAAACACAAGCCAGTTTGGTCTATGCCAAGACTTGGTAGAGTCACATAAATAACAGAAGCTACTGAGGCCCAAAAAATCGCTGGTGGCCAGAGCCAGGCAGTGCCTGCAGGGCAGTGCCACAGGTCACCTGGGCACTCTGCTGGGCACAAACCCACCTCCAGCTGCCACACACCTGACTGACCTGGGCACTCTGCTGGGCACAAACCCACCTCCAGCTGCCACACACCTGACTGACCTGGGCACTCTGCTGGGCACAAACCCACCTCCAGCTGCCACACACCTGACTGCCAGCTCTGCCCACCCCGAGGCTGCAGTTGCACAAGAAGCTCCCTCGGAAGGGCTGGACCCAAGCCCAAGCTGTCGGTTGGTGCCCTTTTTATCCCAGCCTGTTTGCTCATGCCCTGCACCAAACTCCAGCAAACAAATAGATTAATTGGGACCACAGCTATTTCCAGATATTGGCAGTGCCCTGGATGTATCGAGTCCTTAACTGCTCCGAGCAGCCTCACCTGGGCCTCCACCCACAGCCCCTGCCCATGGCCCAGGAGCTCTGTTTAGGCTCAGCCCCAGGGTACCCAGTCCCTGTCTGGGCTAGAGGTGTTTGTGTGTCCAGCCTGGAGTCCTGGGAGAGCTTTGCTCCTGTGCTGTAGGTGGCTTATCTCTGGTCTCCTCTTTGCCCCCTCCTGGCCCCGCCTGGGTGGGCTCCCTGGATGGACCTTGGTTCATTGCTCCTCACCTCTAAACGGGGTTCTACATGAGCCCCACACCCATCACTGCCTGTGCTGCAGCCACACCTGGGTCCTGAGTCCCCTTCCCTTAGGAATCTATTGGCATTTGGTGCTCCCTGAAACACATAACATTGAAGTGAACAGTTGTTAGGGAAAATATCTACCAGACAAGAGAAAGCTTGCCCACTTCATCCTGGCTACCTGTACTCCCCTGTCTTCTTGTTGGGTGCAATAGAAGCTTGGGAAAGCATTTTTAGGAACACTCAGTTAATGTTTACAGAGAGGTAATGTGCCAAATTCTTTTATAAAACTCTCAACTCTAAATTTACAGGCCTTATATGCTATATTATTTTGGGGACGGCATATTGTATTCATTAGATATTTTAAATGGTATAAACAAGGCAGTAGAAGTACTCAAATTGCTGCAAGCCAGATGGAGATCTTATCATAATACCTCCCACAATTTGGAATAACTTCTTTTTGAACGTTTCTCTGCTCACAGCCTAGCAGAGGAGCGGATCTCCTGGGTCAGCACTGATCTGGGCTGTGTAGGGCAGAGAGTTGCCTGTCTCCTCTCTGCCAAGGAAGGACATGAAGTGCTGTTCCTCTGCACTAGTACACGGGAGCAGAAGGGGCATGTAGGCTTAAACAAAAACAAAGTAAAAAATTAGATCATGCAAAGTCACATTTTTGGAGCATAAGGGAACATTTTACTCCAATTATCTTCTTGAGCACAGAAAGAAAAGGAAACATTTTACCAGAGTCAGTTTTTAAAAGAATTATCCTGGGTAAATTGATCTGCAGACAATTGCCCCCAAAACTATAAATCATATTGATTTCCTTGCTTTGCACTCTTAAAGGGTGACCAGTGAGTTATTGGAAGGATGCATGGAGCTCTTGGCCTCCAAGACTGAGGATGGGGCTTATTCCTGCCTGTAATATGGATTAGCAAGATGCAAATGATCTCTGTCATAATGGACAGGAAGGGAATTATTGTATGTTTGACCAAAAAATTGAGAATACACTATTAGTGATTTCCTAGCACTGACTGACTAGATCTAACTTCCTTGAATTTCGCTGTATTTGCATAGGAGTTAGGAAAGAACACTTACTCTTTTAGTTTAGGGTGGATCTTTACAGTTTGTTATCCCAAGCAATATTAAATGCAGTAAAAGTTGCACTCTGGAAGCACATCTCCTTTGGTACATTCCACTTCTTCCAGCATCTGCCCTTTCATTAGTTTGTAAAACAAATATAAAAGTCTAATGACTACTAATGATGGGAAACTGGCAAAATGCTCTTAGGCATCTATTGTATTCTCAGATTGTTTCAAAATACTTAACAGCCATGGTTTGGAGCAATTTTTTTAATATTGTGTTAAATTTCTAATTAAAGTTTTGCGGCAGCCAGAGTGGCTTATCCGAACAAAGCGATTGGTTTGGCAGAATTGACTCATGGTCATTCTACCTGACAGCATTCCCTTTTGTGGGAATGTAACTCTTACTGTGAAAATGTTGTACTAAGCAAACCTTAGTTCCGCTCGTAAATCAGTTCGATGAAAGGTTTGAAAGCCTGTTTCTATGGTGCAGTTAAATTACATTCAAAGTACAACTGAGTTTGCCCCTACTTTTCCATCAAATATAATGTGATTTAAAGAAACGTTCTTTAAAGATAGAGAACGGTTTAGAAAGCCAGATGAGAATTCCTGAATGAAAGTAGATAGAATTTAGGTAAACATTCTCCAAGTTTAAAATAACAGACTGAAGCATTTGTCTTTGATTATCAATTTTAATGTACATAATAATGAGACTCATTCCACTAGGACAGGCATGCTAAGAAAGTTTTGGAGTGCTTGCATTCCAATTCCTAAAATCAAACTCTTCCTTGCAGTCAAAATCAAGAAGAATGGCTTTTGATTCCTGTGTGAGTAAACTTTCAAAATACTTGCAGTTCTACGAGATAAATTAAATGAAAGATTTCTGGGAGACTGCTCAGGCTCTCTGTCCCAGCAATGCTGCTGAGCTGCTGCTGCAGCTGCAGCCAGGGCACTTTGATGCTGTTGCATCAAAAGCCAACCAGTGCCCAGTTTGGAGCCCACCCAAAATTCAGCTTTTTCTGGCTTACTGAAATATCAGCCACATAGAGAGAGATACAACTTTACATGGGCCAGAGGCAACTTCAGATTATGTTTTGCCTCATGCACACTGCTCCAGTCATAATGAAACAGAGCCAGAAGTTGTAATTCATGAGGAGGTTTGCCAGCCTATGGAATTCATAAGTCTTCCCTGAAGAGGAAGTTGATGTCTACAAATGTTTCATCTGAAGTGAAAAGAAAAAAATAAAATTAAAAAGCCAAGGACCCATGAGAAAATAACTTCCAAATCCCTTCCATTTTTACTCACAGCCACAGGAGTGGACCATGTGTCTTTTTAGATCACCAATACATACTAAATTCAAAGGGAATGTGCTTTTATTAGAAGTTAATATAGATTTTATTAATCTGGCTTTTCATGCACACATTGATTAGAACTGAAAATTGATCATTTCTCAGCTCTGCTCTAGTGCAAAAAAATCCCCCCAATCCTGCACCTCCTCTTCAAATGGATCAATGTCCAAATTCTTCCTAGTGATTTTTTTTCTTTTTTTTTTTCTTTTTTTTTTTTTTTTTTATTGCTGGTAATTGAAATAACATCAAACCTTAACTTTAAAATATTGCATTAGCTCAGGGGCCAGTTTTCAAATCACTCCTGCAGACCATCATTTCTTCCACCAGCAGAGCCATGGCATTTCCCATATTCAGATCTGGGTTCATAACTGCACGTGGCAAAGTGAGTCAGCAGGAACCATGTATTTGCATATAATGCTCCATGCAGGCAGCACAAGACAAGAATTTTCGTCTCACATTATGTTATTAGAAGAGGTCTTGGAAAAAACTCATGAACAAAAATACCAAAATGGTCATAATACTTATTTTTCATTTTAATACTTTTCTATGCAAAATAATTGTTTTTCAGCTGTGCACAAAGATAAAATTTGGTTTACTCCTATTGTTAGAGATGCCTGCAGTAAGAGTGAAGGATCCCAGCCTGAAACAAATCACACATTTTCTGTCAGTGGATGTTTTATTTGTGAAATTGCATTGTCTGCACAGTCCAAAACATTTTTCCGCTAAAGCATGAGGGAACAGGAAGGATGGAGTAGAGGGATCTACTGTTTCTACAGGAGAAATTCCAAGCAAAATAGTGTATTGAAAAAAAAAAAAAAAAAAAGGAAAAAATTCTGGTTTTTTTCATTTCAATCCAGTAGTGGAAATTGATTAATGAAGCCTGTCTGCAGCCGGTACAAAGGGCCAAATCTTCAGCTAATATTAAATAGCAAGCTTCTACTTTTGAAAACCAGAAAGAGGAAGGGGACATGAAACTAAAAAACAAACAGGCATATTTGATCATTTAGTGGTGAATAGATCAGGCATTCCTCAGTTGCAGGGTTTTATTTTTGTGCATTGTGTCAATGATTAGCAACCATATGTTTTAAGACCAGCTTCAATAGTATCAGTAGCTACAGTCCTGCTCTCAGATTACTTTTTACTGCCTGCCTAATTTTGAGCTTTAATAGCTAACATGCACTTTGTTTATCAGTTACAAATGTTCTGAATGTTGATGAAACAGGCTAAACAACACATATTGGCTTATCATCAATACCAAAGACTGAGATAAAATTTGTTAAATGTTGTGGCCTGAGAATTTGCAAACAAGGAGTTCTTAGAAATAAGAATAATCTCAGAATTGATGGCTCTGGTTCTGAATGTGAGATGTTAGCACTCAGATCTTGACACAGCTCTTGTTATTCACAGAAGAATCCATCCTACAAAGAGCAGAGTGTTTTGGCTCCAAAAATGCAACCAAGTACAGCACAGTTAAGCCCCCTTGGATGGCACAGTCCCATATGAAATGCTTTATTGCACTGGAGGCAGTCTGGTGGCATTCAAATTAAATATATTTGAAGTATTTCCAGAATCAGACCCTTGGTGTCTTGCAGGCCTGAGCACTAATACATGAAATACGTCATTTTTACATAATTCTGTTTAGCTGTACAGCAAATAAATTTAAAATAGTCTCTAGATTATGTTATTTATTCTCTAATTACTTGAGGACAGAGCACCTCTCCTCTGTTTTTAAATTACTACATAAATGAACAATGTTCTAACTATAACAGCAGCAGCAATTCAGGACATTTACCAGAGAGAAAGCAACCATTAGCCTTGAGAATGAAATTTCACTGGAATCCACAAAATATTGTGTTAGGAAATATTATGGTTGCCAACTTTTGCAATTTTGTTGAAAGTCTTCTAAAATGTGAGGGTTGGGGTGTTTGGGGTTTGTTTTTGTTTTTTTTCCCCACAAAGCCTGAGTTCTGGCATCATGTGAAAACATGAAAATGTGAGATTCTCAGTTTTAATTTTAGAAGACAACTAAGTTACTCAGCATTGTGGTTGCAAACAGAAATTGAAAACATGAACTCAAGGACCAGAGAACAATTAGGAAGAGCCCAAAATGCATTATTTTTAAATTCTTACACTTTGTAAAGCGATTTCTGACTCAGGGTGTTTCTATGCTTAGGGTTAACCATATTCAGTACCCCAATAAATCCTCTCCATCCTTTTTGAGGACTTCTCACCTTGGCTTGTGACAGAGGGTGACATCACATCTTAATTGTGAAGCAGGGTGATGAAGTTCAATACTGGCTAATTTCTTGTTTTTAAAAACAGAACCAGTTGTTTGTACTGATGTAGTTCTCTTCATTTTGAAGGTCAACAGCAGAAACTGGTAGTATTTCCTCAAGGGAAATGCATTTCCATAGTAACTAAAATTTGGGATCTAGCTCTTCACCTTCTCAGAGAGGCTGAGGTGCTCCCATACTATGGCAGGGTCTGGCAGAAGACAGCTCCCCATGTTCCCTAAGGACAGGGTATTGTCTGGCTGCTCAGGTGCCAAAGGAGGACCATTATCTCTTAAATCTGTGCAGGACTCTGGCACCCAGCCCAACGATTAGGAGCATTTCCATTTGGTGACTATGGGGTGCTTTCTGCACCGTTTCCATTTCGTCTTTAAGATATGTGGGAATGAGCACAGGGTAACAAGTCAAGCAAACCACCTTCTAAACCTGCCTTGGTTTTTGACTGAAAAAAAAATCCACTGGTCTGAGAAATCCCTGGCATTATATGGCTGATGATGCCCCAGCTTGACAAAATGGAGACTTTTATCAAACCAACCACAAAGACTGGCTCCTTGTGTCTCACCTTGCAGCCTGTACCCCATGCAGCTGTCTGACCCATGCACACCAACCCACAGTCCCACTGATGGGGCAGAAGCCATATTATTCCCTTGCCTTTCTAAATGGCTTTTAACATCTACAGGTATTTTCCTGGATACTAACAATGATGAAAATACTTAAAACATCTAATTGAAAAAAATATCCTTTATCTTCCTCTTTGCTCACCCTTTTCCCACTGTGCCTTTATTACTTTTCTAAATATTGCATACAATGTTTTTGGTAAATAAGAAGGATATTAGTGTAGACAAATAATGTTTACTTACCAGCTCAAGAAAGGTGTTTCTGGCACTGATTCACAAGTTACTCACAACTTACAGAAATTACTTATACTGAAAGGGACAAGGAGTGTCTTTTTGTGTGCAGGTTGCTGAACAAACAATGAGGTCCTGGTCCCTGCCTGGCTTGCCGTGGCATTACCACAAACAATACTAATTCTTAAATACCTGCCTGACTTTAAGCACTTGGGTAAATAATTGTATTGATCGTTGTAGGCCTATTCACATGCATAAAACTAAGCATATATTCAAATATGTTGTGAAATCAGGGGTTGGGAGAATTTTGCAAACAAGGCATTTTTAGATATGAATTTACTTGTTAAAACCAGCTTCAAAAGGAGCCAATGTGGCAATCAGGCTTTTGGGCACAGCAGGTTGAGGAAGGAAAAGATTTATTTTCAAGATGGATCCAAGGACTTTCTTGTACTTCAGAGACTCCTCACCAGAACCACAATTACAGGTGAGAAAGGCAGCAAGGAAGCCCCTCCAACCAGTGATTGCTCAGAGTTTAATGTGAGAGCAGTGTAAACTCAGAACTGCAGATAATCCATGGGGAAATCAGGGGGTTTGTGCCGAGAACTGATGGGGAATAACAACTGAAAGAGCTTTGGTTTTTCTAGGCTGGCGGGAGGTAGCTCATGCTAGGAAGCCTGCCAGCTCCAAACTGATGCTGGGAGCTTTGTCTCCTTTGGATTGTAGGAACACACTTTGCAGTCAAACTGATCTGAGAGATTTTGATAGTAAAAACAGCTGTCTCGTTGCAATGATGTTTTTGTTCCATTGTCAAAATTTTGAGTTAAATCCATGAGTGGGCTGCAGCTTGTTCAAACCCTGAACTCAACACCCTTTGTGCTCCTTTGGCTTTTCCACTGCGGTTCATGGGATATCTCCTTCCTGAGGAAAGGGCTAGGTGTAATAAAAGCCGTCAGGACAAGGAATTGCAGGTCTCCCCCGATGCCTCTCCAGCGCTGGAGAGACAGAACTGGAGGACCGCGGTCTGTCCCAGACTGGTGAGCAGGGGAAATAAGGAGGAAGAGCAGGGTGTGGAAATGAAACACTCCAGCGCTGCTGTGGCCAGGCTGCATCCCCAGCGAGCAGGTATGCCGGTGGAAGGGGGAAACTGTCTGGTACCTGAGCAGGGACGAGGCCAGCATGGGCAAGGGGAAGCTGGTTGTGAGGTGTACAGCACAAGGGAATACAGGGAAGGGGCATGCGGTGGGATGTCCCAGCCCCCTCTTCCCAGCACAAACCACCTGAAGGTGCCTCCTGCCACTCTCTTGGATGTGCAAACAAGCAGATGAGATGCCTGATTGAGGCGTCCAGCACATCAGGCAGGAGCACAACGGCCAGACTGCCTCTGTTTTTGTGCTGACATGAGAGATGGGACAGCACCTCTGTACGGCCACAAATCCATTCTGTGTCGCTTGAGGTGATGGGAACTATGGGCAGGCTTTCGCCCTCTGGGGAGCCAGGAGCCGTGTGATGCTCTGTGAGTGCAGAGTGGCTTGTGTGAGTGCTGCTGTGTCTGCAGGACCCACGGCTCTGTGGCACTGTGCGTGCTAAGACAAAACAGATGTCAACAAAAGCCATTCCTTTTAAATTGATATTTAAAAATTGTCAATAGAGACCTGTAACACAGGGACTGTAGTGAAAGTGACTGTTCTCATGGAAGCACAGGCTACAGACAAGGTGGTATTCACATGGTATTCAAGGGTCCAAGTTCTACGGAAAGAATTTCTTTCAAAAAGAAAGAAATCCAGCAGCTCGATGAAGGCTGACAGCACCAACATAAAACCATAACCACGGGCGGGAGCAAGCGCGGCCGGCGCGTACCTGCCGCCGGTGAGAGCGCTGCCCGGCCCGCGCCCGGGAGCGGCGGCTCCGCGCTCCTTGCGGCCCGGGGGGCGCGGGCAGCTCCGCGGCAGTAGCGGGGGGCTGCCGGGCGGCCCCGGGTGCCGCGGGAGGCTCCTCCTCCGCCCCGGCACCGCGGGCAGCGCGGCGCTGCGGGCGCCGGGACGCGCCGCGGCCCCACGCGTGCGGTAGGTGCGCCCCGACGGCGGCGGCGGCACGGGGGCAGCCCCGGGCGCTGCGAGGGGCCGGCGGCCCCGGGCTCGGGCTGCCGCGGGGGGCGGAGGGCCGGGTGTGCCGGGCGGGCGGCAGGGCACAGGAGCCGAGGGCAAACCCCCCGCGCCGTGCCGTGCCGTGCCGTGCCGTGCCGCGGTGCGGCCGCGGCGCTGCGCTCCGCGCCCCGCGCAGCCCGCGGGCGGCTCCGGCGGGAGGCGCGGCGGGGAGGGGGCGGGTGGGCGCGCCCGGGGCGCAGCGCGGGGCGCGGAGCCGCCGCCCCGCTCCGCTCCGCTCCCTTCCGCGGGCATGCGCGCCTGCCTCGCACATGCTCACTGCGCCCGCGGCGGGCGCGCACACTCCGCAGCGCCGCGGCTCCGCGCTGCACCGCCGGTGAGTGGGGCAGGGGTTCTGCGCGCCCGCGGAGGGGCCCGCGGGCGCGGGGCGGGGAGCGCCGAGCCCCGGAGCCCGGCGGGGGCGGCTCCGGCGGGGCGCGGGGAGCGCGGGCGCGGAGCGGCTCCGGGGCAGCGGCGGGTCCTGCGTGCGGAGCCGCGACCCACAATTAGCACAGGGAGTTAATTGCTGCGCAGCGTGCGGTTCGATTTTACCGTCAAGCGAGCCCCGCTTATTAATGAATTTAATAGCTGAGGCGTGCGTTTAAATAAAATGAGCCACTGCGTTTTCCCGCGGCTGCTTCTATGAGGAGAACTTGTATGTGATTTATGCAGTTTAAGTAAACTTTTCTGAGTGTTAAATTGTGTTTGAGCCCAGTGAATGGCCTCTAAAGGAAATTATTCATGGTATACAGCTACTGTTGTTCAGACATTTCAAGTAATGATATATTCTCTTGTATAAAGTTGTGATTGCTAAAATGCATGTAGTGAACCAATAAACAGTTTATTGGTCTGTATCAAATAGTAACAGAAATTTTGTTCAGCGCGATATCAAATACACGCATCCCTGAGCGCCGTTAAAAGCAGTGGCAGGAATGGTTTATTGTTTAGTCTCTCTTGTGGACTTCATTAATTTACTGAGAATTTCTTCTCTCTGCAATGCCATCCGTGGAAGGGTCCCTCCCTTTCTTCTCCCCCAGTTTATTGAGAAAGCATGTCTAAATTTCTTCATCCTAGTCCACATCTGTGTCTATTAGGGCAATCTGGTCCACAAAAGATGGCATACATTTAAACTAGAAATTCTGTGTCTAAACTATTGCTTCTTAGATAGTTTCATACACTTAGCATTGCATTGTTTTGTTACTTGTTGCTTCAGACAGGATAAATTCTTTCTCATCATCCTTTTTTATGTGGGGAAACTGTTTCCATTCCTTAATAAAGCTGAATTTTTATTTCTGCTTTGAAATTGAAGGCATCGGATGTAACACAAGCAAGTAGGAAAGACTTGTAGTACAAATGCCTTGAAAATAATCAGTACTTATAGCTTTGGAGACATTGCAGAAACTTTTTAAGCATGTTTTGAAAATTCACTTGAAATGGTACAGCAGCTGATAATTTGGCTTAATTGTTCTAACTTAAAACCCTTAATTAAAAAAAAAAAAGTCTAAATGTATGGTGTAAAATTGAATTATGTAGTTACAGAGTCAAATTGTCCACGTAATTCTTGTGCCTCTTCTACTCACTCACCAACAGGTCAGAACATTTGGCTAAATAACAAGTGGTGTATGCTTTTGGTTTTATGCTCATCAATTTGTTTTGCTTTACTTTGCTTAGCCCACTCCCCTCAGCTCATTTTCTTTTAAAATAGTACGTGGAGACTCGATTCCCATGACTCGCTAATCTTATCACCATTATTTGGTTGAAATTTTTGAAACGGGTTCCTGTTTCAAATACCTCACAACATTGGCAGCCTTAGGTTCCATTAGAAAACTTCATTAGGGAGAAATAAAAATGTTGTTGATAACTCCCCCTCCAACAATAAGCTTCGTATTCAACTCCACGGTGTGTGCGGATATGCCTTGAATTATAAGAAGGAATTAAACTCAGGTATTCACACAAGGAACTCGATCTCAGAATATCACTTAAGGAGTCTCATGTGTTGCTGTGTTGCTATGCATAGCTGGTTAATATGCTTTTCTCTTTTTTTCCCCTGAAAATTTAATAATTTAGCTATTTATCCTGCAAATATTAGTTGCATGTTTAACTTCAAGCCTGCGAGGCGTGGGCTGAATTCTGCATGGCTGTGTTTGTGTGTCAGTGTGTATGTGTACACACTGCTGACAAAGAAAACAATTAAAGACGTTACTAATTTTCTGCTGTCTTCCCAACTGTTATTTATGATGTGTAGTAGTACAACAGCTATTCTGAAATCAGCTATAATTCTCTTCAGTAAGATTTGTTTCTTCTGTGCCAAATTTTGCAGTAACCAGATGGTCTTAAGGTGTCTTCAGCCGGAGAACAAACATGAACAGCGCTGAAGACTAATTATTCCTCGCAGTAAATTCCTTCTGCAATAAATTCACAGGTTGTTAGACCTAATCTGTGGAAATGATTGTTAAGATTACTTATGCAGTGAAAAATGCTTTTATAAATCTGTGAAAACTAGCAGAAGTTCTTAGAATGCTAAGAAAATATTTTTGAGTTAATTTTGCCTGGCTGGGGTAACTTTTATTCGGGACAAACTGTTAAATGAAGTTGCAAATTCAAATCCTTTTCTTAAGCCATGGAACACTGCAGTTTTAATATGAAGATTTTAAATGTATCCTGTAAGTGGAGGAGTCATTTGGTAGACCATGTAGGGAAGGAAATCTCATACTGCCGTTCCCAGTGAATAGTTAGTTTCCTTGTACCTGTGTATTTTTCATAGCAGTAGGAATGTATATTTGATTAGTGCATGGAGGAGTGTCCTGGATTAACAATCATGTTATTTTCATTAAATTTCACATTGTACTGAACAGGACAGAAAAGTAGTTAGGAACAAAAAAATATATTCAGAATTATAAACAATGGTATATACTAACGTAAAGCCGTTCAGGTTTAAATACATCCTCCTTTTTGGTGGCTTAATTTAGTAAAAAAGCACAAGATTTTTTTTTTTTTTTAGTATATGTCTATAAAAAAAAATGTAAGTACTCAAACCTCTTGGCATTTTGCTCACTTTATATGAATAGGGAGAACTTGTCAAATCTCTTTCCCTTTCTTTTCTGCTGAAAATCCTGGTTGGGACTGTTCATTAAGAGATCCCATCAGAAAGCAATTGTTTCATGGCAGTCAAATTCTTAAAACAATACTTCATCTTTATTTGCAGATCTTAACTCAAGTAATGATGTTTAACAAACACCTTGTTTTAATCAGGTGAGGATAAGCCCTTCAATTAGGATGCAAATAATTGCTCCTCTTGGTTGGGTCATTTGGGGCCTGGAGGTGCTGCCATTTGCAGGTAGATTTGGTGCTACCCAAGGTTTGAAGCAGGAGAGAGGAGAAAGGAATAGGGATTTAAGTCTTGTGCAAAATATTTTATTTTTGGTGGCATTCAAAACCTGATCCAGCTCTCTTCTTTGTCAGGCTGTTCAGTTGATCTTGATTTACTGCTGCAAGAGGTGTGAGAGGAAAATTGGATCCAAAAAAATGTTCACTGCAGAGATGGTTCCAGTGAGTGTGTCACAGAGTGAATATTTAATTAAAAATAGTCAATCCTCTTTTCATTCAGTCTTTCTGCTTGTGCTTTAATTATGTATTTTAATTATTTCAAAGATGTGTAAAATGAGATGAGAAAAACTACATGAGCATAATCCTTCCCATTTAAAATTATTTGTCTGCAGCTGCCTAAGTCCTGGCATTAGGAGTCACATACAAACATGTTTATTTAACATCAGCGTTATCTGTTAGATTGTACATGGTTCATTAACATGGAGAGAATACTTTTTGTTTAATAGTGTGTGGGAGCTGCCAGAGGTCAGGGGAGGTTGTTTGCCTGAAGTCGAGATGGCATCTTGGCTTTGCTCTCGTTCTGTTTGTCACCTCTGCTGCGTCCGGAAAACGCTTCCTCAGCGCCGTGCTGAGGTATTTTCCCTGGTGTTGAGGTGCAGAGGCTCTGTGGAAAGCCAGAAGTCTGCTGCAGGGTTGTGGTAAGGTTTATGGGGAATTTCAAGGGAGGTTTGTTGTAATTTGTGGGGGATTGTTGTAGCTGGGATTCGGTTAGAAGAAGCAGCTTGGAAAGGATGGAGCGGGAGGGGACAGAGGAGCCTGGGACGTTGTGGTGGTGCCCACAGCGTGCGTGGCTGTGATGGAGGGATTTTACAGATTTGGGGAGATGGGGAGCGATGGCTTGGGAAATTAAGAGTGTTTTGTGTGCCAGGAATAATGTTTTGTTGGTGTGGCTTGGTCAGAGCAGGACTCAGGACAGCTGTACCTGGTGGTGTGGTGCAAGAGGTGGCAGCTCCTCTGCAGGGGCAGCACAGGATGGGGCCCTTCTCTCTCCACAGAGCTTGTGGGGGGTTCTCCACTCCTTCTACTGCTGATTAGAAACATGCTTGGACATATAAACCATATCAGGGACTCCAGAAATACAGAATTACCCGTGGCCTCAAGTTTAAAAAGGTCAATTAAAATGTTTTACCGTGACTTCTGTATATAAGGTAATAGCCGTGCACTGCACACAGTGTTGGGAGATGTGCACACCCATCTCCATGCACAATTTTAATTTTAATTTCAGCTTCTTGATAATGTTTCTGAATGTTTCCTACAAGTCAGTGAATTTCTCCATCCTCATTTGGGTGATGGGGGCTCTTTGGGCTTTTTGTGCCTTGGAGGGAGAAGATAATTTAAATTTCCATTAGAAAAAGGTAGAAAATTGCCTTCTTTGATTTTTATCAAGCAAGGATCCCTGGTAGATGATAACCAAAAGGCGCTGAATAAAATGAGCATTATTGTAGAATTCAAAGCGCAGTGGAAGATGCAATGTGACTGAAGCATACCGCAAATGTGCAGTTTTTAAAAGCATAACAGTAAAAATAGAAGGGCTTAAAAAAATAAGCTGAACTACTGTGTTGATTATAAGTTGTAGCTGAATCACTCTTAAGGCCTGCATATTGTTTTTAAAAAGCCAGCAAAACATCTATTTCTAAAAAAAATAGCAAGTTCCCTCAGAAGGAGGGGGAGAGAGAGAGGAAAAGTGTTATCTTGGAGGAGGGAATGTCTGGGTAGGGCTTTTTCCCTTTGAATTATTTTCAACAAATACTTACTCTGTTCTGTATTTTTAAGAAATTATGTGGACAGCAATTTTGTTTCTTTACCAAGGCAGTGAAAACACCAAGAATCCTTTTTATAATTTGGAAAGAATGTCAAAAGAATGAAGTAGTTAAACCTAAGTGTATTAGATCATACGCTTTAAATGCATAAATAAGCATAGCTGCAATCACAGAAACCAATGTTAAAACCACCAGGAAAACTCACCCAGAAACCGTAATGACTTAAAGGGAATGACCTCAGCCATTGTGAAATTTGTGCCTATTTGTTGACTGACATTTATTTAGTAGAAGTAGGGTGCGTGTTTTGTTGGGGTGTGGGATTTTGTTATTTGCAAGACTGCTGGGTTTTTTTTTTTTTTGTTGTTGCTGCCAGGTTTGAATACAAAGAGTGAAAATGGGCTGGAGGCTGTGAGAGCCTGGATATGATTTGGGCTGTAGCAATTTGAAAAGCAGGTGAAGGGTTTGTTATTGATGCACAGAGACTGGTGGAACTGAAGTTTGCTGTTCAGATGTTAGGAACTTCCTTGATGATAGCCCACTTCTAACTTATTCCCAGCTGGTTTTCTGTTAAGGAAATGAAGGTTTAAAGTATTTGGTTACAAACCTGAGATTTCTTCACGTCCATGTCTTTGCGTGAGTGCTGCATGAAATGCTGGTGTCATTCATCTCCCCTCTGCTTTCTGGAGAGGAAATTGATGCATGGTAGAACCTCAACTTGCCTTTGCTGCAACACCACTTAATAATTCAGGGAAATAGAAGTCTTGAATTATTTTAACTATAATAGACTTCTTCAGGAATGTTTTTACATAAACCAGCATTACAGATTTCAAGCTCGACCAGAGCCATGTCTCTCTGCAAACAGGATTTCTCTCTGCTGCCTGCTCCTGGCTGTGGGCTCCTACTTTTACGGGTTGCAATAATCAAAGAAGTTCCAGTTTTAATTGCCCCTTCTTAGATGTACAGAGAGGTTTGAGAAAATGGGTAAGTTCGTGCTGTTGGCTTGAACACCTAACTCTAGACATCCAGTCTCGTCATGTAGAAATTCTTGTTTGCCATCCCTGCTTTTGAGAAGGAAAGCAGCCCAGCTAAAAACAAAGAAAAAAAAATATCCTAAATAAAGAAAACCATTTAATACTGGTCAGCCCATTTACCAGATGGTAACTGGTCAATCTACAGAGAGTTGGTGCCTCTGTTTATGCTGGAAAGAACGGACTTCACAGAGAAACTCAACCAGAACAGGACTTCCAAAGACAGGGGGACGTGGGGAATGTTCCTTAAACTCAGCAAATGCCTTAAAAACTGGACATGCCTCTAGGATTACTCAGGCACCCACAAGAAACAGTGAGGGGAAAGTGGGGCAGGCATCTGAAATGTTTTTGTTTTTTAAATAGGTTGAGTAAGCAAAGCAGTCTGGGGGCCCCAGTTATTTACAGCTCTGTCTGTGCACCACGCAGAGAGCCTCATCAGCTGTCTTAAAGACAAGTTTTCCATCTATTGCAAATCGTGTCTTTTGATGACACATTTGATTTGGCTGTTGGCAGTGTAATTGTCCTACAGCTACTTTGGAAATAGCTTTGATCAGTTTTGAATATAGATCTGTATCACTGGTTTTGATTCCCCTTGCAACTGCTCTTCTGTGCTCAGTTACCATCCGTAGAGTTTCATGGCAGCTATTTGACAATTCTTTGATTCTAAGACAAGTCAAAATGTATTTACAAAATACTTTATCCTCAGTAAATGTTGACAGTGTGTACTTCGTTTTTGTAAGCTATGTTAATTTATTATCTTTCCTCACTACTGTGGGTGAAACAAGACAAAATCTTTTCTAAAATTGAGCAATACTTTTTATTTGAAAAAGAGAGATTATTTTTCCATCCCTTAAAAAACTAAAAAGCACCATTTTTTCTGAAAGATGACACTTTTTAAAGTAAAACATGTGAATGTTATTTTCACTGTATCCAAATTTTCCTTTTTATTCTTCTTTTGAAGGCTGACTTTATTTTTGAATTTATAAACCCATGTTTTTTTGCTAGTCTACATTTGATAAATGCTGTGTTGATACTACTCCTCTTCACTGAGACAGAGTTAGGAGTAAGTCAGCGTTAATGCTTGTAGCAAAATCCATAAATTTTCTCCTTCCTTGTGTTCAATTGTGCATAAATGTATTAGATCCAGTTGTGCTCTCACTTCAGTTCCCAATCATTTCACTCAAGTAAGGGCTGAACCCTTATTGAGTGGGAGCACTTTTAAACCTTCTGTACTTGTTGCAAAAGTGCATATTTAATTTTATTTTTTTTAAATCCCGCCATAACTGCCGCCAGTGCAAGTCCAGCTGACTTCTTCAGTGCCTGAGCCTTGCAAAAACCAGAGTGGGAATCAACATCTTTCTGTGCTGTCCATGCTCAAATGCCTATTTGCAAATCAGCAAAGTTTCCAGCAGCAGTTAAAAAAGCTGATAAATCTGAATTGGGTGGAGAGAGGGAGGTACCACAGCCCTTTTGGTACCAGTGGTTGTAACCTCCTGCACCAAAAATTTGCAGAGATGTGACTTAGTCCGTGGTATCACATCTCTGACCTGGTACTCCTAAGTGTGTTGATGGAGTTAGGTGTGCAGCAGGAAAATAAGGCAGATACCATTTTTCTTTTTATTTGTTGAAATAAAAGTATGAGATCCTTATTCTGTGTAGCCTTGGTGGCCTATTGTGTAAATACCTATGCTAGAGGAACCTTGTTTTTAATAGAATTCATTTCTCTCTGAATAAGAGGCGTGCTTAGGTCTCTGACCAGAAATACATAATCATTCAGCAGTGCTGTAAGTGTGTGTAACCCTGAACAAGGCAATGTAAGATTATGTTCTGTATAGCCTCTTTCACAGACCTTTGCTGTCTTTCCCTCTTCAGCATCTCTTCACCTGAAAACTCTTAAGCTGTGGTTTGAAGGAAGGCATATTCTGCCTATTATATATGATTTCATATTGTTTGTTTGGCAGCCATCCTTCCTGTTCACTGCAGCAGATGAATATAATTTGAGGAAGAGAACTAGATGGGGAGGGGGCTGAGGAAGCCAAGTGAGTCTGCTGTAAAATATTTGAGATGCAGCAAAACTTCTGGGCTACATTACTTCTGAAACATCACTTATGCCCCCCTGCAGATTGGGGGTGGGGTGTGGAGACAAATGCTTGGTTTCTAATTGTGTGTAATAAAGGATGCTGCTGCTAAAAGTCAGAGGCGTTGATGTTGGAGCTTGATCTTTCCCTCTTAAAGCCCAGGGCTTCTCCTTGCTCCAGCCCCCTGCCACAACTGAGGATTATTCAATCACTGCAGTGGTTTAACCATGGCTGTGGTGGAGCAGGATGGTCACTGAGTGATGCACAGAAGCATTGTGCCCTGCTTTAGGACGGGAAGTGGAAAATGAATATTGTTTTGAACTTGAACTCTGTGAGCAGACAGAAGGTAATTATTGGAGCTGGAACTCCCCCGGGAGAAGCGGGGGAGTGATGCTCTGCGCTTGTAAGAAACACTGTGGGATCTTAAATATCTCGTCGTGTTTAATGCTTTGGTTTTACATTTCTGCGTCTTAATTGATCTTCTGCTCTTCTCATTTCTTGGCAAATAGAGGAAGAAACAATTGGATGTAGACTTAGTGTGCTGTATTTATTGATACACTCCTGCCCTCCTTTTGCTGGTGGGGCAGGACTCTTAAATTTCAGTCTTGGTGTTATTTTCTGTTTTAAAATGAACTCCTTTGCTGCTGGCTTACTTATAATTTGAAAAATTAATGTATTATAATTCCAAAAATTATTATAATTTATTATAATTTGAAAACTTATTATAATTTGAATAATTAATTTATTATTAAAAGCACATACATGTATATGAAGCCATTTAATCAGCATCTGTAAGCCACTTGTGTAGTATGTAGCTTTGATTATAAATTTATCTGTCTTATGAAGTAGAAAATTCCACTGTAATGACACAAAATGTGTGGTTGTAAAGTTAACATTTTGAGAATCAACTTTTTAATAATATATTATTACTGAAATAGTAGTAGCCTTCTAGAAAATAAAAAGTAAATCTCTGCCTTCACTGAATATTTTGCTGTATTTCAGTGGCCTGTAGCTTCAGTAAGTACCAAAGTGTTTTTACATTTTTTCCCCTCTCTTTTGGCTGCTACTTTACAAGTTCTTCAACAAAGAATAGCGAGTGGAATATTTCTCCTTTTTTTACAGACTGTGTGGGGTCTTCTGGAGATATTTTAATACTGTTCCTTATTAGATAATTAAACAAAGAAGGGAAAATATTTTTCTGTTAATTCCTACCTATGGTAATACATGGGTTTTCTTCTCGGAAAGGAATTTGAAAACACCATTTAAAGTATGAAAGTGAAATTGCATTAATTTTCAAAGTATAATCAAATACATACTATTTACTATAAAGTCTCCCTGACCATGTTCAGAAGACTATTTTAATGGTGAAGTTTTAGAGGCAGTAAAATTAAGTCACTTTAAAAGAAAATTGTGTGATGATTTATTGTAGCAGAGCAGGTGAAATTCCTCTAGAGATTTTAATATCTTCCACCTGGTATAGAAATGAAAAGAAAATATTCTTTAGCTGGTGACTAATTTGTCACTAATACCCAGGGGTTCCCTCATTACAATGCAGAGATGTCAGTTCTAAGAGAAACGTACAGTGAAAAAACCAAGTGCAACTTCCCGTTGGAGACAGTTACAAAAAGAAGAAATAATAAAGGTCTGGAAAAGAGCCGAAGTCATGTGAAGGAAGGCTCTAAAGCTATCAATCAGGGCAAAGTGCTTGGGGAAGGATTTTACCTGCAGGCTTCAGTGGAATTCATTAGGACATGTTTGAGGAGGAAAGTCACTCGATAGGACTCCAGAGGAGGAGCTCTGACACACAGCAATACCCAGGCTGGTGCTCAGTTCTGCTCCCAGCTGCACGTACTGCATCCTGGTGATTGCTGGAGGAGGAACTGGATTGCTAAAAAAAAAAAAAAAAAAAAAAAGCCACACTGCTTACTGATGGCTTTTATTCTTTATCACAGTGTTAAATGAATTGAATCCAAGGCTTGGATGAAAAAGCTGCTAGAGAATATCTGCAGCTCGAACCTTTCAACAGTGAGCGTGGTGTTTCTGCCACATCAGTGTTTTGACAAGTCATTTTTCCCAGCAGAAAGTTACTCCAGTTTTCAGAGACTGGTGTGGTGTCCTCACTTTGCCTTTTGCTGCAGTTACAAAATTTTAACTCCGTTCGTGTCCTTCCAGTGCTGCCGTTTCCAACAGCTTGGAGTGAGGGGGAGCATGAGCCAGCGCAGTCCCAGGGGAGAGTGAAGTAAGGATTTCAGTCTCTCTCCCTTAAGAAACAAGCTGCTGACCCTGCAGCAGCAGCACTCTTGCTTTTTGAAGGCTTTCTGGTTTAGTCCGACCCAAAAAGTTGCTCAGGAAGAGTGTTTGCAGTAGATGTCTATGACAGAAGTGGTGATTCAGTGTTAGGACTCCATTGGTGTTAGAGATTTGGGAAGGAGAAGTACTGCACCAAACAACATGAATGTTGGAAACAACCTGCCCAACAACTTTGTGGTGGAGGTGTTTATGTCACAGGGGGAGCCCTGGCATGTCCTGCAGACTTCAGGCCATGGTAACACAGTTCTGTTTCTCACTAGGAAGATTTAATCTCAGCTGTGCTATGATTAGCTGTGCTATTAGTTGGAGAAATGGAAGATTTTATGTTCTGTCAGAAGGAGATTATTGGAAAGGAAATTTATGGGATTTGCTACATTTCTTAAAGTTATAGTGTACTCTTCAGTCAGAGCACTGAGGTGAATAAGAAACACTCTTGCATGTGTGGTAGCCAGACATCCACCTGGCTCCTCATCCACTCCCCATCCTCAACAGGTCATGGGAGAAAATAGGGAAAAAAAGCTCATGGGTCAACATAAAGACAGGGAGATCAGTTACTATCTCTTATCACGGGCAAAACAGACTCAACTTGGGGAATGTTAATTGATTGCCAATTACTGTAGTGTTGGATGGTGAGAAAGGAAAGAACTAAAACAGTCCTGCCCATCTCCTTTGCCAGGCTCAGCTTGGCTCCCACATTCCCAGTACCTCTGCCTTACCCAGGGGGATGGGGAGTGAGAGACTGCAGTCAGGGTGTACATTTCCTTTTCACCACTCCTTTTTCCTCATGTTTCTCCCTTGCTCCAGTGTGGGCTGTGCAGGCTACAGTTCCCCCTGTCAGGAGAACCAGGTCCAGTTTTCTCCAGGAGCTGTGGCTGTTTCTCTCACATTTTTCCTTCCTGTCTTGCTGGATTTTGCCTTTTGACAGAGGTGTCACCAGCCTCAGGCAGGTCCTGCTGTGGGTCTGTGGTAGAGCTGGGTGGAAGCAGCCCAGGACAGACCCTCACCCTTCCCTGCAGCCCCCCAACAGTGCCAGGTGCAGACACCTGGTAGAGCCTGCCAAAAGCAGCACTTCTAAATTTCACATGAGGCAATGGAGTGCTGGCACATCCCATCCAGCAAGAATTCCTGCCAGGTTTAGAGCAGGGAAGGAGAGGGAAGGGTGACAGAGAAAGTCAGCCAGCCTTGCTTGTCCTGCCTCCCAGCTGAGGTAAGAGACCTGAGTGCCAAAGTTAGATCCACCTCTCCAGAAGTCTCTGAGTTGATGCACAAAAGCTGTTTGGGCGTCTTGTGGGCACAAGTGATCCTGCATGAAAAGCTGAGCTTGTGCTTGACTGATGTTTAAGGACTGATTTTGACTGAAAATGTAGTTGTCCTTGTACGGTAACGTGCTGGCTGGGAAATGTGTTGTCTTTTACATGAATTCCTGAACCAGGGACACTTTTTTTGCATGTTCAGGATCTTACATTTCCTAGATATGTTTTCTTAAGTGTGTTTTTTGATTTTAAGTTGCCAGAAATTTGTAACTGCTCTGAAGACTGGAAAGGCTCCTGTAGGGGACTTCTTCCCTGCCTCTCCAGAAGACAAATCTTCTTTAATGTTTGGGGGGGTTGGCCTGTATTTTATTAATATTCATATCTAAAGTGTAGAAACAGATGAGATGGTCTTGCCATTAAATGGTGGCCATCCTCTTGATTTTAATCATGCATCCAAGGCTTAAGTAACATATAAAATTTTCTTGATATGTTGGGCTTCAGTGGTTTTCAGCTATTAACCTTAAGGTTGCATGGCAGCATTTTTTTACCTTATTTATGCTCCAAAGGAAGGCATGTTCAGTTCCTTATGAGCCACTTGCCATTCCTGATGGTGATGGCAGCTCTGTGCTTAGGAAGAGCCTGGAGAGTGCAGGGCAGAGTTGGTTTGAGGAGGGTAAATGATCCTGCTGTTCGCAGTGGAATTAGGTTTACTTTGAGAGGGATCTTGCTGAAGATTAGCCTGTAGCTGCTAACAAGGTGGTAATGAACGTGTGCTGTTGCTGTTATCACACATATGAATGTGCCAGATGCTCTGGCAAACTAATATTTTGTTGTGCTTCTTTTTTCTCCTCAAGATAGCATTACATTTATGTTCTTGTCCTGGGAAGCAGGTTAGAAAAGTCATTTGAACAGCAGTGTGTGGAGTTGTATTGAGCTCAGGAGAAAGAGCTCTATGTAAGCATTTTTATGTTTAACCTGACAAGCCAAAGTCTTCCCCCAAAATATTGTCTGCTACTCTACAAAGAAGCTGTCAGCCCTTCATTAATCATTTAGTGGTCCTTCAACTGCACAGTAAACAAAACCCACCAGGCCTGTATTGTCCTGCTCGCAGCCAATTCTCTTTTGCTCAACACCTCACGGAGAACTTGGTTTGAAACCCAATCTAGCGAGGTGCAGCCTTCCCCAGCAGCCTGCTATTAATGGCCCAGATGTCTCCTTAATGAAAGGGTTTTGTTGTGCCAACACGATGCTCTCTGTCTTTCCTCAAGTAGATGCTCTCATCCTTGATGCAAATACCATTACCAGAAGAAGTAGAATGGAACCTGCAATGTTGTGGTCTCTGGAACTCAAAATTTTGTAATTACTCTTGGCATATACTCGTGAAAGTTATTTCATAGAGAGGTTTTTCAGCATCACTGAAAAGCAAGCTCCAAATTCTGTCATGTTTATTTTTGTAGTGCCTGAAGTGGCTGATACACCCTTGTGATTTTTGGAAGTGCAATTTGGATTGTATTCTGCAAATTAAATGTTAGTAAAGAAGGAATAGCTGGGATGTGATTTGTTGAGGTGTTATTCACATGGTCCCCTGACAGTGAACAGTCAGGGGTGCTCAGATGTTGGTGTATTACTTATGCAAAAGGAAGTTAGAGTTTAGTTGCCAAAATCTGATTTCTTTAACTTGTAAGTTGACGGAATATAGGTATGCTTTGCCCTGAAGCCTTAGCCTAGAATGTTACACAGCAGTTCCCAGCACGGTAAATTTGAAGATTTCCAGGCTCACTTAAGTGCTGTCAGCCAAGGCTTGTGTTCAGTCTTAAGCATTTTTCGCTTCACTTAGGAGAGCCCAAAATAATCAGTGCTTGGAAAGGAAGCTGTGTTATCCTGACATGAGTTTAAAAGAAATATTACTCCCAGATTGCATATGTCTAAAATACACTTCTCAAATTTCTTCTGCTGAATGTTAACTTACAATGGTGAAGGTAAGTGTCTGTGAAGATAATTTTCATGTTTAATTAGTTGTGTGCATGATTCATATGTGTTTTATTCTCATTTCAGTTTCTTGCCAGCTTTGTATTTTTATATTGCTGTAAATCTGTGAGTGTGTATTTGGAGGCAGTACTTGTGGAGTGATGGCCACCAGCTCTCATCTTTTTGAATGTACTAAGTGCATTTTTAATGTGAGGATTTTAACCCTCTAGGTACTGACAAGGCAGATTTATTTTTTTCCAATACAAAAGAGATACAATCCAATTGTCATTAACAATGCATGTAATCTCAGAAAAGTGAATCCCAATGCTTATCCCTTAAAAAACTCCTCAGAGAAAGAATTGCTTGGAGGAAAGAACCTGCTAAGCTTGCTTTGGCTTAAAAATACTTGCAAGTACCCTGAAGCCAGCCACTGTGTTTACTGATACTAAACTTCAGTGAGCAACCTCCCACCCGTCCCCAAATGCAATTTCATTTTCTAGTTCTCTAGTTGAACTTTTTGGCTGTGTTTTTAACTGCAGTAGATGGCTGTCTAGCTGTAAGCATGACAAGAAGTAAACACCCAAAGTGCTGCAAATACCTAAAGTAGATATTAAATAAGAATTGCTTGAAAGTCTGCACATGAGTATAATTTATGGATTGCATGGTATGGGCAGAGTCCTCAAAGCCATTAAATTAATCTGTTTGTCAGGTAACATTATAATAGTAAAAGTGGTGCCAACTTCAGCTGCGTTGGAGTATTTAATTGTAATCCTGTGTTTACAGGGAAGTGCAGGTAGCTGTCACCTGAACAGGGGAGTAATTTGGGCTTGTCTTAGGTGGCAGGGGAGCTACAGTCACCCTGTGGGCAGTGGGACCCTCCTGAAGCAGGAGTGTTGGTGCATGACAAGTATGACAAAAATATATCACAATTCCAGACTGGATTATCTGACCGAGAGCTGTGTCCTGCTCAGCCTGGACACAGCTCAGTGTGTTCCTGTCTCCTCCTCAGTGATGGTGCATTACCAGCATTGATGTGCTGCAGGCTGGACCAACTTGCTGATCCAGCTGAGTAGAAAAACAGTAAAAGATGAGTTTGTTGGTCAGGCTTGTGTCACTACAGGAGGTTGTGGCTGGCCCAGGGACAGGGTTGTGTCTTTGGTCAGTAGTAAAGCCTCTGAATGTTTACAATCATTAGGAGCTAATCAAATCGCAGGATAGATGATGATAGAGTTTTGCAATTACCCTTGATAACTGAACTTCCAGGCAGCAATTTGGGAAAGAAGCCAATTTGCAAGTAGTCATTTGTAGCTGTTGAGGATTGATCAGCTTAATGCTTCAGTTTACATGGGTTTTTTATGTTCTCTTTTATTCATTTAATTTATAAAATTTCAACCCTTACCTGGCTTGAACTTCCAACAGCATGTGCCAAGTCCTGTCCTGTTCATTCAGCTGTTTCCCAAGTGCAGTTTTAGGTAGGTATTTTTGAAATGTGCATCTTAAACACATTCCAGAGGAGGTTCAGAGGAAGATGTGAAGTTTACTGCTGCTTTCTTTTGTAACAACCAGAGAAGCTGGAGGAGAATCATGGTTATGCATCGAATGACAGGAGTGCTTGCCCCATCATAGGAAGCCCTGGACAATTTTGTCCAGGTGCAGGCTGTGTGAGACATCCTCAGTGTATAATAGTAACACACTGAGCCTTATTTAATTCCCATTTGGAATCTTGTCAGAAGTGACTTGCCCAAAATCTGACACTGTATTAGTAGGACAGTGATGAAGACCAGGTATCCTTAATTTCTGAAGTCATTGCTGCATTATCTATTTAAGACCTCTCCGAAATGAGCTGTAGCAATCCCAGTTCTTTTGTTGCAATTTGTAAATTTTATTTTAAAATAGCATTATCTCTTCCTTCAAGGAGGTTGATAGGATTGATTTACAAACTATTTTAATTATTGCATATATACAAGGAAAACTTCTCTCTGACAAAAACATATTACATCTTGGCTCTTGGTACTAACTAGCTTAACTTAAATTTCTCATCTTGCTGCCAACAGCTGCCTTACTGAGACACAGTGCTCATAATAAATGAAATTTCATGAAAAAGAAAAATGAAAACTTTGTTCCAGCTGGATTGTAAAGGCAGTTGGAGTATTTCTATCATGCATATAAAGCTGCCATCCACATAAACACTGCAAATTAGTTTTTCATTTTTAATAATCAGGATCAGACCTTTTCTTATTATCGAGGCAAATGCAAGCTATTAGAACCATACCATTTCATTCAATGTCCATTAGCTGTTGAATCCTGGCCAGAGTTAAGAGTTGGAGTGTTTGGGGAGAAACTCACCTTTTAGTTTCAGGTTTTCAGGTTTCTGACAACCTACTTGGATGAAGACCCTGAAATGAGCAGGCTGCTCTGGCCCTGCTTGGTAGCACTCAGAGGGTGTTAGTTACATCATTTGTTCTTGGAGCTGTTGCTGTGCATTGTTGAAAGCCCTGCAGCTGGTGAGTGCTTGCCCGGACTACCAGGGGGAATCTCAGCTGAATTATCACACACCCTCTCTGCACATGGAAGAGATTAATTCTTACAGCCACAAACAGAATGAACACTTTGTACTTAGTACCATCATGTAAGTTCATGCTGAAATACAGTGCCAAAAACCAACTCTTTAACCAGTAAAATCACAGCTCTCATAACCATGTCTTGTCACAGCATCCTCATCCCAAAGGATCAAAGAAACATTGATTTATTTAGCTTTGGGTCCCATCCCCTGTTGTTCTCAGTCCTTCCCCTTGCTCCCCATGAGCTCAAAAGAGCCATATATGAGCTGGAACCCAACTGTTGTTGTGTAGCCCACAGCAGGGAGGGACACTCTGCAAAACCACACAACATTTTAGCCAGTAGAAGTGACAGGCAGTGTTGTGGGCAGACAGAACACAAACACGAGAGCCTGCCTTGACCAGGGGTCAATATCCACACGTCCAAACTGCTGTAAAATCTGTTATTGACAATAAATGGATTAAAAGTTTTAAAATTCAGCCTTTTAAAAATCACACTGCAGGTGACTTACAACTTTGCCTCTGTATAAAAAAGTTAGTTAAAGACAGAGCTGACCTCTCCAAAACCTGGTTGAGGATGCCACAAAAAGTGTTAGTTCAAGACACTGGAGTGGAGAAGTGTTGGTGTGAGTGCCTGAGGCAGCAGGTATACATTGTGCACTTGAGATGCCAGCAGCAGAATTTTGTCCTTTAGTAAGAAAAGGTGAATAAAGCTGTCAAGGAGCTTTGCCACCCCATGGCTGAGCTATTGATAAGTGATCGTGCTGCTGTAAGGGCCCCTGGTCCTGGTGCCAGTGCGTGCTGAGCCGTGGTGTGACATCTCTCCTAAGCAGTCCCTGGGGGGCTGTCAGGATTTTTTACCTCAAGGGTTTCTACAGTTGCAGGACTGCTTGAGGTTCCTCATCAAAAGGCAAACTCAGTGCAAGAAGGTTTCTGCGAAGTTGAGTGGACAGAACTATTTAGCATGCAGTGCTGAGTCTGCATGGTAAAAGAGTTTTGTGGTTCAGACAGTGTGTGGTGGTTGTTGATTGCAGCAGCAGGTAGAGGTCCAAGACCTACTGTGAATGTAGGTATAATTGAAATGCTTCTTGCTTCAGAGTATTTATTTCTTATGATCAGAGAAAAAAACAATGTGGGCACAAGATACAAATTGCCATGACCAGGTCACTGTTTTGTTGAGAAATAAGCCAAATATTTGCCTCTGAATTATAGATCTTTAGAAAAGCTTAATAATTCATAATGGCTGAACATTCTACTTCTAAGCCTAAAAATTCTGCTTCTGACTAAAAAAATCTTCTTTTTGAAAAAGAACCTGTGGCTGTACAGCTACAACTTTCACTGTTTTAACTGCTTTTCCATCCCATCTTAGATGAGTTCGTGAAATAGGCTGTATTCTGGTATGTGGGTCTATCAGAACTGGCAGTTTGTCAGGGAAAAAGAAATTGATACACTGCACAAAAGCCCTGTCTGCAACTGGAGAACAATCCTATTCTGGCATAATTCTTACTCCAAGATATTTCTGCTGCTGGGGAATATTGTCACCTTGAGCTGTGCCCTGTTTGCTGCTGCCTGGAGTCTGTAAAGTAGAGATTGCAGCCAGTACTAGAAGCAGCATAAATTTTTGTTACCAGCAAGAGTCAGTGTTGTTGGGAGAGAGGGAAAGATTACGAGTTTCTGTGCATAAAACTGTGTTTCTTAGGTGTTTACGGAAAGAGACGGTCCAAAAATGTTTGCTGCAAAAAATGTCACTACTCTGTGTTTTTGTAGATGAGAATGGCAGAATTACTTACATGTGTCTATTTCTAGGGAAAGAATAATTGTTGGAAGTATTTAAAAATGAGAATGATTGAGTATCTAAAACTGTTCCCAACACAAAGTACAAATCTTTTTTTTGACATTTGATCTATAGCGTTCATAGGTCTTTTATATACACAGAGGGATTTACTGCTTTGTAATCAAGCTGCTGAAGAAAAACGTTGTCCTTTTATTCGCTGGGGATGACTGTAACAAATTAAAATGGTTTCCCATTAGCCTTCCCTACTTAGCTGAACCACTTAAAATTACTTGGGACTTTGCCCTTTTCCGACCTCCTCACCTTTGCTCAAGCAGTTCTGCTTCCAGGAGTGCAGCAGTGTTGGTCCCACAGCCTCACCTCTGTGCCTGGGGTTACAATTCATGTTGGGCTGCAAGCAGAGAACCAAGACAGAGCCCAGAGTGAAAAGAAATGTTTAGTTTTAAAAGCCTCGTGCACTGCAGGTGATCTCTGGCATCAGAGGTTGCTGATGGTGTCAGGGGCTAGTTGTAGCTTGATTGCATGGGTATTTTTCAGTCAGGCTGTGCATGCAGATGAAGATAGGTTGTTTTGATTTTAGGTTTTTGTGGGCTCTTGGGTTGGTTGGTTTGTTTGTTTGTTTGCTTTATTGCTCCTGTGAGGTTTTTGTGGCAATAATGGTTTTACCAGCTCATGGGCAGAACTGTAGAGCTGAAACAACCAAACCTCTGAGGCTTGTCTGAGCACAGAAGTACATTTAAACAAGTATATGTAAAATTCTCTGTTTCTCACGTTTATTAAATGCAACCAGAGTTATACTGATTTACAAAACAAACTGCAGGTTTGAAATGGCTTTTCTGTCAAATGTACAAGTCTTGTTTTATAACTGACAGTACCCTAATGTTAAATGCACACATATTAATCAGTTTTTATGATAAAGTAAAAAGAAGGCAAATGTTTGGGTAGCATATATGCAGTTCAATTCCAGATTGCTCATTATTATAGGAATGGAAGGTCTGGATTTCATAACCAATTCCCAAATCTTGTTTGCTCCTGCCTGTTACTTCTCTTTGTACCCAGGTTCTAAATTCAGTTTTTATACCTCTCACTGGCTTGTAATAGTAACTTGGAGGTGATGTGAAGTTTTCTTAGTGCAATGTCATAATCTTGAGAACCTTAGAGAAGAACAGGGCAGAAAAATACATGACATTACTGAGTTGTTTGAAATATTTCAGTGATACAAATGTGCACGAGGAATAGCGACAGGACTGAGAAGATTTTTACCAAATAAAAATCAATTGTTTATGCATAGAAGCCTGACCAGACTGACTTGTTTCTATGCTGGGAAAGAATGCAGGGCAGGCCTGGAGTGACCTCACGTTTGTGGTGTGCAAGGTGGTTCAAACATCTGACTTTGGAGGCACCACGAGTGGAAAATCCCCCTGGCTAACCCTGGGCATGCACACCCTGAGGGATGGCATGCTGATTGATGCCTACAAATTAATGTCTTGTTTTAGAGACAGCAAAGCTGGATAGAGCTCCAGCTATGTCTCAGCACAAGTAAATACAGTGGGGAGAGAGGCAACTGCACCCTTTGGAAACACAGCATGCTTGTGGGAAGGCAGCAACAGCAAACAAATGGAACTCAGTAGAGTTGTCTCGTGGTAGCCTACTTTTACAGGAATTAGTAGCTAATGCCAGCCCTTAAGATTCAGGAAAAGTTCCAAAAACTGTCCTATCAACCCCAACTGTTCCAGTTTTGAAGTGTTTTTGTTAAGTAAGGGCTAACTTGTCAGAACAAAAAGAGCAGCTGTAGGATTCTTGGCTAGTTGTAGTGAAGATCTCATATCTTAAATATTTTCAGCTATCTGTGGTTATTCCACATAGGTAAAAATAAATTACAGTCTGCATAAATGTGGAGAATGAACACAAGGAAACACAAGCTGACTGCAAATGTTGCTTGTAAAAGAAAAACATAATCTGTATGTCATTGATCAAAGGAATAAAATCATAGCTGAGGGCAGTTGGGTATCACTAGTGTCTTCTGGTCAAGGGGATGCTGGGATTTGAGTAACTCTTGGGGTATTGTGGGTTTCAGGTGGGTTGTACAGCATAAGCAATGTCTGGCAAAGAATATGAAAAATTTCTGAAGTTTCTGAGACTTTGGAGTATTCTGGACTTCTGAGTATTTGGATTCCCTGCTCTTGTATCTCGAGCCATTGGGGTGCCAAGGACAATATTTTGAGCAGTTGAGAAAAGGAAACGTTCCCTAATTTTGCAATTGCTGGTGAGTGCTTGCATCCTGGGAGAACAGCCCAAACGGAGTGTTTGCCTAGTGAGGCTTGTCCCTGCTCCAAAGCACATTCAGCTTTTTACATATGGAAGTATGCAAGAATTCATAATCTGACCCTCCATTTTATTTGTGTGTATACATAACCTGCAGTTCATTACAGAAATCCTTGCTGCAGCTCTGCCCCTGCCCTGTCTGGGAGTGATGCAGAGTCAGGAACGGCATTAGAAATTGCAAGAGGTTTCATACAAAACCAAGAGCTTGAAAGAGCTTATCACTGGTGAGAGAATGATCTCTGGCATTTCATAAATCATCAGCAGGACTAATGTGCTGTTTGGAGATTTGTATCCTTAGCAAATTAATCGTGCTCAGGAACACTCGGGTAGCAATGTTGGATGAGACTCTGTGCAACGCCTCTCTGCCAAATAAACTGCAGGGAGAAGGGCCTGGGGGATGGGAGGTGGAGAGGAGCAGCCAGGCTCAGCTTTCACATTACCTCAGTGTTGTCCTTGATAGCAGTCTTTAAAAATACCAGTCTTTAAAAACTGTTAAACAAAATGACAGTGAAAAGCTTCTCAGCAACTTGCTTTACTGTTGGCAGAATACGGAGTGATTTCTGCTTCTCTTACCTTCAGTGTCAGTCCTCACAAGAATTAGCCACAGGAAGTTTTTCAGTTGCCTCCCAAGTCTGTAACATCTCAGCTGTCCTCCAGTCCTGGAGAACACATGGTCATCAGGAAGAGTTAGGAGGTGCCACAGGAAAACCTCTTTTTGGGGTGAAGTTCCCCTGGAATTCCACCCGAGTACTCATGTCAAAAACCATAGAGATTTTCTTGGCATGAACCCAAAGTTTTGGTGTAACCAAGGGTAATTTTGCCAGCCTTTCTAGAATTTCATTTATATGCTCAGTTATTAATAGATTCTTGTGGTATTCACACAACTGTTTTTCCCTTGAATTCACCAAACTTGACATTTGAATTCTAACCCAATTAGCAATAATATTTGCCATACACTGCAATCTCAAATGCATACTTAGATTTAAGTTTCCATACAGTTAAGGATGCTGTTTATGCCTCTGTATCTCTGATGTTATCTCCTTTTCCCTTTAAAAAATAAATACAAATGTATACCAGGATCCAGAAAAAGTGTTGGGCATTCATAATGCCAGTGAATTAATTGGCATTAATTCATGCCAATTTTTCAGTTGTTGTGTGTAGCCTGCAAATACATTTCTCTAGCAATGCAGAAGACTAATAAACCCATTCTGTGCACAGGTATTTGATAAACTTGTTGTATATAGCTTTTATTTGGCTTTTTTCTTTGACTCCACTTTTTTATTAACCAGACTGGAATGCTTCCACTAAGAAGCAAAGCAATTAATTTCAGCATCCTGGAGCCAGGACTGTATTTTAGGGGTTGCCATACGTTGCACTAATCTAGAGACCACCACTGCTCATTCAGTGCTCTGGTATAAGTCAGATAACTACAGTTAATGACTAAGCCCTCAGTATAAATCTGCTGTGTTTCCAGACAGCTGTTAGATTAGTTCTCTCAATTCTTCTGCTGTGCCAGTGGATGCCAGCAAGTTCCAGATTTAAATGCTTTTTAATGCTTTGTGCAGCACTGGACATATTTTATAGAGCTGAGTAGGAGATATGCTATATTGTGCTTAATAAACTATTCTTTAAAATATCCATGATTCAGCTGTTTGCATGGAAAAATGTATGCTTAGCTTTGAGAAAAATCTTAACTCTTACAGTTTTCACTGTCAGCCTGTTGTTCTTAAAACTTGAACTTTTGCTTAAGGTGTGTGTACGTGCTTTTCAAATTATTTGTCTCACGTATTTACTGGTAAAGTGGTATGTGGCAGGACAAGGAAAACATTGCCTTTTTCAATTAGATGTTGTTAACTTCTCTCCAACAAGCCAGAAACTTGAGTTCTTGGCAGTCCACAAGAATTAGAGGGAAATAGATGGAGTGTAATTCTAGCAGAAACTTGTTTTGTTTGTTTAGAAATTGTACTGAAAGTTTTTGTGGGTTTTATTTGGGTTGTTTTGGGGTTTTTTTTAATCCAGTGCACAGAAAGGTTTCAGAAATTCTGTTTTTCAGTAGTACTCCACAGCATTTCAAAAGACTTTTCTCAAGCCCACATCCCAGGAGATTTTTACTTCTGTGTCACACATTCTTCTTATTTTGTGTTATTTTCTTAATGACTTTTGTCTTTCTTAGCTTTCACCCACTGGTACATGAACACTAAGGAAGCAGTTCCTAGATGAGTTTAGGAGATGGAGGTTCTGGCACATGTTGTCCTCCCCTGTGACACCTTGCGGTTTAGAATCTTTGCACCCCTTTACTCTGCAATATCTATTGCTGAAAATGCACCCTATGAACCTTCAGGAATTGTGTTTGAAGTGCAGGATGCAGGATTTTAAGACATGAGATGATCCCCCAGTGCCAGTTTATGATTAGAAGCTGAACTAAGCAAGGCCGGTTCACTTAATTGCGGCATTTCAATTCCACGCTTAAATTTGCAGCTGGACTGAAGGAATGAATGCAGTTGCTGGGCTCCTAAAGAATCACCCCCTCCAAGCAGGCACACAGGCAGCCTTTGTGATGACAGCCTGTAAAACCAGCAGCTGTCCAGGGGTTAGCACATTGGTCATGCTCCATGTGAAGCACGGCAGGACATGTGCGAGCAGGAGATGCACAAACCTGGCACCTCCTCTCCAGACAGGAGCAGACCAACTGGAGTGACATGACTGGGATAGAGGAGTTACACGGCCAGATGGGAATTAAAGGGAGAGTTTAACTGTGCAGAAGTTGGGTGCTGGAATGAGGAGGGATGTTATGTGCTCTAGGAGGGAATAGGAATGTGAGATTTAGGCTTCTGTTTGGTTCTGACAGTGCCTGCTCCCTGCACGGGCACAAGAGCAGAGAAAGGTTCTGAAGTGGTAAGCAAAAGTTAGAAATACACTGGTGTCATGGCATTTTTCGTAGGTGTAGGGCTGCTTTTCTGTCTTTGGTGTTGAGATATTTTTCTTCCTCATATCCTTGTGCAGATTTACCTGAGTGCAGCATGTTGTCTCCATAATTTTGAGCTCAGCGTGCTCAGAAATGTAAAAATGCAGAAACCCCTGTTTTACAGAGGAGGGGAATAGAAGCAGGCAGGTTAAATAGGAGTTGGCTTTGTAAACTACTCTGCTAACAGGAAACTTGTGGCTGACACAGGACTGAATCCAAGTCTCCCTTACGAGAGCCCTGGCCACTGGATCATGGCATCGAACTTGCCATTTCTGACTACTCCACTCGAGAAATAAAGTACATTGTTTTTCTAATAGCAGTTCTATTTGTGTTAGTATTTTAAGGTGGCTCTCTAATTAGTGATTGAGGGAAATTAATGCAGAACTGTAACTTGCTTGAGCTCAGTTACCTTTGCTCCAGTTTTTGTATTACTCCTATCTATGCACTAATCAAAAAAAAAAAAAAAAAAAAAAGCAAAACACAGTCTGAAATTAGGGACAATCCCCTCACTCCTTGGTTTTTTTTTTTTTTTCACTAGAGTTATCAGATTTTCTGTGAAGGGGAAAAAGAGGTGAGGTGCTGTATTTTTTTTTTTTTTTTTTAAGCCAAGCACTGCATTCATGTATTTTGCACTGTTGATTTTATTTTTTTTATTTTCTGGTAGCTCATTGCTGCAAACAGTTGGAGTCAGCAAGAGTATCTTTGTGTGCTGCTTGTGAGTGAATTGGACATATCTGTGCCATATCTGTGTAGTAGCTGGAGGCAGGAAATGACTTTGATTCTTTTGTCTGTGCTAGAAGTTACTCCATAAAAGTGTCAGAGAGAAGCTACACTGAAGGTGATGAGCTGAAGTTAATCCAATGTCAGGAAACACATGCACTGTTGAACCAGGCTGTCAGGCTGCTCTTCTGGGCTGCAGAAAGGTGAGGGCCTTTGAAGTCCTGTGTGTGCAAGCGAAATTTGCCTTTAAGCTAAGGAAATTGCAGATCAAATCTGAGTTTTAATTCTAAGGCAGTCACCTTCTCCATGGCACATGTGAGCTTGTTCTCAAATATCCAAGCAGTGAAAGTTGGCTTTTACTTGCAGCTGGATGTTTTAATCTGTACAGATGATAAAACTTTTCTTAGATTATCTGAACGAACTCTAGGAGCTGCCGTTTTCTGTACCTGCAGGGAATTATCTCGAATTATCTGTGAATGACACAGTTGCCTCTTGCTGGTTTGGATCCCTCTTGTTCCCAGCAGTCCCAAATCGGGCTTGAGTGTTTGCTGTTGGCAGGTAGCCTCAGAGGTGATGAGCTGTGTCACAGAGTAGCTTCTTGAGAGTTCGACTGGGGCTCCCAAGGGTATAATGTGATAGGAGAAAAGTGCTCATTAGAGAAACAAAGTGGGCTTTAAGATGCTAGTTTTGCTACTGAAGCTGTGAACATCTAATAAAAGCATGGTTTGTCATCATTGAAAGTTGCCCTTTTTTTTTTTTTTGTATTTGACAGGACTTTTGAAGAATATGAAGCCATCAGAAAAGTTAGGTTATAGTAATCAGACCCTATTTTTTTCATTTAGTTTGATTTTTGGTAGTGAGGGAAAAAGTGCATTTTCACCTTGAAACAAAGCTGCAGAAGGAGTCTATAACTTGTGTGTGCCTCCCTACACAAACACCATGCTGGCTATCCCATTAGGAGTACTTGTTGGCACTGCTGATGAAAGGTACTGCTTGAAATCTGCCTTGAATGTTCTTACATGTTTTGGTGCTAACCAAGTGACAAAAAGCTGTTACAGCATCACACATGCTTCTGACTTTTATCTCACAGATGAAGGTGGTCCCTTATTTGAGAGTTGGTGCTTAAAGAATTTTTAAATGTAGTGAAATTTGGAATGGAATATGGAGTTCTTCTGCTAGGTAATGAGGTTTCTTAAAAAAAAAAAATGAAGATAGCAATTGAAAGATGCTGCTATTACATGGCTGTCTAGTTGTCTGTGTGAAATAAGCTGGTGGCGTCTGTCCAGTTGCAGACAGATGTCCACATCACAAATCATCAGACTCCTTTTATAGAGCAGAGAAAATCAGCCCACGCTCGTTCAGTTCAAGCCAGGAGGGATACAGTGAGGAAACCTTGCATTTCTCCTCTGTTCCATCTGCATTTAAAGAACAAAAACACACATATGTGTCTCTTTCCAGAGAGCTGTTCCAGCATCACTGAATAGGAGCAAATGTCCTCCCAGGAAAGCATAACTGAAAAGTACTGGAAAGGGAAAATTTGTTGAGACAGATGTGCTCTTGTATAGATCAAGTATTTTTCTTTGAATAATCTGGTGGAATTTGCAGTTGTGCATGTTAATTCTCCTGGCTGACAGGTAGCTGGCTGGTGGGTTTTGTAGGCTCAGTTTGGTGTGATGGACAGATGAAAGGCACTGTTATGTTACACTTTGGTCCCTGCTACTGCTGCTAATTTTGACATGCCATTGTAAAACTCCTAACTTTTCATATATGAGAAGGTGTTAGATTAAGTGGTTGGCTAATGGGCATCTTTGTTCCAGTTACAAACTCACAGTCTCTTTCAGCACTTTTCCATTTACTGCCCTGACTGCTGTTTATGGCAGCAGTGGCAAGAGCAAGGCTGCCAAATTTATTTTAAAGATCATGGTGTATGGTGCCAACCCTAATCTCTCTTGGTGCCAAACTTGGCTCCAGCAGCAGTAGCTCTACATTGTTATTCTTGTGCAACACTTGCATTACATCATGGTGAAAGGAGGAAAAGAGATTTTGAAAATTTCAGTTATTCAAATGTAATATTCACAGTGGGGAAAAACAAGACTGAAAACAAAACTCCTGCAGTTCAAATGTCAGTGTCCCTCTGTACTTTAAGTTATTTGAGGCCTGTTTAATATCATAAAATGGCACTTCCAGGAAGTGTTTTTCATTATCAGATCAGGTTTTGCAAAGGAAAACAGGGACATTTGTGTGTATGGCATTGGGTGGTGCATTTCTTTTATTTGGGGTTTTTTACTACCATGCTGTCCTGCAGAGCATCAGTGACTGGATGGCAAGATTTCTGTGACTCCTCTTTGTTAATATCCTCTGGTTTTCCCTGCAAAAATTCCTTCCCTCTGTCTTGAAAATAAACCTAACAGCCAGCAGCTTTGGGAGCTTGGGCCCGGGTTAACTTTCACCTGGGCTTAAAGAAAAAAGCTTCAGCCTGTCCCACCAAAACTCGTAGGAAATCAGGCCTTGGCCCACCTGAACATACAAAGTGAATCATGCTGTCCCATTTGTTATTCCTGTGTTGTTATTTTAGCCTGACTTTCAAATACCCACAGAAACAAATTATTAATGGAGTTAATATCAAGGAAAACACTGTGAGCATTTGCTCTGAGTAGATTCCTGTTCCCCTTGGCTGTTTCCACTCTATTAACTGGTATGAGTAACAAAGTGCATTTTGCTCAAGCACTGCTTTTAATTATGGTCCTTTTTTTCTCCTAACATCTCCAAGATGAGTAGCAATTACATGATGATACTTTGCTTACTGCATTTGTGCTGTAGCTCTTTAAAAGGAGAAATCTGCTGCACTTTTATCTATAAACTGCCATTGTCAGCCAACCTCTTGATTCATTTGTCCCTTTTGAGCCTTCCAGTTTTAGACACAGGAACAAAAAAATTGACATTTCAGTATTCCTACTGGTGAGATAACCAACTTCTATTACATAAATATTATTCATAATGACAATTGATTTTTATTTTGAGTCAAAAATTGAGGGAAAAGATGGCTTCAGTTGTATCTTTGAAGAAAAGGAGGGAAGGATAACTTCTTGAATTCAGCTGAGTGATAGCCTCTCTTCCAGCAGCATCCTCTGCTCTTCTCCAAGAGGAAGGATTGCGACTAAGGGAATGTTAGAAGTTCATTAATTTGATTTATGTAACCACATATTCACTAAATCCAGTAACCTGACTTACTTGCCATCTAAACAGGGAAGGTGTACCAGAGTACAGTTGGATTTCCTCATCCAGGCCATGCATTTGGGAAGCAGCTTCAGGGTTAAATGGTATTGAGTGAGCAGCTGCATTGGCAGTGCCCTTCGTAGCAGCTGCAGTAGTTCTGGACCAGCCTTGCCTACAGCATTTGTGGACAGGAGTGTGGTAAGCAGCATCAAAAGGAGGGGAGCAGCTCTTGTTTTATTATAAGGATTAACTGGTTTGGCCCAACATGTTTGAATGAGCCAGAAATTCAGTGAATGGTTGAAACTTCGTGAACCTGGTATTTCCATAAATTGTAGCACTGCCAGAGCAGTTCTGTTCAGAAGTGCCATAGTCATATCACCATCACTGCTCTTTTATTGACAAGGAAAACGAGGCAATCAGAGATTCTTCAACCTTCTACACACACAACAGCTCTTTGCTGTCTTCTCTGCTTGGAGAAAGTCTGACTTGAGGGATTTAACCAAGGAGAGAGTACGTCATTCTCACTCCAGCCTCACCTGTACTGTTATCCTAGACTTTTCCCTCACATCCAAAGTCCTTTAGCTAACTTACATTTCATAGTTCTTTTCCCATAGCTCTTTCTGAGTTATTATTCCCCAAGTGCTCCTCCTTTACAGGCTGAGAACAGAGGTGCTGACACAGGCCTGTTATAAAGGGGCAGCCCTACCTTTCTTAGTGGGTTGCTGGAGCCATTGCAGGACTCTGACAGGTTTGAGAAGTAAATCAAAATGGTGAAGAAATTCTCATAGTCTGGGAATGGAGAGATTTTGGACCAAAAATGAGTGAGAGAACATGCCCTGAAGGACAGGTCTCGTGCCTCGCCTCCTTCTTGGCTGTCTCATGTTCACGTTGGTCATTATTCATTGGCATGGATATCAATACTCCAGCAGTGTAACAGATTCCACCTAAAGATTTCAGAAGACTTTCCAGCCCCTAAAAAGAGCTTAATTGGCAATTTATGCTGTAGTTCCCAGTTTTACAGAGGCCTTAATGTAGTCCTGAGAAACCTGCCCGATCTCGTAGCAATTGGAAGAACTCAATGTTACTTCAAGGTAAACTGCAGCCCTAGGGAAAAATTTATATATATATATATATATATATATATATATATATATATATATATATATATATATATATATATATATATATATATATATATATATATATATATATATATATGTCTTTTGTTCCTGCAGTTTATTTAATGCTGCAGTACCTGGAGGTCTCACAGAGAGTAGGACAGCTTTGCACTGGTGAATGCTTCATGTGCATAAAGAGGAACACTTGTCCTGCAGCTTCTCCAGGTCAGGAAGCACAGTGGTGGCACAAAGGACTCGCCCAGGAATCAGCTGAGTTGCCAGGGGCAGAGCAGGGAGAAAACTCCAGGTTTTCTGGGTCTCAGACCAGGGTTTGATCTGCTGTTTCTCTGTGACAGAATTAATCTCATTGTGTCCTCTGTGAGAGCTTTCCCGTTGTGAGTCAGTGCCACTTTTTCTTGCACACACTTACCTGTGGATTTTAATAAGAGTATTGCTTCTCAAGCAGCATGAGCAAGTATTTTCTAATACATTGATTTTTCTGTGGGAGCTTCAAGGAATCATAGAATGGCTTGGATTGGAAGAGACCTTAAAGCTCATCTTGTTCCAACCCCCCACCACTAGACCAAGTTGCTCACACGCTGAGGCTTGGGGCAGCTTTGTGAATGATGCATCACTACCTTTTGAATGTGGAGTTTTTTGTTAGGATGTGGGTGGTATAAATGCTCTAAACTTTCTGGAAAATGTTTTCCCTTGGCACTTGTTCCAGCTAATGGCCAACTTTCACTGCATTAAACTGTGCAGGGATAGAATTCCTGCTGCCCTGCAGCTCCAGCTGTGTGCTGTGTGAGGTGCTTTCCCTCCCAAGCCCTCTGCAACTTGTGATGATTTATCTTGTCCTGCTGCATTAAATAGAGTTTCAGAGAAGTTGTTACCTGCCTCATTGAACAGTTAGTTTTACAAAAATTATTGCCTAAAAGTATTTTTTCTCATGCCACTGGAGTCTGGGCAGGTGTGCCCAGGGCTCCACAGGTAAGCAAGGAAAGCTCTGTTTTCTATTTGTGATTTTCCACTACTTTTTGAAGCAGATGTTTCTTTCTGTGATGTTCAGTGCTTTATTGTCACTGCTTCATCCTGGTGTGGTAGAGCTGAAGTCATTTCTGGATGCTTAATTTTGCTTATGTAATTGCTTTATGTTACAGTGTATAGATGATGCAAATGTTTTACAAAAGAAGGCCCTGCAAACACACACACCTGAGAATGAGTTTTTTCCTGGTAACACCAGAGTTTCATTTTCCAGCATAGATGCTGCTCTTTACTCACCATGACATGTGAGGAGAAAGCAGAAAACTGAGCAGAATAAACTCTTAATTTCACATATATATTTCTATTTGTGTCTTTAGCCCTTGTGATTCTAAGGAGAAGGAGTAAAAAATGTAGTTATTCAAAGTGGAAAGAGGCGCCTAAATAGTGACAATTGTCATGAGCTGGAGTCTGCAGCCCTTGGTTTGGGAAGCCCTGACTCTGGGAGCAGTTATTTTGCAGTTATTTATGAAGGGCCTTAATTCTGCAGCTGGAGCTGCTGGAGTGGTTTTCTGCAGTCACATGCAGCCCTTGCATGCCTGGGGGATCTGAATAGGAAGAGGTGTGATGAAATTAAAAAGCTTGTGAATGTCAAATAGGAATGTGGAAGCTGAAAGAGATTATTTATGTACTTTTGTATGTATGCATACACATACAATTTTATATTTCAAATCACTGTAGGCTGTAAGCTCACAGTGTTTCTTTATCAATGTCTCCTGCTCTGTGTGGTACTTGCTTGTTCACAGTAAGGAAGCTGAGTAAGTTTATGCTTTGGAAAATAATATCTTTGCAAAGGTTGCTCCACTTGGCAAATAGATCCAACAGACCAAAAAAAGGCTTTGTGAAAAATTCTGCTTTCTCATTTTGACTTAGAATAAATGAAATACTGTTGTTGAAATGAATCTTAAAAGACCCAATGAGTCCAACCAGTGTCATGATGTATTTCTGGTCGGGCTGCCAGGTTGAAGGTCTGTGGTGTGAACCCCATCATGAGCTCACTCCAATTTTCAAGCTGCCTCTCTGCGTGTGCTTTCAGAGTGAATGGTGAAGGTGCCTTGTCTGGGGTGGTTTTATGTGCACTGAATGCCTTTGACTGTGGACTGCTCAGCCAGAAAATGTTGCTGCTCCCCCTGCTCTGTCTTCCTTCAATCTCTCCCATTTTAATTGCAGGAAATGCAGGGGAATCCTTGCTGAGGTCATCCCCCTTTTTCACCTTAGTGTACTGTGTCTGCAGGGGGATCAGGAAAACAGCACCTGGAGAAGGCAGTAGTGAAGCCCTGCTAGGAGGAGGAAGAAAATTTATTTATATGAAGACACCCTACTTTTTTTTTTTTTTTTTAATTAACAAGTCTGAGCCAAAAAAAGAAATAGTGTATTTAAAGAAAAAAAAATAGTATATTTAAAGAAAAAGTCAATGAAAAGCAGACTGGAATAGCAGGTGATGAAGCCTGGTGAAGCAAGTCAATGCTTCTGGAAATTCAGGACTTCCAGGGAAACAAGGCATGCAATTATTTGTGCCAGTTCCAAGCACTGAAAAATCTTAAGGCTGACTTTCCTTCCAAAAAAGAAAAAATAAAAAGTTAATGTGGCTCAAAAAATTCATGAGACAGGAATTTTCATCTGTTTTTCACTGTCTGGTCTATGGGTTAAAGCAAGACAGAAAACTTCCAGTGAAAGTAAAATTTTGATAAAAAAGACTGTCTCATTCAAAGAAAAAAAAAAAAGACAAAACACAGAAACCATGTGGGGAAAGATTTTAAAGCTGATTGAATACTTTGGTTATTTTTAAACAATAGTGGTTTCAGAAGTGTGAAAGAATTGGTCTATTTTGTTATTTTTTCTCAGTTATTTTTCTTAAACTTGTTTAGAATTAACACTTTTTTTTAAAAAAAAAGAGGAATTAAAAAATCTCAATGCTAACCAAACATTTTTTTCCTTACCTATCACATAACTTTTGTCTTGTTTCTCTTGGCTTCATCCTTAGCCTGAGGTAACACGTGCTGGAGGCGAATGCAGCTCTGTACCCCCACCCCAGGGCTGGGCTACAGCCAGAGTGAGGACTCCTCTTCCTTTTGTGTCTGAAATAGGCTGGGCAATGATAAATCCAGACAAGTGCTGCTGCTTTTATTGTGCAGTTACATCAGTAAAAAGCAGCTCTCAGGAGTATAAACAGCCCGAGGCATCTGCCCTGCAGGTCACCTTGAAAGGATGTCTTGTCATCGAGGCTGCGCTGGCAGTCCTGGACGTGAGCATTAATGCCAGCCCAGGTTTAACTGCATGCCTGTTCAGGCTTTTCCTTCATGCATCTATCAGATGTGCTTGTGGCTGAACTGAGACTCATTATAAAAGAGAAAACAGGGTCGTGGCTTTCACCTGCTGAAGCATTTTTGAGTTTTTGAAATGGAACAAAGAATCTATTATAGATGGAGAGAAGAACGGCCAAACAGAGTGGGGAGGAATGTACTGACAGAGGAAATGAAATTACTTTCCTCTGCTTTTGAAATGTGTGGATAGAAGTAGCCAAAATCTTCAGTGTGGGAGATTCCCTATGATTATACCATGTGGAAGGTGGCTGCAAGATAATACTGTTTTCTTTGCTTATGAATGATTCCTTTATTTTTGTACAGGAGCAGAGTAAAATTGGGAGCAGAATTTTGCTACCAAATGTCCTGGCAACGCTGCCTAAGCTACTATGCTTCCCATGGAGTTAAAACAGTAGAAGTTTTAATTCCCAATGAAAATTAATGAGGCATAGCAGGTGCTTTTGAAAATTTTATCCATATGGGAAAAAAAATTAATCTTGTATTTCCTAGGAATGAATTAAACTCAAACTTTTCAGGATTGGGATGGTTTTTGTTTGTTTTCTCTGAATCAGAGTGTGAGAAAGCCATCTTTAGATTTTTCTGCATGTGATCCACTTCTGAAATAAAGTGGGGAATCAGACTGTCATCTTTTTAATGATGAATACCACTGGAATCATCAAGTATTTCTTAGCAATCTGCACCATTTTTCAGAAGGGTAGAAAGATGAAAGTGGTTGATCAACTAATTAAAACCAGATAAAGTCACGGAAGCAAGACACAAATGTTGCTCTTGCAGTTCGGCTGCAATCTCCGTCTCTACTCCTCCCCTTCCCAGCAGAGCTAAAAGCTACCACTCCTGCCTAGGGCTCTGTGTTGGCATATGCATATGTTTAGGAAGAGCTAGTGGTTTAAGCTTGTATTTGGCCTCCATCCAGATACAAGTAAAAATTCTTGAGAAGATCACTGCATCAGATTGTTGCAGGGAGCATAATTTCTGAGAAACCGTGCAATTTCTCACTCCCTTGAAGAACTTGTCCTTTCCGCTGTAGGCTCTGGCAGGTTTTTCCCAAGGGGAGGAATTTTGGTTTTTTTGCCTGCAGGGCTCCTACCTCTTCAGTTCCTTCACTGATGACAGATGCAGAGCTCATTCTCCTTTTTTCCCACACCCATGCCAACTTTCCCCCCCTTAGTGTCTTTCACTCCTGACTGTCCTTTCTGTTGCTGAGATGCCCTCCTGCAGACTGCTGTCATTTTGGGGAAAATGCTCTGCTCTTCCTTGCACATACTCCCTCTGAAATCTCTCAATCACTCAGCCATTGAGTTTACCCTGGTACCTCATACTACCCAGGTGTCTTATTTGCTGAAAATGCCTTGAAAGCTCTCCTTTGAATATTTTTTTTTTTTTTTTTACCATTCAGGTACATTTTGAAGCCAGAATTCTGTCTTCTCACCCCAGAAATGGAGTAGAGATGAGTGAAAAGTGCAGATTCCCAGGCACAAGTCCACTGCCTCCGTGGGGAGGATGGAAGTGCCCTGAGCTGCCTTCAGTGTGTTGTGGGTAGGATGTTAATAACAAGTGGGAGCACACTGGGAGAGGACTGAGGTCCTGCCTGAGCAGCAGAGCTCCAAGCTTTGGAAGGAGACTCCTTGATCTGTTGCTGGTGCCTTCTGGCTTGTCAGCTGTGCTGGGCAGAGCTGTGGTGAGGTTCCATCTGCCAACAATGCCATGGTGGTTTCCTGTTCCACCCTTTCAAAATACGATCCATGGAGTTCTCATCACCTTGCAGACTCAGTCTGCACACCTGATGCCTTGAGAGGCTGCCTAGAACAGAGGCTAGGGAGTGTTAAAGGAATAAAGTAGGGATTTATTAAAAGGCCTTCGAAGGATATGCCTTGGGCAGTACAAGAGCCTGGCCAGGGCTAAACCCAAGGTGGACGATGGGTCACGAGTTTTCACACTTGTATAAGTTTTGGTCCATTATTGGGGTTAATTGTCCAATTACAGCTTCAGGTTATAAAGTCCCATCCTCCCATTTGCTCTCCTCAGTTCCCTGTTGTTTACACTTTTTGGGCCTGAAGCTGTTATAGTGCCCTTAGTTCTCAGGCTGAAAAAGGATTGTGTTGTCTGATTAAATTGTGAGGAGAACTTGCTAACACTCTGTGTGAAGTTCAGAGTTATGTACTAATGCAGTACAGAATCTGGAAAATATGAAAGCTAAAACTGAAGGCATCACACTGGGTCCCTCCATGGCATTGGACACCCATTTTTGAGTCCTTTGCTGGAGCGAGATTAGATCAGTCAGGAGTTCTGTCTTCAGCACACGTTTGACTGCCTTGACTTGGGTCTGGAATCACTGCCTTCAAAACATCACTGTAAAAGAATAGGGGATTTGCCATTGCCCCAACACCTCAGTCAAAAATCTGAAACCTTAAATTGTTTAATCTGGCATTCCTAGCTTCATAATGACTGAAAAAAAACCAAAACAACAAAAACTTATATTTCTATTTTTCCCTCCCTAAATGTTAGAAAAAAAGTTTCTGTTTTTGGCAGAGATTTTGTGGGCTAACTTTCGGGGCAAAATACTGGGGGTTTGGGTAGGGGATTCTAATGGAAAAGCTGAGCAACAAATTCACACAAGGTTCTTCTTAATTATAGAAGCCAAAAGCTCTTCCAGATGTCTGTCAGCCCTGCATGCTAGATGCTGCCATCACTGGTTTTAATAAAAGCTCATATTCAGCAAACTTTATTACTGATTTACTGTACATTGCTTAAGCCAGAAAATGTTTTTTTCTCTAAAAAGAAAACAAAGACCTGATATTTTCATCAGTTGCACTCCAGCATGTCATTTACTGTGTTAAATACCAGCCCTGTTCCATTATTTGACTGTTTTCCGTAGCTTGCCATCATTAAAACTGGAATTTCAGAAACTCTTGTCAAGAAGTCCATAGGCAAGAAATGCACATGAATAAATCAGTAAATGGTGCGTGCAGAGCAGGCAAAGCCACTAACAGCACTCATACGTGACATGCCCAACCAGACAGGCAGTTCTGTGAAAAGTTACCTGTTTGTACATGCAACTAATACAGACTCTAAACTGAGAGCTGAAAAAACAGGAAAATATGATGTGACTTGGTGAATACAGAAGTGAACAGAACAAAACCAGTAGAAAAACCATCAGGCAGAGAGTAGCTAATGAAGTCTTTGAACAATGGTGTAATTAAAGTGCATTAATCACTATAAAAGATCATTTCCCTTTAAACATCTGCTCCTGTTCACTTGGCAACAGCCTGGGCAGTGTCATGAATGATGGGGCTTTGGATTATGCTGAAGGGCATGTGTTATCTGAGAAACAAGGTGGAACAGCCCCAGCTTGACAGGATCTGGGGCAGCAATGCTTTCCCTCAGTTCAGGGATAGCACAAAGGAAGTGTAAGGGTAAAAGAAATGAGATGGTGCTCAGAGTGGAAAGGAAAAGCTTGTATAAAATGGAACCTCACCTTCTCAGCCATGCAGACAAAATTTAATTGGGTGCTAGTGGATTTGAATAAACTAATTCCTTAAATCCTCGGGGGAAAAAAGCCCCTGCCCACCCTGCTGCTTTTCAGAGAGCCTTAGGAGCTGTAGCTCGTACCTTGTTCCGCCCCACAGAATTCTTCCTGAGCCCTTTCTCTGGGGCAGCCTGGCTGTGGCAGCAAGAGAGTGCTGGCTTTTCTGGAGAAAGAGCTCTGGCACAAGTTCAGTGTGCAGAAGAAGGGTTGTGACCATCCCTTACTGCCCTGCAGTCTGTGCTTCGGTACCAGATGGAGCAGAACTTCCTGCAGTGCTGAGTGAAGCCTTTCATGAGCTGTGTTCTGAGTTGAGTCATGGATTGCTGTTTCAGCTCTGTCACTGGGCTGTGTCCCTTGGGTAGGATTTTTTTACACCTGGGGGCTATTTTTTTGTATCTTTGCACACATCTGCCTCCTTGTTGCATTTCCACGCCGTTGGTAGCATGGGCACTGGCTGCAGGTACAATTGGTGGCCCTGTGCTTCTGCATTTTCAGTTTGTCTGTATCTAAGGCAGGGAGGGGGAGCCAGTTGTGCTCCTCTTACAAAGACACATCTGAAGGTGGAACCCTTTGAGACCCACTAGCAACAAAGATGCAGCTGCAGAGCAAGGCTGATTTTTATGCTGCTCTTGTTTCCTTAGCTAATCTGTAGCAGGTAGCACTTGGGGACAAAGGGATGACACAAGGGTTGGATCCTGAGCATTTCTACCACGCTGGTCATTCATGAGGTCTCCTTCATGGCACCTACTTGGGAAGCCTTTGGAATTGAGGCTGTGTTGGTGATGAGATACTCACATGGATTTCCAAGGGAGGCAGACAGATCCCACCTGGAGAGAAGAGGATTGGGGTTGTGGACACTGTACATGGTTATGCCTCTTCATGCCTGTTTTTGGTAGTTCTGTGAATTCACAGAGGGTTCATGTTTTTTTCTTTCTGGGCAGCTGCCAAGTGAGAAAGTAAAAATGAATTTAGCTTTGGTTTTGCTGTTTAGTTACAGGTGAAATGATCTGGTTTGTGCTTGTTCTTAACAATACTTGCCCTCCCTCACACGGACTTGCAGGCTTTATAAAAAGGACTGGGGAGGTTCAGATAAAAAGTATGTGGTTTTCTGTTTCTCAAAGCTGGTAAAGCCATACAGGGGTATTTAAACAGAAAATCAAAACAAACCTCTTGGCTTCTCCCAGAAGTACATAGATTGCTATTGCAGAAGCCTGATTTCAGCTTTATGTGCTGCTCTCTTTAACTTTGGGGTGTTGGAGGTGTGCTGTGGATTGTTACCAGCCAGGTGCTGCCTGCATAGTCCAGCTCGGGGAGGTGCCAGCCTGGGAGCAGGGATGTGCCAGCTGCCTTGGCAGGCACATTCAGTGATGAGAGAAGGGAAGCCTGACCAAGCTGCAGCCAGGATCCACTCACCACCAAATTCCCTCTGTCCAAGAGCACAGTTATGTTTTCCCCTAACAGCCCTAATTCCACCCACTGACTTCCAGGGAACTGAACTAAGGTTGTGCTCTATGTGGCCATGGAAAGCAAAGAACTACACAGAATCTTTGAGTTCTCTGTCCATCATCTGTTCTGGCCTTGAACCAAAAGCTGCAGGTTTAGTCTTGGAAAATGCAAATGGGTTTCCATTGCATTTTGTGTATTTAAAAAGAAATAAAGCCAGTTAATTGAGAAATTTAGCTCTAGGTTTTCCTTGCCCAGTGGGTTCTTCAGTTCTAGACACAGGCATTGGCTGCACAGGGAACAGGGGGAGAACATGATGGGAGTGAAGGTTTCAAGGAAACCTGCCTTGCGTAAAAGGAGTTGTGCAGGTATCAAATGTGCCAGACCTCATTGTACTCACCCCACTGTCTTCACCAAAACTTGCAAACATAGGTGTGTAAATCTGTGCACTTAATGACATATTTTGTACCCATCCAAAACATCCAAAACTTCCAAGGGAAGCAAGCAGCTGAAAAGGTCTGCAGGTATCACATGAACTGGAAATGTGTGCTCAGTAATAGACCTATTGATTTGATACATAAGGTCTGAAATAGTGATTTAGTCCTTGTTTCTGGACTGTTTAGGTAATGCAGAGGTTGTAAGCTTTCATAGTGGTGTAGGTCATGTGCACACATGAAGAATTCTGTTTTTCTTCAGAGATGTAAGTCCTAGATGTCGTTCAAATGAAGTTTTTGGTTGCATCAGGGAAGGTTGCTCATGTGAGAGGGACTGTCCTTGTATCACTGCCACCTAATGGCCGGGACATTGTAATGGGGTGCCTGGTTTGGGTGTCCCCTGGAAAACTGATCCTGTCACCAGTGCTAACTTTATTACCTTGTCAGACTCGATAATGATCTTAACTGCCCTCAGCTTCATTTTCAGCCTGTTACAGTCTGTTCTGCAGCCTCACTGGACACTGCTGTGTGTATTCTTGCTTTGATGGCATATGAGAGATCTGGAATTTAGTTTTTGTATGGCAAAATCCAGGAAGAAAGGGAACTCATTAATCAGATGGGTGTAATCTCCAAGGAAGCAAGTACTGCATTTTAATTCAGCATTTCCCTTTGATGAAAACTTTAGTGAATGTTATTATGTGGAATTTATATGAAGCCTGGGTTTAGGTAATCAGCTTTAATATTTATACTCTTAGGGAAAAAAAATTGAATCATTAGTAAGCATGCATAATTAATGAATAAATTGTATTTTTCCTTTGTTTTCCTTCAGGTATAAGGAAATGCTAGATCTAGTGATATCACCCAGTCTGACTGTAAATAGAGAGTGCCCTGACAGACTGAAGCTTAACCTTTCTCACATTTATACCACGGCTCCAGATGACATAGAAGGTAGGCTGCTCTTCTGCTTGCTGTTTGCTACTTTAACATAAAATATGTGAATATATGTTACCAAAGGGAGCTGGCCACTGCAAGGCCTCTGCTTCTGGCAATTAGTTCTACAGTGTAGTGAGCAACTGAGATTTTTGAAGGTTTTTTTTTTCTGTATACTCGCCAGTTGTGGCTGAATCCTTTAGTTCCACAGTGGCTTGAATGTAAATGGAACAGAAATATTTCATATGTAATTATATATCTGTGTATAGTTGGTGCCTGCATTTACACACGTGCATGTGTAGATTTTTGTTCCACTGGAAGAATTGCGGGTGTAAACTGCATTTTGTGTAGACCTGGTAGTTTTTGCTGGAGCCCCAGTGGTGGTGTGAACATGAGCCCTGGGCTTTGGTGGCTGTGCTGCTGCTGCTGTTAAGGTGTGGGGGCTCCCAGACCCAGAAATGTATTGAGCAGCCTGAAAACCTCCTGCCAAAGCAGCTCTGTGCCCCAGTTTGCATCGCTCTGACACCACTGCTGCCATCCCCAAATGGTCAGCCCTGCTGGCCTCTGCTCTGGAGTTTCACATTTGGCAGGTACCAGGGACAAATTCTTTCAGTGGTTGAGGCTCTGATGGAAATTTATCTGCTCTCCTCCTTCACCCCCCTACCCCATCCTACTGTTCAAGTGAAGGAAACAGAAGAATGTTAAATCTGCTAAAAAAATTATTGGCAAGTGATGCAGCTGAACTAGTTCTTGCTAGTACAATCCCAGCTATTGTTTGCTGCGGTCAGGATCTGTCAGCCTTCCTGTTAGAGGGGAGGTAGGAAAAGGCACTGGCTATTATGTTTTAGTAGTATGTTTAACCCTTCATTTAGAGGCTCTTAGAAGGCCAGGAGATGTTTTGTTTGCATGTTTGCTCAGGCATTAGGAATTGCATGGTTAAGTCACGCCCATCGTGACTGCCTATTTACAAGAGCAGTAGAAGGAATAACAGCCTAAAGGAAACATCCTTTTAAATGTTCCTGTTTGCAGAAAAGATTAGAGCTAGAAATGATTTTTAGGTCCATCATTTTGTAAAAGTCTTGGTGCAGGAGCTGTTTTTTGTTATGTGGTATAAATAAGAGCCAACACAGGAGCTGCTGTTGGACACCACTTTGCCAATGACAGTTCACATTGATTTGTTTCTTATAGAAATATTATGGTGTTTTTTCTACAGAATGATCCCCTGTGCTACCAAGATTGTGCTCTTCCCCTTGAAAATAGTTGTGGTTAATTTGAAGAACGGGAAAATACTTGTGTGTTTGACAATTCTCAGACTGACAGAGCTCTTGATGTAATAAATGCACACAAATTTATGCTCTGTATTACACATAAAGTATTAAATTTAGCAAGTCCAGTCATAGTACTTACTCATTTAGATGTCCATGTAGCTGTCTGGCCTGTTGTTTTCATGAGTGCTTGTCATGAGATGTGCAGTTATGTCAATACAATTTTCAATATAATTGAATTATTATATATATAATGTATAATTTGCACATTTTGCCTGTAGCATCAACTTTGCCTTTTCTTGTCAGTGACAGTAGCATACTGCATATTCACACACAGTAAACTCCTACTTGGCATTCTTGGCAAACTTATTTACTCTGTACCAAAATCAAAAATTTGAAGCTGTGGTGTTTTTCAAAGAGAAAAGAAACGAGGCTTGTGCTCAAACTGTTCTGCTGGTTTTTTGATGTAAAAGCCATTAAGAATTAAAGAAATGAATTGCAAAATGTCTATTTCTTAAGTGCAGTTCTGTTTGGTAATGAGTGACAGAAATGGTGTAGTTCTTGTTTTCGCAGTCTGAAAATCTAATTTTCTGAACTGTTGTCTTTCAGGTAAGTCAAAGCAAATTTTTCATAGTGAGTTTGAAAGTGACTCAGGTAAGCCCAGTTTTGGATTTAAACTCAGTCTTTTTTCTGTGGATGCATAAGCAAATAGATATGTCTGTATAATATTATCCTTTGTGAATAATATGTGCATTTTTATAACACTGTCCTTTGTCAGTATTTTAAACTAAACCTCTCTGCCTGTTTCTTGGGAAATAGGTTACTGTACCACATTTTATAGGTACAGAAAGCAATGTAGGGTTGCAGGTGGGTTTTACTTTTCTAAGGTGTGGGAGGGCTGCAGGGGTTTGAAGAAAGAGTCTTTCTGGTTTTGTTTCTGTCAGTGATTAAGGTGATCCTGTTAGTGATTAGGCATGTAGAGCTTTCACCATTAATTATATAAATTGACATTCTAAAAAAAACAATAATACCTAGTAATTCATATTTTTAGTAAGAACTCATGATGATGCAATTTTTATTGAAATTTAGTCTAAAAAGTTACCAGATGAAATGGCAGTGCTTTTTTAAATAGTTTGGTGTAATCTCCGTGTTGTAGTGTAAAATAATCAAGCCATGTAAAATGTTATGAAAAAGGGTTGTGTGTGAAAGAACAATTTCAAGAGAGATCTAAATCAGGACGAACAGACATTTCAGATGTGATCTCGCTGGATCTTTTTGGTCATTCTGTCCATGTTTACAGCACAAGTTACCCAAAGCCGTAGGACTGTTTGCATGCATTTAGACTTTATATGTGCTTGCATATTTCATTAAATGAAAAATGGTTTAAATGTTTCATTTGCCAGCTGACCAATGTCTGAACAAAGGAAGTTGTGCTGGTTTGGTCACTGAGGGTGGGTGGAGAAGCCATGTGCAGTGAGCCTGGTGTGTGCATTGATGCAGCCAGGAGACACAGAGGCTGAATCAGGTGTGGCTTGTCATTACTGATGATTGTGAGAGTTTTTTGGCATTTGTAGTGCTGAATTAATGACAGCTCCAGCCTGGAGCCGAGGAGCAAAGTTTGGATGGCACTGTGGAGGCAACCTGCAAAATGTACATGGTGGTATTTTGGTGTGACATTTTCAGTACAAGTTGCAGGTTTTAATTTAGCTTGGTTGGTTGGTTTTGATTTTTTAGTTTTTAATTTGGTAAATATAAATTTATCTCTGAATAAAGCTGGTGGCACGTATTGCTTTGGTAGTGTTACAGCACACAATTGGTTTGGTTCATTAGAAGGCATCTTGCACATATAACTTGTATGATAGGTTTTCTACTGATGTAATTTTTTGATTGCTGGTAGTTCAATAAGGTATGCTATAGTTAACTCAAAAAAAATTCAAATTAAGAAGATTTATGATGTTGTATTTTTAATATTTACTATTCTTTGATATATTTTAATGGACATTAAAGAAAGTGAGTCATGGCCTAGAAGAGTACCAAAAAAAGCTAGAGATCAAAATGTGCAGTGAGCTTAAATCACTTCAGCAATCATAGTATTGGCTTATATAGCCTTTAGCATGTGAGTCATTGCTTCAAAGCCCAGCTTCACGACTGATATCAGTCCCAGGAGAAGAAGAATCTGGTAGTTCAATCAACTGGTATCACCCTCAATTATAAATTAAATCTGTATTTGTTGTTAAGCAGAGAATATCTTTCTTACCTACCTCAGTTTGGGAATATTAACCAAAAAATAAAAAGTCTTTGATTCCTGTATATTTTTCTCAAACCAGCAGTGGTAAAACCAATTGTATCAGCTTGGCTACAGAACAGAACACAATGAAAATCTAAGACCCTTTAATTTTGTTTTCCAGGTAACAGCAAAGCAGCACCGCAGTGTCCTCTCCATCTGTACACCACAAAGTGAGTTCTCATGCCAAGTGCTGTAATTTAAAATCCCTGTTTTGCTGAACAGCCATTTTGTGCAGATTTCTGTCACCTTAAAAAACACCTGCCCTGAGCCCATCCACCTGTTCCCCCACACGCCTCTGGCACAGGGAAGTAGCTGTTTTTTAATCTTCTTGGATATGGAGTGAAATAAGGTTTGAGGTACTGTGAACTGTGCTTTTGAACCCCTGGGTATCCAAACCTTATCAGTTTGAATACTGTTGTGTTTATGAGTGACCACAGAGGGGATGTGTCAAAATGTCTGAGGTTTCCCATCTCACTCACTTGCTCGGCAAACTTAAAATGAAACATGAAAAATCGGTGTTGATTTTATTTTTTTAACTTGCATGTATTTCCCACTGCCTTAAAGTCACCGTGCATTTAGGTGGCTTAATCTGATAGTTCATAAAACAAACTTCTGCTTCAGTCCACTCAGTTCCAAGCTCCCAACATATTCAGCATCCTGTGTTGAACGTTATTTTAGCAAGATGTCTGGAACTGTTCTGCTTGTGCTCTAGAAGATCATGTGCAGTAGCTATTGCCTTAAACCCTTCTGTTTTCTTGTTCTGAATAGACATTATCCCCATATAGTGGCAGTCCCGTCCTTCCCCACCATGGCAGCCTATGGACAGGCTCAGTACAGCACGGGGATCCAGCAGGCTGCTGCCTACACTGCCTATCCCCCCCCGGGGCAGCCCTACGGAATCCCCTCCTACAGTGAGTACCCCAGAGTCCTGCGAGGGCATCGTCCTCCTGCTGCTGGCAAAATTGGTTTGGAGTCTTTACGTTTTAGACTGAAGTGTCATTTGTGTCTCAGCAACGTTGTCTTCTTAGGCTTAGAGGAAAGTCTGACTTTAAAAGTGTTGGGTTTCCTTTGAACTGTATCAGCTTTAAACCTATCAGCTTGTCATACCGTGGGTTATGTTTTTGCAAACTAGGTAAGTTTGGAGCTAGTCAGTAGTAGATTATGAGAAATTCAGGTTCAGTAGGATGTGCCACTTAAGAGCAATAGCTTGTGAGTGTTCCCATGATTCACTGTCAAGACAAAGTACAGTAAATATGATATTTATGGAAACTACACTTTGCCATCCTTGATTCTTCTTAAGGTTTCAATAACACAGCTACTTTGAGAAAAATTCAGTCTATATTACTACAGAAGAACCAAAATGCAGAGCAGAATGAGGCATGGGTGAGATGTTACAAAGTACCTTGGTTTTGGAAGACAGTTTGTGTTTAAATGGGCACTTACTGGCTATATGTGCAGTCAACATTTCTAACCCCAGTCAGCTTTGTTCCCTGCTTTTCTGCACAGCCTTGCCAACAGCTGTGGGGAGACAGTGCTGGGCAGGAGCAGCTGGGGGATTCGCACAGGGAGCTAATTAAACCAGCACTCCTGACAGAGGAATGCCTGCTAAACCAAGCCTTAAGTGTCCTCAAGCTCTGCATGGAGATACTGAGCTCTTGAGGAAGCTGAAATTCCTTTCCACTCCTAAAGGCCAAAGAGATGCTGCTCGCGTTTAGGTACAGCTCTTTAACAGAAAGCTTTGAGCTTCCTGCTTCTGGCTAGTCCCATGAGGGCTGTCTTGCACCATTAAAATGGCTTCACAGTTTTGTTTCCTCTCCTGTTTTCTCTTGTGCTCCTTAACACCTTTGTTTACTTGGCAAATACAGTATCTCTTCACAACCAGAAGTTTTTATACAGACAAAGCTTTTCCTGAAGGGAAATTTAGTGCAGCACTCGGGAAGGCTGGGGTAGTGGCCTTGGCAGAGCCAAAGCTCTACCAGGATGACGAGAGGACTGTTTTGAGACCCTTTCTTGGAGCTATTTGTGTTTGCATCAGCTGGCTGACTTCCAAGGAAAACTCTGAACAGTTGTCCTGTTAGAGCAGGTGAAAGCAGAGCCATTTGCTACTGCCTAGAGGCTTTAGGGCATACATGTGTCAGGCCCATATGCTGCTTATAAATCCTGTGGGTGACCTCTTAGCATCCTTGAGCAGTGATTTCCCTCCCCCAGCCTGTATACCCTCTCTAAGATACTCAGCTCAGCATATGAAAAACTCCACCTGGCTGACAACCAAGAACAATGAAGCACTATTGTTTTTAGGCACAAAAAATAAAACTCGGCCAGTTCCTAGACAAAACAGAACATTATGTGGAAATTAATTTGGTGCTAAGGTATTTTGCTGTCTGACAACAATTTTTAGGCTTCCAAAGAGGCCCATTTGCTGAAGATTAATTGTAACTGGGGTGGGCAGGTTGAATGGTGGCCTGTGGAGTGCTGATGGAATAGAAAAGCACGGGGTGTTGGGAAGAGGGGCTTCTCTGCACATGCTTCTCTTCCCCAGCAGTGATGAAACCCCACACTTGCACCAGCACTTGTCCCCCCACTGCCCAAATAAACTTCCTGCCTTTCACAGTCATCTTGTTATGAGCTTGTGCTCAAACTGCATTGCAGTTCTTCTCACCTAAAGCTATAATAAGTGATTTTTATTAGAGAAAACTTTATCTGGGAGAGCTTATTCCAAACCTGAGCAAGCACAGACTTGCTGCTTCTTGTTAAGCTAGAAATGAGCATGTTTGGGGTAAGGCACCTGAATTCAACTTGTCTACAAGTTTGTCTACAAGTGCTAAAAGATGACAACAGCATGGAAAGTGTGTAAATCCAATGCCCAAACATCAGCAGGGTCTTTGTTTAATCCCTGAACCCAAGGAGTGTCCAGTGGCCATCTTTTGTTGTGCAAATAGGATGCAAACGAGGGAAGGATCACGCCCAAAGGGTTCATAATATGTTGCACCTTTGGCTGTTTATTTTAATAATACAGCTTACAATCTCAGCAGCATCTCAGAATAAAATATCAACTCCTTTCATTACCAGCAAGGGTTTCATCTTGCAATGTTTAATTCAACTACTGCTGTTCCTCTGTAAATTGTCAGTTTAATTGCCTGGTTTTAGAAATGAAAAGATTTTTGTGGCTTCAGGGCTTACCTATTGTTCCTGAACTGTATGTTATATCCAACTGAGTAGATGATAACCCTCCTGTAGGACTTGCCAATAAATGTTTTGATACCAAAGCTGGAAATACAATGCAAGTAAAAAATAACTCTTTTGAGAACAGAAATCTTGAGGTTATTTTGCTGAAGGTCCTGTTCTATTGTTAATCATTGCTTGCATCTGATAACTCTTCAGGAAGTTTATGTGTCAGTGAATTTCTTCAATTCTATAACAAAATTATATGTTCATAAATTGCTTTTGAGAACAGAATTATTCATGGTTGTTTACCCATGTTAGCAAAAGTGGATTTGGTTGTGGATACAGGATGTAGCTGACTCAAATATATTAATAAATCAGAAATAAATTTGTGATGTATTTGTCTGGCTGTTAGGAGACCTGTTTGGGTAATGCAAGTAATTAAACACACACACACACACACACACACATATATATGTCTATTTATAGATATATATATATCTATATATAGATATATAGATATACACACATATATATAGAGATATATATGTTACTGTTGAGTAGAATCGACTTACTAGAAGGCTGGTTTGCATAGTAGCTCACTTCGAAATTTTCTCTTTTATACACTGTTCTGATACAGACAGACTAGATTGGTCAATTAATCAATACATTTCACCTGATTGGCTAATTAACAAAACACTTTTCTTATAAACAATCTTTGAGAAAAACAGGAAAACAGAGAGTAGGAAAACAACACCTGCAGATTGTTTATAAAAATAAGTTATCATTGTTTATCTTCAACTCCCCAAAGTCTCACAAATCAGTTCTGGGAAAACTTACCTAGTTTTCTCACTCTCTGACCAGGCTGTCACATCTACATATATACATATAATATATATATATATGTGTGTATATATGTAAGATATATATATGTGGATGTTACATATGCGTGTGAAAGAAAGTGTGAAAAAGGAGAGTTTGTTAGGTTAAAATCCAGCTGAAAAATCGTTAATTCCTGCACTTGCCTTTTGTACCTCTGTATGTGACAAGCACTCACGTTTTGCTCTTGGCTCCCAAAGGCATTAAGACAGAGGACAGCCTGAGCCACTCTCCAGGGCAGAGCGGCTTTCTCAGCTACGGCTCCAGCTTCAGCGCGCCCGCGGCGGGGCAGGCGCCCTACACCTACCAGATGCACGGTGAGTGATCAGGGTCACCTGGGCCACCCACAGCCCCGTGCTGGACCAATTCTCCTCCTGCCAGTGCTGTGGAAAGCTTGTAGGTGCAGGCAGTCAGCACAGGGAAGGGGGTAAGTCGCTGCTTGATCTGTTTTGCTCATCAAGGCATTGATTTCTGGCTGAGGGACTGGATTTAACAGGGTTATGTCCTAGCAGAATTTCACCTGTGATCAATATAAGCTTTGTCTTTCTGCAGAAACTGTGTTTTCTTTTTCTTAATTAGTTCTGTGATTGCATACCTGGGATTGTTGTGTTGGTGTGAGTTCCTGCTTTCTGATGGAAGCCAAACAAAGGTGGTTTTACACTTCATGCAAACAGTCCTGTCAGTATTATGCTTCCTTCTGCCTTATGCTGACCTGAACAAACTGCTCTATGCTTAAACTGCTGCATAATCTCCCTGCTAGTATTTTTTAACAGCCTGATACTTTAATACTGAGAAAAATGAATGTGACTCTGCTTGAGGAGAGATGAATGCACACGAGGATAAAGCTCTGTGTTGGCTTTGTCCATCCCTCTGAGATTTTCCAAGGGTTGGAAAACCAAAGAGGAATTGCATGAGTTTCCCAAACTCTTATAGAAGCTGTTGAAGGGGAGAAAGATCACTTTGCTTTTTGATATTGTTGAGGGTTTTATGCAAAAGGCCCTTTTGTGACATTATACTTACCTGTTCCCCTTACAAAACTGTCTTTTAATTCTCTTAATTCTTCTCAATCCTGAAAGTGAAAGGTGGGGATTCACATCCACTTTTATTTTAAGTCTGAGACCAACTAAAATCCTAAACAGTTCTGAAAACAGAGAAAACAAGGTAAAATCCATTTTATTCCAGCTATTATCTAAGAAAGCTGAAGACTAAGAGTTGACCCCTGTCTGAGACTTCACCTGCTGGTTTTCTTAGAGCATGTTATGTCTAACACTAAGGTGTTTTTTGAGGCTTGGATACCTCATAGTGCATGCTGAAGACACCTGTGTTGGATTTGGCAACCAAACAAAAAAAAAAAAAAATAAAAAGGAAGCATGTGGGTTTGGGGTTTTTGGTCACTTGGACTCCTACAGGTTTCACCTGTCCTACTTCCACATGTGCTCTTTTGAGAAGGCAGACTCTTGACTTTATTAGGACTGAGGTTTTTAAGGTGTCTCCATTGTCAAGAGGTTTAGACAAGCAAATTTTGTGCATCAGCACTTGAAAATTACACTTGCAAGCAGCAGTGGCACAGCCATGAGTTGTACTGAAACAGGCTGAGGAGAGCTCTGTGTGTGAGCATGAACGTGCCCTAGAGCCATACTGTGCTATTAGGTAAAATCACTTCTTTTCAGATATTTACTCCAGGAAGATCGTTTCAGCCAGCTCAATAAGCCTTTAACGCAAAAGAAAACAGTTTCTGCAAGTGGCAGGTGCTTTCTCCAAGGCACAGGGAGCAGGAGTAAATGTGTCTTCCTGTAAACAAATATTTCCACCCTTCCTCTGCTGGCTTGTGAGAGGAGCAGTCTGAAGCTCCCTGACTGTATGGTTTATTTACCTTGCTGAGTGCTAGTGAAAGGTTTGAGTGAGGAGCCAGGAGCCTTCCTGTGCTGAGTGCTGCTGAGGAATGTGGGCTCAGGGCTTTCCCACGCCACAGCACTTGGGGGTGGGGAGGTGGTCGCTGCCTGTGCCACCCAGCTCCAGGGCCACTGGGACTTTGCTGCTGATGGGCTAGACCAGCTGAAAAGGGCAAACTTTTATTGATATATTTTTATTAAAAAGTTCAGGGGGGCTTTAAGAGTCAAGCTTCTAACTCCCAGTTCAAGGACAAAATGTTTTTTGCATCATATGGGAAGAGGGATCATGAAGAGGGTGATGGTCAGGGGCTCAGCAAGAAAAGGTACCTCCAAAGGCTGCTCAGTTCTCTGTTATAAAGTACAAGGAAAAATTTATTTTTTAAGCAATTCTCTGCAAGTATTGTAGTGTTAATAGCTCAGGTACATAAGTGAAATAAGTTTGTCTTGTTTGCCTCCACTGAGGACCAGCTCCCAGAGCTGGGATCTCATCTGTAGGTGAGGGTGGGTGGTCAGATTGTTCAGATTGTGATTTCTCCTCACTGTCCCCTCAGATATGAGTTACAGCAGCAAATAAATGCCCACTGTAAGTGATACACCACTCACCAAGGAATAGGCAACCTCTTGGGTGACGAATTTTTGTCTCACAGGGCTGTAGGACAGATGCTGCCCTTCTGTAAGTGCCAGCGTGGTTGGGGCTGGTTTGTTCCCTCTGGTGTTTGTCTGGCAGCAGCACTGGCAGGCTGGGATGCCTGTGAGGCTGTGAGCAGTAAATGGGACCTCTGAAACCAGATTCTGTCCCTGCTCAGGTCTGTTTGTTTGCAGTACAAACACAGGTGATGCGGGTGTAAAGGGGCAGCAGTCAGCTTTTCATCCTGATCTCCAGCTGTCAATTGTATCCCGGTTCTTGAGCGAGAACAGGATCCACTAAAGAGTGAGAATGAAGTTATAACATCCTTTTGGTCAGTAAGTAGTAAAGAAAAAGAGCTATTTTACAGCCAGCTAGAAGGGGAAATCTATTTTCATGCTTCCCTAGCATGAAACTAAATTAATTGTGGAAGAGTTTGTTAGCCAAATAGCTAATGCAATGTGTCACACATACATACAAATATAGAAGATGAGATTAGCAAGTTCCATAGCTCATAAAAATGACACAAAACCATATTGCAAAGGTACCGTGGATTGAAATAAAGATTTTAATTGCCAAGTAACAGTGGATATCATCAGGCTTCAAGTAACATTCAGACTGAAATTTGGTATTCACATATTTGCTCTGAAGGAGTGACTTTTTTTCCTCTCTTCTTTTTCTTTTTAACCTGTGCTGTGTACAGGGTTGTTCCATGTCATTATTGCATTTAGAAAATTATTTGTTTCGTAATGAAGAGATCTGAAATATGCATGTGGACAGTCTGGGGATGGCACTCACTTTTAGAGTCTTGAATCTGGAGAGGAGGTAACAGCTTGCATTAGATTTTTGCCTTTAAAGTGGTAAATTTGTCATGCTGGGAAAGAAATGTTTCCTCAAGGTCCATTTCATTTCTTAATCAATCCTCATGTAAGTGTTCAATTACAGCACCAAATCACCAAACACCCTGGGCTTGATGTTAGAAATATATTTTTGCTTTTTTTACACATTTTTCTAAGTTTACATTTTCTGACAATTTAGCCGTTCAGTGATTTGCTCAGAATTCTGGTAAAATTATTATTATTCAGTGATAGAAATTGAACATGAGACACAAAGATTATCTTCCAATTCTGCCCCCCAAAATTTAATGTCTTAACTGGCAGCTGAGGAAACTGCTTCTTGCTGAGGGTGGGAGAGAAATCTTTGGAATATAAGAAACTTAGCATTTAGTGAGCTATGTAAAATACAAAGAGAAAATCCTGCCAGCACATTAGCTAGCCCAGAAACCCATCAGCTCTGCAGAGAGTGCAGTAACAGCCAGCTTATAGAGCATTTCCTGTGGTTGCAAGAGCATGTGCTACCCCTTGATTGCACATTAGGCCATCTCTTCTCAGCTTGTCATTAATTCCTAGACAATGCCTTGTTCTTCAGTTATAATTGCTGAAATGACAGCTGGCATGCAACTATGAAGTTGCACAACAGTTAAAACTGTGGCCAAAGACCACTGTGGATGCTGTTGTTGGGCAGGAAAAGATTTGACTGCTTTTTTGGGGTTTTTTAATATCCAAATCTATCTACCCACAAAATACTTTTTACATTACAAAGGAAAAATCAGTTATGTAACAAGGATAACTTTCCTTTGCCAAGGAATTGCAGAACATTGTTGAGCTTGGGACAGACATAAATTTGGGACCAAAGACCTATGCAGTGAAATTCTTTGCTACTGCTGAGCATTTGTTTTCTCTGATGAGCTGTGAAGTAGTGAATGAATAGAAATTAGCATTTATTTTGTGCAACACTGATTTAAAATGGATTAATTATATATATATTTCTTATGTTTGTGGAATGATTTGGTTATGAATTGTTCTCCTGGCCTGAGAACAAGTAAAATCTGAATAATTAATCAATTAAAATGTTATCTTATGCTGAAAACATTTTGACCCTTGTTGATACCTGGATAATCTAGACAAATTTTTTTCCAAGAGATGCCATAATTTCTTGCAATTATGTGCCAACTTGTGTGTTAAAAATTCAATACGAGGTCATAAATACCAATTTGGTGTGAACAGTTACCTCTGCCTGCATGAATTTTGCAAAGGAAGTCCATGTTTAGTTTTAAACTCGATTCTTGAAGTACTTGGTGATGAAAATAGTGATGAAATTTCAATCTACACCTGAGAAATATGGATCACACTTTGGCATCCAGATCATGAATCCATGTGAAGTCCCAAAACTAAAGGAAAGAAAGTGAGAGCATGTTCTCAGCAAACTGTCACTCAGATGCCCTCGATTGATAAAATTAAAACCTCAGTAGAAAAGGAGCAGCCTTTTTCAAAAGCTTCTGCTTCACAGCTGGTTTGCATTAATTGCAGTCTCAAAGCGTGGCAGTAAAGTTGTGCTCCACTCCGTGGTGGGTTCAGCAGGGAGAGGCCTCTCTTCAGGAGGGGTCAGACCTCACTTTTTGCAGTGTAAATACAAGGTTCCTCAGAATAACAGCACAGTCTCCCTTTCAAAGATTTTTAAACACCAGGGGCTGACTGTGCTCCATTTACTTTGTTTTAAAACGAGCTGACTTCCAGGAGAGGGAAGTCCGTGGGAGAGGCAAAGGTGTTGACAGTGATGCACTGTAGGCTGCAAGGATCTGTGCTACTGCTACCCAAGGGGAAAGCTCTGCTCTACCTCTTGCCATTTAATGGAAATTAAATATTAACTGGTACAGTCAAAACGGGAATCTTCTCTGAGGCAGAGCTTTTATTTTGGAGGTGTTTTGTGTCTCCTTGAGAGTTTTGTGTGACTTTGGCATCAGGCTTGCAGAGGTGGCAGTAGGGAGATGGGAGCAGCTGTGGCAGTCATGAATCAGAAAGAAGCAGTAAGGTAGGGGCAGTAGTAAAGGAAAATACAGAGAAAAGTTTGTGTGGTGAGAAAGGGGGAATCTACAGAGAAGAAGGAAGTGACATTTCCCTAACATGCTGCTTGACTGTCTTGGGAGCATTGGTGGAAGTCAGATAGAAATCTCAAAATGTGGATTAATGAGCAAAATCAACACAGAAAACAGAGATGTTTGGATGTCACAGAGACTTCTCTTTGTGGATTTTATTTTCATTGCTTCTGTAGGATTTAAAAAAAATCCAAAAACATGATGGTAGTAGCTTGGGAAATCATGAACTTGGCCTTGATTATTCAGCTTACAGTGCAATTGGCAAAGAATATGCTAAAATGTTATGGAAGCTTCACTGAATAATTGATGCAGTTTACCTACTGATTTTGAAAATATCTAGAAGGCAATAGAAGAGCTAGTGTAAAATTACATATAAAAATCTGTATCAAGAAACTTCATACCTGCATAGTCAAGCATTTGAAGGTTAGGAAATATCAGATTCATGATGCTGTGCAGTACTGGTACTGCTTTTGTTGTATCCCATCTCCAAGCACTGTTTGAGGTAATGCTGTGGTGGAAAAAACAGAATTCAGCCATTGGATGAGACACAGGGATGATGTTTGTGGGCAAGTTCAACCTGACCCTGCTTGAGTCAGCACAGGCTGTGCAGCTCAGGAGTTTCTGAACTGCTCTGCTGGCAGTGGATAACACTCTTGCATGAGCCTTTTTATATGTGATTTGGATAGCTCTTCTGTTTATATTGGCAGGGTTTAAACACTGACATTTCTGCACTGCAGCACTGTGACCTCTGGAACTGTGGGAATACCTGTACTCTCTGAAGAGGGGCCCATTGAGTTATCACAGATAAAAAGAGAAGGATGACAATTTGACTTAGAAAGTCTCGAACTGGCAGATTTATTGATGCTGACAAGTCATTACCAGGACAAAGATCACTCTACTGTTGTCAAGTTTCTTACATCTTTCTCTGTTGTGGCTGTTCTCCTGGAGCCCCTGCAGTACTGAAGCAGTGCAAGGAGGCTGGAAAAGCCTCAAGACCAATGCCTGGATCTAGAGTACTCAGTTGAGACTTACAAGGATCCTAATAATGGGTGAGAGAGTGGAGATGTGCTGACCAGCTCCCTCTTTTCCACTGGTACTTGGAGATTTACTTTGCTCAAGAGGAAGAGAATTGCTAGATAATAGCTGTGCTGACAGGGCAAGGTTTTATCCCCAGTGGGATGACAGATAGATTTGACTATTCAGGCTATTCAGATTTGACTGCTGACCTGGGAACTGGAGCTTCATGGACACTAATTAGCATAGGAGGTGGCAAATCCAGATTTCCTTTATCATGTCTTGTCATCCATCAGTGAAGGATTGTGTCCAGGATGAAACTGCAGCTGGGGGAATCTATTCTTTGGTGTCCATGGAATCACCTGAATAAAGTCAGTTTTGCTGGTTGTTTTTTTCAACAAGGTATTACATAGAAACAGTCTATATCCTTGCTGTAAGGATGTTCCCTTTTTGGACCAAAACATTTCCTTATGATTTGTTTTTCAAGACAGACCAGTGTGATTTCCTTCTATAGCTGTGGCATTGCTAGATAGAAGTGGTTAAGAACACTTTCTCAGAGTACAGTAAAATCTAACTGCTTTCCCATGGTTCAAATCCTGAGAGTAACTGTAAACCATCCCAGCACTTTCAGCACTACTGTTGATCTGGATTGAGCTATACAGATGACCAAGCTCAAAAGGATGGTAAAAGCCAGGCTCTTAAAGCTGCTTTGGTCATCACTTATTAAAGCTCTTTGAAGCTCTGTGGGTTGAGTACTCCCAGGAGCAGGGGAAGAGCTTCGACTCAGAAAAGCTGAACTGTGAAATGTGCTTTATATCACCATGCAAAGTGCCCTCAAACACCTGGTCAGGCTGACAGGACTGCATGGGATTGGGGTGGGAGACAAATGGATTTAGTTAGAATGGGTTTTGTATCTGGAAGTATCATCTGCAGGAGGTGTTCATATGCTTTTGGGAGCAATGTCCTTTACCAGACACTGCTGCTGTCGAGTGGTGCAACATTGTAGAATAATACTTTACATCTAGGTTAATGCAGTGTGCTCTTCCCTGCACTGAGCCCTTCCAGACAGAAATACAAGACACTTTGGGGAAGGGTTCATTACACCTAATGGCAAACAGTTGAGCAATCTGCTGCAAAGTACATATGGGTTGAGTTTTTCTTCTCCTTTAACAGGTCGGACAGTCTTGAAATGCCTCCACAGCTGACAACCATGCAAGGTTTTATGAGTCTTTTTGCCCAGTAAATGCAGGCAGATGTTGTAGGATTTGGAACCTTACAAGGCACTGGAGTATAGCTGGTGGGAGGTAATTTTGATGAGTGCTTGACCTCTCACTAAAAGTGTAGCAGCTTGGAGAAGGCAGTATTTGCTGCAGGAAACATTAGCTTGTCAGAGAGCTAAAGCACTGCAAAGAACCTCTCTGAATGACCATGGAAGTCTTCAGGCAGATGTTGTTCATAGCACAGAGTAAAGCACACTGTGCAGGGAGGAGGACGGGGGCCTTGTACCACTTTCCTGCAGTGCTTCCTGCAGGAAAACAGCCTGGTGATGTCAGAGTGCACAGGCCATTGTATGCAGGCTTGTAAAATACCATGCAATTCAGCTGACCCCTGCAGGCATTGATTTTATTAGTCCTAAATGGTCCTAAATCCTTTGAGAGAACTCTCTGTGGAACCATTGTGCATTTCATCTGAGTTGGAGAAATGCTTAGGTCTGAGCTTCCTCATTCTGTTTTTTGGGAGTTAAATCATGACACAAAGATACTCAGAAATGCCCATGGTAGCCCCCCTCAGTGTTGCATCTTTTCAGTCTTCCTGGGCTCCCAGTTGCTGCTGGCTGCCCAGAGAGCTGTGACAAACACTAAAACTGTCCAGCTGTGTTGAACCTGGCCATCTCCTCCTCTGACTGTTGGGTATTTCATTGAATGTTGGAAGTGCAAACCATCTGTTCTTCTAAATAGAGCAGCTTATTCTCTTTTGAGCAGTACAGGAGGCTTGGAGAACACCTCCCTGTTGTCAGGGCCCCTCTGACCTGTGAAAGACAAGGACACAAACCTGATTTTTCAAAGCTTGCTGTGGTTTTGATCTGAGCTACACCACAGGCCCATCCTGTCTTCATAATCACCACTCCCTAAGACACCAGGATTCCTGTATCATACTGTGCATTCATAAGCTGAAAAAAAAATTACTATTTTTTTTAGCAATGCCAGAGCTTAGTTCTGAATACACTGAAAATAACCATGAATATTCCTTTCTTTTCTTTACTTGCTCTTACCTGGCAAGGAGGGGGAGAAATGCAGCCTATACTGCAGTGACTGAAAGACAGATGTAGAGGGTGAGAAGCTGGTATGAAAGTTTTTGCAGGCCAGATCACGCACCATTGAAATTATCACTGACCATGGCATAGGCTTTTTGGGAATGCTCGAATTAAAACGTGAATGAAGGGAAAATAGCAAATGAAATCCATCTGTTTGAGAGCAGGAGTAGAACATTAATCAGCTCACAAAGAGTTTTTCTGTACATGTTGCCCTTGGACACTCGCATAGAGGAGGGCCACATCTACTTATCAAGGGGAAATCATGGCACTGGCTCTGCCTGGCATGGGGACACCTTTCATGCGGTGTCTTTCCATGAGAGTGTGTTTGTGATAGAAATACTTCACAGGAACACTTACAGTACCACACATCTGAAGAGCTGTTCCACTTCAGAGTTCAGATTGTTTTATTATGAGCTAAATGTTCTTTAAGCTACCTGTGAATGAGGGCATTGTGACATTTAGCAACTGGCTTGATTGAACACAGATGTGAGCCATATTCCATATGGAGAAGATCCAAAGGGGGAGATCCTAGGCTTGTTTCTGATTTGCAGGGAGTTTGGATGCAATTACTTGGCATTGAGCTACCAAGATAGATGGAAACAAATCGCTTGCTCCCACCTCTACAATATTGCAAATGTAAAACCAGCCTCAGTTCTGAGTGTGTGTTGTCTTCAGAGGTCCATGGAAAAAAGCCCGTATATGTGAAAGCAAAAGTCCTGTAGAAATAGGCAGAAATGAGAGGGGGCCAGGCATTCATGTACATTGCTTACCAAGGGGCTTCCTAGAAATACCCCTTCCCACACAGCACCACTTTCAAACTTCATTCCAGTCTTTCTCTGAATATTACAAGAAGTGCTATTACCTGGAAAAGTGTTTGAGGGGAAAAATGGTTACATGGGAAATAGGGCTAATTTGCAGTATCTGTTGATAATTTTCCAGTTTCTTGAGTATAAAATTTACTGGTGCAAAACTGAAATTGCACCTGGCAGAATTCATTTTGTTGTGGAAGTGTTTATTTCCTACCAACAACTTCCTGAGGAAAAGCAAACATTTGGGGCTGGTTCTGGTATGTGTTCTGAACTGCTGAACTCTACAAGGCTGCTCACAGAAATTGTGTCCTGCAGGCCTCATTCTCTGTTTATGGAGAGAGAGGGTTTATCTCTGTCTCCATTGCCTGTGGCACTTGTTTGTTTTTCTGCCATTTGAACTGAGGGTGTATCATTGAAAACATGGTCTCTCCAGTCTGCCCTGTGAAGTGGAACAGGGTCTGAGCTATAATAGTCCCCAAAACAAATATTGCTGAACCTGAATATTTAAGAGCTTTCTTTTCCGTGCAGATAATTGATTTTTTTTCTCCCTTCTTTTCATCCTTGTTCAGCTGGGAAGAAATTCCAAGAGTTCACTGACTTTGGTTGTCCCCAGTGTCCTTATCTGTAATTATTCTGCTTTAACACTGAGCTGCCAAGACATCCTGAGCTTAGCAGCTCTCAAGGTGTACTGCAGGGAGGGCATTCAAATCTCTGAATGCACTGCCAGAGTGCAAGGAAAAGGGTTGTGTTTGATCTTAGTTAGACAAAGAGTGCTGAGATGGTAGTCCTCCTTGGCCAGGATACAATGATGGGAGCCAGAAGAAGAGAAAAATCAAGAGTTGCCAGGTTGAACTTCAGTTTATAGGGAATAGCAGTCTTCAGCACTTCCACAAATATTTAAGTGTGTGGGATAAAAGTCTGTCCTTCCTTTGGAAAATCCCCTGGGCAGTGGGAGCCAGCCTGCACTGGCCTGTAGGGACTCCTGAACTTGGTAGCTCAGCCAAAGTGGCAAAAATATATTGTACAAAAGCCCAGTGTGAAGTCCACCCCACTGGGTCCAGTCACAGGGCACTGTGGGAAGCTGTGGAGTCATTCCCCACCCTCTCATCCCCACATTCCTGCCCTTTTCTCCCTGCTCACTTACCTCTGTGTGCATGGACTCACTCCTCACAGCTGGTACAAAGCTCTGAGTAAGTTCTGAGTAAATTCTTTAATCCAGCTGTGTGAGTCCCTCCTTTTCCTCACTCTCTCTGTTTGGAAACCAGGAAGCTACAGTATCATGTGCAGGTAGCACAGCAATAAACATGTTCTCATCACAATTTACACATAAAGCGTGAGTCCCTCGAGGTAACTCATCCCCCTCTTGACAGCTTTAATAAAGGATGATGGATTGTTTCTAAATGACAGTTTAGGAAAATCAAAAATTCCCCCCTGTATTGTTTCGAGCTCTGGTGTACAAGAGCTGTTTTGTCTTCTGTGGAAGTTGTTTTTGCCTGTAAGCACTGGGGCTCTATTACTCTCCTTCAGAATGGTGAAAAATGCTGCTACCACAGGAATATATTCATACTGCTGCATACCTGTGAGTCTTGGAAAACCTGCAGAAGCCTGTCACGGGTGGGAAGTGGGGAAATGCCAGGAGCTGGATGTGTTGCTGTCTTTGGGATGCTGCTCTGGGCAGTCTCCCCATGTGGGAAGCAGGAGGGATTGGCCACTGATCCACCCAGAGCTGCCTCCAAGGCAGGAATGCCAGGACAAGGCATCACCAAGCCCACCTGCACTGGCTCAGCTCCCAGCCAGCACATTCTGGGCCTTGGGGAGACCCAGGCCTCCAGGTACCTGGCAGTCACCTGCACTCTGTTTTCTTCCTCTCTGCTATCTTATTTTTAAAGACCACATGCGGCAACAAATTAGTTCAGGAGGGCAGAGTCCTCTGTCTTGTTTCTTTTTGGCTTGAGATTTATTTCTCAGTGCATGTGCTTTGTAGCTGCACTTGGCAAAGTGGAGTTTGTTCAGCTGTCCATTCCCCAGCTAATCTGGTGTCCTAAAATAAAAACAAGCAAGTGGAACTTCGGAGGATGGCTGCCACATGAAGACGTGCAGAGTGTCATGTGGTTAAAACAGCACTGCTCAAAGTCATTCACATGGTGAGAAGCCAGGTGAGAATAAAAGGCCAAAGGTGTGATTAGGGCTCGGTCTGATGGTACATTGAGGTGACAGAATGAAGCCAAGATGAGCCCAGTGCAGCCAGGCAGCAGCAAAAGCATACCTCTCTGACACACCATGTGAAACGAAAACACTGAAATCAAAACCAGCATAGAGTGAGGTTAAATCAAGGCTAGAACTTGAGAGGGGAGGAGAGCTTATGGCTCTGCTACCTCTGGCCTGATGGGAGGCAAAGACAGATCATTCCTGTAGATCTTACCTGAACATTTACTTCTCCAAACAAAATCTTGGTGGTGGTACTTCCTATAGCTGAGGGAGCCTGGCTGAACATCAACTGCTTTGCTTGGGACAGAACCATGTCCATCCTTTCTCTTCCTGATACCCCAGCATGAAGAAATATCTTTGCTCCTTGCTGTCCCAGAAATCTCAGCAATATTGTCCTCACATTGAGAGTAGTAACACCAGGGAACAGATTTTTCTTCTGAAAACTCCTGGGTACCTGATCAATTAGGACAGATGCCAGGATACCCATGCATAAAACAGCACATGTGGGATGTTGTATATGTAATCTGAGGGTTTTTCTTACAGGAGGAGAAGATAAAAATACTATTCCATTAGTTATTGTAAAAAGAAGTAACTGAATTTTAAATCTGGACTGAATCCTTGTGTTCCAGCTGTGTTTCCCAGCCCAATAATCAATGTTTTAGTGCATGTAATGAATGCCTTTCAGTCAGTAAACCCCAGTAACAGCCCAAAGTTTTTACAGCCTCACATTTGTGCCATACTTTTTTGTAGTGAGTTGGTACTTTACTTCCTGTTGGAAACTACTTGAATTAACACACCCTGTTACTTTGCTTGCTGGTGTATCTTATGGCTCTGATACTCTTTCCCTCAGGCACTACAGGGATTTACCAGGGAGCCAACGGCCTGACAAATTCTGCAGGATTCAGTGCTGTGCATCAGGTATGGTTCAGCACCTATTGCTGGCAGCCTTGTCACTTATTTTAAACCACTTGGACAATTTATAGACCAGAGAGATTATTTTAGTGTTCACATATATTTAAGGAAGATATTGCTTTGTGTTTTGCTGAACACCATTCTGCTCTACTCCTTGGGCCTGTCCTTTTGCTGGTCTTCAGGATATCCTGGTTAATTTTAAGATGTGTCTCAGTGCACACACACACACAGAGTGCAGTCCTTGCAGGGGGAGGGTGCCCTGGCAGTCTCTGACTTGCTGCTGTAGCAGTGCCAAGAGTTTCCTCATTCTTCTGCCATCTTACAACTTTCAGCTATGTTGTGCATCCTCTCCAGAGCGGATGGCTTCTAGAGTCCTGTCATCTCTGTGCTGGCACTGTGCAGTAAGTGTGAACAATCTGAGAGAGGCCTTGGCAGGTCCTGGTGGATGTTGAGCCATCTGAGCTGTCTGTGCACTTCCCTCTTTGAGAACACACCTGTCCGTGGGCTCCGTGCCTCAGATACCTTGGGAAATGTGTGTGTATAAATAAAACACAAGGCAGATGTTTTTCAGTAGCAAAATGGCTCTTCTTGTTTGGAGCAAACAAATGAGTACACTGTCCCAGAAAATGTCTTGTGCTTGGCCAGTAATTTCAGTTCCTTGTTTGTAGGGTGATTGTTGACTTGTATTTTTAATGACAACAGTGGGCAATTTCTCTGTTGCTTCAGTTTGGGCTTAAAACATCAGCATTACTGATAGAAGTGCATTTGATTAAAGTATGGAGGTTGCCTAAGCAGGGGGAAAAGTTGGGCTTTTTTCATTATTTTGTAATCTCCTGTAGGAGAAAACAATGAAATTATCTCATTTATTTTTCAGTCTAATTGTTCTTATGACAATCTGAGTCTTTGTTCTTGAGAGCTCCCTGGTGACTGAAAGTTAATGAAATAGCTGTCACAGACAAAGATGTAAGCTGTTAAGGAGGAAAGTGCTTTTAGTCTTTCTAAAGACTGCTTATTATTTAATTTTATTTAATACCAGTGGCTAATTATAATTTCTGAGGAAATAAAAGCCTTCTGCTCAAAGACAATGCCCAGAGCATGAACACAGTTCTGTATCTGGAAAAGCAAATTTAATGGACAAGGACAGAAGTTGCAATTAAAACAAAAAGAAACAAATTAAACCTTTTATGCTTTGATTTTGTTCAGAGATGCATTTTATAATGTTTTCTAGTGTCCTGCTTTTAGCAATACCCCACCAAACATCCAAGGATAATGGTATGGGGTTTCTTTGGGAGTCTTAAAATCACAGCAAAGAGTTTTGTGGTACCTCAGCTCCCCAAGGTCACTTGCACCTCATCTTTTTAGTTCATTTTTCTGTAGGTGTGCAAGATCACTCAGGCATTTATTTATTGCTGAGATAGTTGGGCAGACTGTCATGAGCATTGCTGAAAAAAAATTGCTAATTTCTTTTCATTTTTTTAGCCTAACAGCTGATCAGAGGATGTTGCTGATCAGGGGAAAATGAAGCCTGTTTTGCTCCTTCCCTCACCCAGTTATTCATTTTGTTCTTGCAATTTCTTTGGTGTTTTGTTGTTTACAAAGATTGTGTTCCATCATGACCCTTTCAGAAAGCCGCCCTACTTCACTCTTACATAAAATTGTTAAACTCTGTAATATAAAATGTGTCAGCACTGATAACTGAAATCCTATCAAAAAACCCAAAACTTGCCAACCTCTTGTTGGTTAGTCTATCATAATAAAATAGGAGTATATTTGTGAGAAGCAGAAATGTAATTTCCTAAGTGAATGAAACGCGGTTCTTCAGTGAAATATTCCTGAGCCGTGACTTGCTGCGTGCGCAAGTAACACAGCTTTTGTGCTGGCTTACTTGTTTGTAAGGTAAAACCAGGTACATGCGAGTTAGATGTTTCTTTTTCTCCCTCCAAGGACTATTCCTCGTATCCCAGCTTCCCTCAGAGCCAGTACTCTCAGTATTACAGCTCGTCCTACAGCTCCCCGTACGTGTCTGCCAACAGCATCAGCCCCTCGGCCATCCCCACCTCCACCTACTCCCTGCAGGAGTCTTGCCACAACATCAGCAGCCAGAGCACAGAATCACTCTCTGGTAGGTGCCTCTCTCGTGCTGCCAGCCTGGCAGCCTCAGCCATGTGGAGACATGAATGCTGTCATCTTGTTGTTGGAGTTTTTTAAAATACCTATTTACAGCTCAGGTTTTCTAGCACTGAACGGTTCTTACACAGGGGTTTGGGAGGAGATGGGAATGTCCAAGCTCTCTAAAACCATCCTGTGTTGTTTTTGTGAGTATATGAGGTTTGATCTTCTCTAAGGTAGTACGGGAAGATAAGACAATGACAATGACATACCAACCCCAGAGCAGTACCGAGGGGTGGCATGGGTAGCAATAAATTCAAAACAAACAGCCATGCTCTGAAAAATTCTCAGTTTCCTCAGTGTCTGAGGACTTTTTAGCCCATATCTTTGTCAAGGATTATATTCACCTTTTTCAACAACATGTAATATTGTGCATTCATAAGCAACATCAAGAGAAAGTCTCTCTTTAAAAAATCTACACAAACTGTGTGTCTGATATGAAAGTTCAAGATGAATTCCACACCAAAAAAAAGCTTCAAAATTTGTGTCCTCTCTTTGAATGCCTAATTTTTAAAGTTTTAAAGCTTAAGTAGTTTATGGAATTACTAGTGGATTATGATCCCCCAGTGTCCTGTTCAAGAGCAATCTTTAGATATCACTTCCCTGGTAGTTTTCATTGGCGTGCAATAACATTTATATAAAACACCACACAATTTGTGGATGATCACAGTACACACCCACTGAAGGTCTGCTGACTTAAAAAACAAATCTGAACATCTGTGGTTGCTTTAAAAGAAAAATAAACTAGTATTGTTATTTAAAAAGAAGTGATCACAGACTGCTCTAAAAGCAGTTGGAGGATTTTCAGTTCCTTAGATCTTATCTCAGCCTTTTTGAGAAAGGATAATTTCTAAAAGGCTTCCTAGGCACAATCCCAGCTTCTCTGAAGAAGAGTATGGTTATTCTAGGAAGTTGCAGAGGCCACAACTTAGCAAGGTGTAAAGAAAAATATGTTTGGAAAGGATTTGTAATGTAAGGTGAGTGAAACCAAGACAGATCTTTGAAACTCAAGCCAATCAAAACAGATACTTTATACATGGGAAGTTTGCTTTTAACTGTGTCTTCTCAGTTATTTCTAAAATACTATCCTCTGAGAAATGGGGTAAGGCTTAACAGGTTAGTTTGTATTTTTAAATAAAAGTTGATGTTGAAAGTATCTTTTCAATCATTTGCATTCATTAAATTAAAAAAAAAAAAACAAAACCAAAAAGATTTGAAAAAAAAGTTCAGAAGTGTAATTTGTCTTGGATTCCGTTTCTATTGGCTTTCTAATTTCTGTCTTTTAAAAGAATGGGGGCAAGTAAAATTCCAAAAGTCTTTTCTTTCCAGTGAAAATTTTGATAAGATTTTTTGAAGTGACGTGTCCTTTTTAAAACGTTATATATGCGGTTTTGGTGATTCTTGAAATTGTTTTAACAAATCTTAGGAATTAAAGCTTATTTCTCTTACACTTTTAGCTGTTGGTGTGAAAAGAGTAAGATTTTCTCATGGTGTTTTCACAGTGTTTCTGTTGCTTTTCCATAAAAGGTTTTGTGCTCACAATGCAGAATTTAAGTTTACAGTGGAATTTCTTTCTCCTAATAGGGGAATATTCAACAACACCAGCAAAAGATGTAGAGACAGACAGACATCACAGAGGGTCAGATGGCAAGGTACGAGCCCGGTCAAAAAGAAGCAACGATCCTTCCCCTACTGCTGACAGTGAGATTGAGGTAATAACTTTAATTTATATTCCTTTGGTACATCCAGCAAAGATGAACAATTGCCTCTGTTAGCAAATCCAAGAGACAGAACAAAATTAGTAATACAACTGGAACCTGCAGGCACGAGTAGTCAAAACAATTTCTCAATTTCTGTGTTATCAACATCTGAAACTATTCTTCATACCCTTTTTTTTTTTTTCCTTTGGGCTTTTTCTAAGTCTGATGTTTTGTTCCCCTGACTTGATAGGCAGCAGGGGATTTCTGTGGTTGTTAGGAGAGCAGGCTCTTGGGATGGCAGTTCCAAAATTCCTGATGTTTCATTTTGCCTGCTTTCACAAAACATCCAGTCAGTGCTCCAAATGGCTTGAGATCTTAAAAATCTCTGGTCCAACAGGACATATTTCCTGACTGAACCTGTTCTTGCAGTTGCTTAATATGTAACTATATTTCTTTTTTCCACCCCATCTGTCATCACAGCGTGTGTTTGTATGGGATTTGGATGAGACGATAATTATTTTTCACTCCTTACTCACGGGAACCTTTGCATCCAGATATGGGAAGGTAAAATTTAATTTTTTTAGCATTACTGCTTGTCCAGCCAAATTGCGTCGGGAACTGTGGGGGCAGCTAATGAGCCAGCTTCTCAAACAGATGCTGCCTGTTTTATTCAGACATATTTGTATAAACGTGTCCTGTGCTATTTCCTCCGAACATGTGAAAATTTAATTTACCTCCCTTTCATGTTGCAAGTATCCTCTTGTTTTTCCAAACTTGTGTTGTTCAGCTGCCACTTGCTGGGATGTTCTTCCAGTGTCTGTCATCTGCAAGAGAAGGCATCCAGCAGCCGGACTCCATTAACTCCAGCCTGAATAAGCTAACGCTTTTTTTGTTACACCAGTGTTTTCTTAAAAATCTCAGACAATTTTCTAAGAGAGATTTTGTGTTCCTCTGTCTGGGTTGCCATGAAGAACTGGCTGTGCTTCCCACAATGCTGCCGAAGCTCACATTTCTAAGGGGGCTTCAGAAATATACTTAGCTGACCATACTTTAGATGCTCTCTTTGAAATACAGGCAATTCCATTTTTTTAGTTAACTGTGGCTGGGCAGCCTGAACTTGGCTGCTAAGGAGAAAACACTGGCTTTCAGATTTAGTACCATGTGCTTCAGTTTCTTCCTAAGGCAGCTTTTTGTGATAAACACCTAAGTCACTTTGAGTTACAGAATGTCAAACACTTTTAAATGGGTAGGAAAAAAGACAATATCATTACCTAATTAAAGGTGGATGACATAGGTGGCAGCTGTTTCCACACATGGCTTTGAGCACTCAGCTTCATCAGGAGACTGGAAAATAACCCAGCTTCTCTCCAGAAAGCAGAAATATGATTTGACATCATTTCATGGCTTTACCAGCTGTACTTTTTTATGATGGCTATAACAAGCTGAATGTGTAATTAGTAAGATAGATTTATTGTTCACTGTTAGATGTGCACAGTTGTAAAGGATATAAAATGGTGTTTGTGGTGTGGAAGTCTACTGCAGCACTTGGAATGCTGCTAACACTTCTAGCAGCACCCTCTGAAAACCAAGCACGTGTTTCCAAGCAGGGATTTACCCAGACCCATGTTGTACAAGGTAATTGAAGTGGTGACTTTTCCCAGAGAACATAATGAACGAGGTGTGCATGTGTAAGCTCAGACCTACTGCCTACAAACACCAGAAAGAATTAGGCAGGATCAGGAAGCAAACTCAGGGTGTGCAGATCTGCTCTGTGGTCGAGCTCAGCCTTGGGTAGGGGCTGCTGAATTCATGTGGAGAAATGCCTTAATGGGCTGACTTTGTGCTAGCACAGAACCTCTGAAGCAGATGCCTTCACCTGCTGCCTCCTGCACACATTTAGAGGGTGCAGAGTTGGAATCTGCTGTATGGGGGCTTCTGTGGGCTGTTTCCTTTATCCTAATTTGGAGAATGAAATGAACAGGAATATTTTTTGGAAGAATCAATCACCTTTTCTATTGAGTTACGCTGGGTTCCTTGAGAAACTTCTCTAGAAGGACTTTCTTCTTTGCAGTTCTTCATTTCTTTCATCAGTATTAAATTCCTCAGGACTCTCCTGTAAGGGAAATGGTTTATAATACTTATAAAAGTATTATAGGCTGGTGGCTTGATCCAAAGACAACCAGAGGCTTTGGTGGGCTTTGGAGCAGAACTTAAACCAAGAGGGAAATACAGTACACTCAGACAGACTGTCCTGGGAACTGTTAAATAGTAGCACAATTCAAAACTATCAAGTACAAGTGAAGCAGCCAGAGGTTAATAGTTTCAGAATCTCTTACTTCAGTAGTGTAGGAAGTGTTAATCTCCAAGTAAATTAAGTATCAAAACCAAAATTCTCCATAAAAGAATTCACATGCCTGTAATTAGACATGCATATGCTTATAATTAAATCTCACCCATGGAGCTCTTGGTTCACTATTTCTTCCTCCAGAAAAGGTGTGAGTTTATGTGATCCTGACCATCCCCTGGCCAACATTTATCTCCCAGTATCATCCTGTCTGTTGCACTAGTGGAGCTGCAGGCGCTCAAAGAATTAGTCTTTAAAGTTGCTCAAGCTGAAGAATAACACTTCTTTCTGGGGTGATTTTTCTTGAAAGATGGGGGGAGGAACACCAACCACAGCTTTAGAGATTTGGGTCTAAATTCTTGTGTTCTTTTGCTACTTAATCACAAATTGATTGTGTGTGTTGCCCCTTCCTTGGTGATGGCAGCAACAGGCAGCTGTCCAAAAAATTAGAAAAAAAGAAAAAAAGAGGACAAATAACTCACAAAAGGTCATGTTAGTAATGGTTAATGCTTCAATGCTTATTTTCTGACCTGACTTCATATGAAAATTCTTTTTGTTTTCTCTGTGGCTCTTAACATACCTATGGCCTCCTCAGGGCATTGAGAGTTACTCTCAGATGTTTAGAAAACACTTTGCCCACAGCACCAATAGCAGTTAAACCCCAAAATTTACTAAAAGTTGAAGCATGAACGAATAGCCCAGCCTAGGCTGCTCCTTTTTTGTCCTATTTTCCTAAACCCTTAGCTGGTATTCCATGGATTGCAGAGTCATCAGAAATTTGGTCTTAATTTCTGTGCCATAGGGTGACAAGAAAAGGCAGCTCCCCAGAAGTTCCAGAGGCAGGTAACCCTGGGTATTATGTTCAGGAGGATTTGTAAAACCTGTTCTGCAGGTTTCTGATCACTGTATGGGTGCAGAATATTTACCATGAGACCTCAGCAGATGTAGACCCTTGTGGCTTTTTGTGGTGTCCATGGAGCCTTTTTCATCCCTTAGGTGTGTGTGATGGAGCTCCTGCTCCACAGGGAGATGGCTGCAGGCTTGGCCATGTCAGCAAAGATTTGTCCCCCAGATCACTGAGTGAACACAGTGGGGGAAAATGGCTCAAAATCCAAACCAGTGCTGCTGGGCTTTCACAGGAGTTGGGTAAAAGTCAAGGGACTTGTTTGACACAGCAAGCTGAGCACAGAAAGACTCGTTTGGTGGTAGTAATTCAGAAACAATATGAGGAGATTGCCTGCAGTCCTGTGCCAAAAATAATCATGACTCTGTTCCTCTTTCCCCAACTGGGATATTTGCAAGCTTGTTCCATAACCTGTGTTGTCTAAGCCTTAAAATTTCTCAGACTGAAAGAGATGCAGAAATTATTGTTCAAGTATTATACTGTGGTTTCATTCTCATGCTTTTCGAAGGACTGGTATCAAGAAAAAAAGGGAGCAGTGGATGTGTTGTTTTCCCTAATTTGAGGGAGCTCTGTGAAGCCAGTACCTTTTCTTAGTATTTTGTATTGTTCCAAGAATGTGTATTCTTGTTATGCGTTGCATCACTTCTTGGTATTGAAGTGTCCAAATGACTTGTGAGTAAAGTAAAAACTGGAGTTAAAATTCATCTTGATATGCAAGATGCTCCAAAATCCTGGAATCAAATGACAAGGATTTTATTTTAGTCTGGACTTAGAGATTTGAATACATAGGACAGTCTAAATTCTTGAATTGTGTTGGATCTTTATCAGCACTTTGACAGTGCCTGCTGATACCTGGGAGTTCAGATCTATAAAATTCCCTGCAAGAGCCATACAGTTTCTGAGATTGTTCAGCATTTGGAACTAGCTCAAGTTAAGAAATTAACATACTGCAAAAATTTGTAAAGCACATTATGTCCCGGTTTAAAATCAGAGTCATGCAAAGGAGGCTCCGGGTGCTGGTTAACCTCCAGTGGAAGGAGTGGAGCTCCCCTGTGGGACTCAGTGGCCCTGGGAGCTGGGGCTGTGTGGTTGCTTTACATGGAGCAGCCCCTCTGCATTCAGTGAGGGCTTGCAGTGTGCCTCAGAGATGCTTGTTTGAAGCAGAGGCTGGTTTTCTGTGACAGCCACATTTTTTTAATGCTTTTGTGTTTCAGAAGTGGCAGCATGAGGTTTACTCAAGCCATAACCAGACAGGTGTGGGTGAGACAGGAGAAACCCTCAGCTTTCCAGCCTATGCAAACATGGGCTTGGCCTCTCTGATGAGAGACTTGCAGCCACCCAGGAGAGGATCCACCAATCATAGCAGGACCTTTTGGAGAGAGTAGCAGAAGTTTCTGCTTGGCCCAGTTGAGGACAGGACATAAATATGATTTTCTAGCATTGGAACAAATGTTACAGCTGCTGTATGCTGGCTGTGAACTGGACTGTCTTGTTCTCACCAGAAGTGATGTTGTGAATCTAAGAAACCTTATTCCTCAAAAGTTGCACTGGCTGTTACATGTTCTTATGAGAAGTTTTCCATTGAATGAATTATAATTTCCAATTTAAAAAAAAAAAAAGTCATTGAAAAGTTCCTCCTTGGCTCTACTCGAGATCCTTGTAAAACCCTAGGTTTGATTTTTTAATTTCTTTTTTTTTCCCCTTCCCTGGTTTCACTGAATGCTTCAAGTAGCTTTTGCTTTTCCCTGCTTTGTTCTCTCACAGGACCCTAAAGCCAGGACCTGATTGAAACACCATGGGGATTTAATCAAATCTGCTGGTGATTCATGCTCCTAATGGCCAAGTCTGTCCTTTACTACTTTACAAACTGAGAAGGAATAAAACCCCATTTTATTGCTGGGCTGTTAAAAACTATTTGTAGAAGTCGCTAAGGTTCAAATCAAAAGCGGCCTCCCTGGAGAACTATTAGTTAATTCTGAGTGCCAGGGCATCGCTTTTTTCCCTCTTCTCTCGCTTGAGATGTGGCCTTATATCACGACTGCTGTTCAAACATCTGAGAGTTTTCCATTCCTTTGACAAACATGAGCCAAAGTGCTTAAGGACATCTGTTTATTTTATTTCTTTAATGAGAAAACCTTCCAATTTCTTACTGGCTCAGCTGTGTTTATTTACATTTTGTTAGTCATATGTGTGGGGCACCTTGGGACGTTAAAAACCTGCAGAGGCCTATGCTGAGGGCTGCTAGCAGGCATCCTGGTCAGAAAGGCAGAATAAGCCCTTCCTAAGGAAAACACAGCCCTTGGAACTCCATAAAATAGATTTTCAAAACAAATACAGCCTAATTCACTCAGTAGATCATGGATTAAGTCAAGATGAATACAATTTGGAAAGGATTTTCTGAGGAAGTTGGAGATTTTTTTACCCACTGGAGGCTAAACCTTGTGTTTAATGCCTTTTTAAGTTAAATTAAAGAAGCATTCAATCACTGCAGGTAATAAAGAAGTCTGTTACTTTAGACATGCTGCTATATCAATTATTTAGCTCATTATTGGAGAGAAGGGAGTAAATAATTCCAGCCATTTGATTATTTCAAATGTGTATTTCGGGAGCAGACATCTGTGTTTATCATCTGGGTGAGAAGCAGCAGCAGGAACAGCAAAACCAGATCCCAGCAGGTTGGAGGTGGGCACAGAGATGCTCTGAGCTCCTGTGGATGTAACCTCTTGTCCTGGAGCTTAGGGGAGCAGGAGAGGTTCTGAGCAAACTGCACACGTGGCATTTGGGACGATTAAAGGATTATTTTTGACATAAAATAAATACCAGAAACAATGCTGGGTTATTAAACAAGCTCGAGGAAAGGGAACCTGCTTTCCAGTATGGTTGAATTGGGACTGAAGTTTTAAGGGGAAAAGTTTGGAAAACCAAGGGGACATGACTTTTTTTAGGAAGCTGCATGTGCAAAATACGTTATTGTGCTGAGGATTACACTCCATGATGTGTTTCCACCAAGCTTTCCAGAAGTTTTGTGTTTTTCACAGGGCTATCAAGGGCTTTCATATAGAAATACAGTGACTTTCCTGTGTTGAGGGAAAGGAAATGAAGATTAATTTGGTTTAAATTCCACTCCCTTTTCTGAAATACATGCCACATACAGTAAAAAAAAAATTACTTGTAGGTTTTTGGTCATGAACCTTTTGTATTGCTAAATGAAAATAATTCCCATTTATCCTCAAGCATCAAGGCCCAGCTTTTAACCTGTATTTAAGTACAGTATTCCCACAGAACTGGAACCCACTTCAGGCTTGATGAGTTCAGACCCTGGATAAATGAGTGTGGTCCTTGCTGCCTGTCCCTAAGCACAGTTCCTTTGCAGAGGGAGGAGAGCCTTTTCACCCTCTGTGTGACCCTAAATGTGAGGATTCAGTGACCTGTGTGCCCACTTGGTTATTGGAACAATTTCCAGCCATATGTGAAGAGACACGACAGTAAAAGGAGTTGTTCAGTAAACAGTGAGAACATTTAGAAGTGCCCCTTAAATCACAGGAAGGGTGAATATGAAAAGGTGTCTGAAGAAAGGGATTCAGTTCTATTTGCTCTGTATTTGCTCTCCATCATGGACTTCCACAAGGTCACACTGTGCTGTCTAATGACACTAATCATTTAAATTCAGTAAATTGTCTAATAAACCTGGATGAAACAATGTTTTCATAAACAATGTCTTTATTTTGGTGGGAAAAAAATTTGGACCCTGAAAAACTGTGAGGTTCCATTTGAAAAGGGTTGGTCCTTTTCAAAAAAGCCTGAAGTGTAGTCCCTTAAGTAAATCACTGCTGAAAATGGCTTTTGGGTCCTCAGCTACTTTCATTACTTTAAACAACTTTTCTCACAAATACTCACTCTCACTGGGAAAGCTCTGAGAGGCTCAGTGTGCTGTAGCCTGTGTTATTAAAGAGATAAAATTGCAAGCTAAGCTACTTAGGTGTAGCTAGTAAAAGAGTGAAATGTGTTTTTTTTCCTGAAAAAGACATGAATTTACTTGAACTAGAACTCATGCACATGGTTAATTTCCCATTATTCTGGGAAAGTCTTGTTCATGTCTCAAATTTTGACCGAGGTATAAAATGTTACAACGAAAGGATGATTATTCTCACAGACTTTTTTTTGTTCAAACATGTGGCCCTGGTATTTGTATCTTTGAATTTTTTTGAATTTTTTTTTTTTTTTTAATGCTACAACCAAGCTGGTCCATTTTCCAGGCGTTTCCAAGTAATTAAACCCAATTAAAACTATTAAATTCTTTCTTTGGGTGACAACTTTGTTATTAACAGATAACCACAAGGAGGAGATTTAACTTGGAAGGCCCTTGATTGTATACTAATCCGTCTCTCACCTCTGGCTGACACCTGTGGCAGATAAACCCTATAGAATAGGAGTCTGATGAATACTCTTAATTAATACTTTCTTCCTTGTAGAAAAGTAATTATTTGCTCAGGGCATAAATAGGTATTTGGCAGGGATTTAAAAGGACTGATTAGTTTTAAATACTAGGGCTTTATTTTGGTGGGGTTTTTAAGGGAGGTGATGGTGTCTGAATCCAAGATCCACGCTCAGAATGACTTTGTCCTGACAGTTCGAATGTCGAGTTAATTGTCACGTTGCTGAGGAGAAGCAGAGTCAGACAACAAGCAGATTTGTTATCTGTCTCAGAGGAGCCAGCTTTGCCCCTTTGCTAATGGCCTGCAAGTCTGAACAGGGCAAGGCAGAGGCTTGGAGAGGGCTTTGGATCCAGGATTGGAGTGACTTGCACTTGAGAGATTGCCAGAGATAAGTCTGCTTCCCTCTTCCTTTCAGAATGACAGTGTGCAGGAAGGGAGAGCTGGCTGTGGACTTGCAGCTTGGATTAGTTGCAGGTGTTAACAAATACATGTCTTTTTAGTGCATATTCTTAGGGCAAGTAGAAGCAGTGTATGAAAAATCAATGTCTGTGTTCCAGGAGATCTGGGGGAAGGTGGTTTTAATGCAGAGCCCTTTGGGAAGGTGCTGGTGGTGCAGTTTGAGTGTGGCTCAATGCCCAAGGGCTGCTGTGGAGGCAGAGCCAGCCCCTCTGGCAGTGAGGGCTTCTGTGCAGGTCACCTCCTGGAGAGGCTCTGGGGCCAACACAGCGCACATTGCAACATCCTGGCAGCAATTAAAGCTAATTAATGCACATTCTGCATTCCCTTTGCTCCGCTAAAATACAGAGTAGTGGGAGTTTCATGTGGTGTGAGCAGATCTACCTTCCCACTGCTGTCATAGGGAAATACTGGCTTGCTCACCCTCAGTTTTCATAGAAATTGTCTTCAAGACAAACTGAAGGCTGTTCAACAAGCTTTTAGCAATCTTCTGTCATATTATTACTTGAAACGAAGGTTAAAAATGAAAACTGAAATAGAAATTAACTTTAAGTGAGGTGTTAATAGCTCAGAGGACATAACTGAACACAATTTGTCATTTTTGAAACACAATTAACTTCAAATGTAGAGAACTAGTTCAAGGGTTAGAAACAATGCCAAACTAAGAGCAACACTGGCAACCAATGTGTGAGCTTGTGCCACTGGGATATAAAAAAAATGCTCTCCTTGCTAAATGGGTGCTTTTGTCTTCCTTTACAACATGTTCCACAGGCTGCTGTCGCTGCCCATGTTTTCCTCGAGTAGGAATATGTGCTGAACAGGCAGCACAAGTTCCCCAGAGCAAGTGGATGTGGAGCTGGGGGCTGGCAGTGCCTCGCTTAGAGTGGAAATTACCTCACTCACAAGGTGTGGCCATTGCCAGCAGTGGGCAGTAGCCTGTCAGAAACAGCAGGGACATGTCCAAGGGTGCTCTTTAGAGAAAACATTTCTGATCAAAATGTTCAAAAAGGACTTGCTCTTTGTATGTTTTGATCACTTTGTTTATGAAGCAGCAGTAGGGAGTGGGGGCTTTTTTACCTCTTAGTTCTCTCTCCTAAGGAGAAATGGACAACTCTGAAACTGTGACTCCTGTTCTTTAGAAGAGGAGGTGGAGGGTGTGTTGAGAAGGGTGTATTGAGGAATGAATAATTCAGAAGGACCCCTTCCCTCCTGATGCTTGTCTCCCCCAAGCTTCCATGGGAGGCAGCTGTTCAGGCTGTGCATGGGAGGATCAGGAATGCTTGGTCTGCCATGTCTGAGCACCAGGGGTTTGCACTAAAACTAATTTGTGGGGCTGTTTCATTTTGACCCTGAAGGAAACTCCACCAATGGAGCATGGCAGAGATGAGGCATGTGGGGATACTCTGTGCTGCTGTAAGTTTTATTTACAAAAGGAGTTTATTGCCTGTTTTCCACCCCTGCCTCTCATTGTCCTTGTTTGTGAAAGCATGACTCTAGATTAGCAGAGGGAGGACCTCGCTCTTCTAAAGTTACTAAACAAGCACTGAGAGTTGAGTTTTTAGATTAATCTGTTTTCACTGCAAAAAGTGGTTCCTGGAGGAGATTTGATTTCAAGCTGTCCGTGGTCCTTGGGCTTCACGTGCATCAGGAGGCATTGGCTGGATGTGTTAGTCAGGAACTCGTTCCCAGGGCTCCTGGGCACACTTTTCCTGCAGAAGGACGTTAGCAGGGATCCCTGGGAGCTTCACATTGCTCTGCTGAGCTCACACTGCTCCTACGTGGGCACTCACAGTCCACCAGGGCACCACTGGCAGCACAGAGATGTCCTTTAGTGGCACAGGGTTTCTGTGCCTAGGAAGAGCACTCCATCAGCTTCTTCACACAAATTTCATAATCCTCTTTCTGATTATTTACACGCTGTACAGAGAATTTGGATATACCGATCTCATTTTGGTGCTTCTCTGTCAGCCTGATTTTCCTGTTTATTCCTGCTTGAACTGACAGCTGTAGCAACTGTGTCTTTCCTCGGGGTGGGCACAACCTCTGGCACAGTGGGGTTCAAGTCTGGGGCTGGTGCTTCTAGATGCTACAGTAATGCAAATAAGTAACTGCTGGAGGAGCCCTGGCCTCTAGACACCTCTGTCACACTGGAGTGCTGGTTGGCCTTACAACTTTATCAGCCTCTTTAAGACTTGGAATTGTGCCTTGCTGTGGAGGAAATGTCCACACTGTGGAAGCAGTGGTGCCAAATCATTTCCCCAAATGACTTCCCCTCTGGGTGGTAAAGCACATTTTTCTGTTTTGTTTTCATTCCATCATATTCTGTATCTCAAGAGAAAGAGGTTTCCCCCCCCCCCCCCATCTACAGTTTGGTTTCCATATTGTTTAGTTAAAGAGAAGGTAACTTCATACACTGTGGAAATGTTTCCTACTCCCCATTAGTGATTAATACCAATAAAGCTAAAACGAAACTTAGAGGATAAATGACAGATAGCAACCAATGAGATTTCCTGAAAGAGTTTTAAAGGCTAATGATCCTTGAAATGTATAAAAATAAATTGCTTCATTAAAAACCATTTTACAAAATAATTTCTTCCTAGCAGCATATTTTCTTCAAAACAGTTCCCCTGTGTAACTACACCTGGGTAGTAAAATTTGATTCAGTGTTGTTCCTATGGGGCCACAGTCAAATGCCCTGATTAGGTCTGTGTCCCTGTGCCTCATCAGGGGAGCAGGTTTGGGGCTGGAAATGAGAGACATGTTCAAGGCAAATCTGTTGGAGTTTTTACTTTCTGCCCAGAGCCAGTGCCCTTGTTTCTGGGACAGCAACAAGCATGTTCAAACGTGAGTGACAGAGCTTCTGTGTAATGGGCACAGTGCTTGTGAGTCACACATGGCTGAAACCGCAGCCATTCTGCTCTAATTAAAGAGAACTTCACTAGGAATGTGTAATAATTAGCTCGGTGTGTAGTACACCATCCATGTCAGCAGTGTCTGCCACAAAGGTTGATTGAAATGTGCTCACCCTCCCTACTTTGTGCTCCCTGTTAGAGCCCCTCAGTCAATTCATTGTTGTCCTGTCATACAATAACAGGATCCACAGAAATCTGCAGAAAATTAGAGCAGAGACTCTTTAAGTGGGTGGGTTTCCTCTACTGAAGTCACACAGCATGCTAAAGCAAGGCAGATTTATACCTCAAGATGAGATGCCTGACCTACTGAAGATGAATTAACAACAAAAAGAAAATTCTGTTGTGGGAATGTGGGCTTTTCCCAAGTTTTCTGCTGTTGTTCATTTTGAACAGGCACAATGCTTTTGTGCTGTGACTGTTTATCAAATTAAATACAGATTATTTTTGCTTCTGTTTTTGAACTGTTTAATGAATAAGAAAATGCACTGCTGGTAACTTTGTTGGTGTCACTGTGTTTCTGTGCTCTTGCTGTGGATTTAGGAACAAGGTTTGTTGTTTGGGGTCAGGAGGGGTGGTTGGCTTGCTAACTTGGTGGGGCAGTGAAGTGACAGCCCTTCCACAGGTTCAGTGGTGTCTCAACAGGGAAAAACATTAATTTTCCAGGATGAATTAACCAAACTGACTTAAGTAGAGCTGCAGGTAGCATCATCATTCTCCAGGAGAATTCACTAAAGGCTTTGTCACTGATGCTGGCAGGAGCAGGATCTGGGTGTGAGAAGTTTCAAATGTGCTTATGAAGGTGCTGAAGATATTTTAGAGCTGCCAGCACATGCATCTTCACTTCAGTGGTTTAAAAATGCTACAGGCAGCCAGAGCTTCTGCACCATGTCCTTCCCTTTCAGGAAGCAGTTTGGGACCCTCTTGGGGAGGGGCTGAGACCCACACGTGGTTGGGATGGGAGCTGCTGGGACAGGAGAATCACAGGGAGCAAATGGGCACAGTCAGGGGCATTGGGTGCATTGCCATTCCCAACACCAGCTGGAGTGACAGGTGAACCTGTCCTGAATTTGTGCTGTGTCTTGTCTTTTTTTTTTTTTTTTTTTTTGTAAATTTTATGTTATTTGTTTTTTTTAAAGCAATGTTGTTATTTGGGTGTAGCTGCCATTGGGGCTGCAATTGAGGCTCTGCAAGCCTGCTGTCCTGAGCAGCAATAGTTGTATTGGACAAGGATTTTATCATGTTATAATTGTGTTTACATGGTAGGATGGGGCTGTTTTAACTCTGCTGATGCTGGTAAATAAGTGGGAATGGAATTGCTACTTTGAAGGACAAGTCAGGAAAGAATCACCCTCTGCATGTCGGGGGTAGCTACCCCCTAACCAGTCACTAATGATGCTGTTGGAAATCAATTTTTTGTCTAACCTACTGAAGCAATTCTCACATAGTTTCAGGTGTTTAAAGGATCTTTATATCATCTGAAGTGTGTGGGCTCTTAGTGGTCAGGGTGAGTCACAGACACCCTTCAAAGGACAGAATTTGTTCGTCTAGGGGAGCAAAAGTAAGGATGGGAAAATCATGTTAATGTTAAAATACACTTGGGAAGTAAAATTACTTTAATAAATGTATCTTAAGAAATAGGAATGTGTAGATCCTGGGTTTGGTCTAAGATCTCCCACGCCCCACTCCTATCCCCAAAAAAGAAAATCAAAGTGAATGGAAAAAACCTGGTTTTCCCCCTACAGGACACCACAACGTCTGTGAGGATAGGTCTCATGATGGAAGAAATGATCTTCAACCTTGCAGACACACATCTTTTCTTCAATGACCTCGAGGTATGTGGCTGCTTATTTTATTTAAAATCTTTCTCTCTAATCATTTGCATGTGGTCTACAAACTTGGGGGGGTTTGGCCAAGAAACTTTTTATTTTTGACCCCAGAGAAATGGACCTTAGTTGGCTTTTTGGAAGCATCCGTTTGGCACCTCCATTCTGTTCAGGATTTTTTTTTTTTTCCTAAATACTCAGTTAACAATGATGGTATTTTGGAGCTTTACTAAATGTAATAATGAGGACATTGCTGCTGCTTCTCCTGACATTTGCTATTTAATAACTTTATTCAGCTAAATTAGCATAGATCCTATGGGGGCAGACAGCAATTAGCTATGAGCCAAAGGAGAGGTTTTGAAAATGTTGCTCTGTTCTTGAGGAAGGTTTTGCACAGACAGACAGAGCAGGAGGTCTGCTCAAGCTCAGGAGTACTGCAGGATGAAACTACGGGAGTTTTAATGTAACAGACCAAGAGGAAGAATTTTTCTTGCTGGTGACATGGTTAGACCTGTCTATCTCTCATACAAAGCAAAAATCCTTTTGAGTGTGTGGTAAAAAGCAGGCAGAGTGATGCTGGCAGAATGCTGAGGAGCAGCTGTACAGCAGTGATGGAAATGTGCTGGCATCTGCAGTCAGAGCACTCAGCCCAAATGGATCAGGTACAGAGTCATAAGGTGGGGTTTGTGCTCTGGGCACCTTGGAATCAAAACTCTGCTTGGAGGCATTTGGAGAAGAAAAAAACCTGGCATCCCTGGGCAGATTTCTGTGGTCTCTTTTTTTTTTTTTTTTTCCCTTCACTTGAAAAAGGAAAAATTTGTTTCTGTGCCAGGTGAAAGGAGAGAACTTTTTCTGTGCCTGAGGAGTTCAGTGGGAATTTCTGGTTCCTTCACTGTTTGATTGCACTGTGGTCCCCTCTGTCAGGGGAGGCACAACCTTTCCTGCCACCTGGCTCTTTGCAGTCTTGAGGTTTCACTTGCTGAGAATTTTTATTTCCTTTCAAAGACAAGCACCTGAACTGACATATTTTTCCTCTTTCAACTTTTCTCATAGAGGGAGTTTGTGATGAGGGCACAGAAAGTACAAAGTAAAATCTTTCTCTTAGGGAAAAAAAAACAAAACAGAGCTCCTCTTTTGGAGCCCAGGGCACTATTTAAATAAATAGTGATAATATTTAAATAGTGATAATATTTACTACAGAACCACCACCATTCACCCATCAGATCTCAATATGTGATGCAACAAAGCTCCATGTCCTGCACAGTGACCCTCCAAACCCCCTCTGCCTTTCTAGACTTTTGTAAGAATTTCCAGTTTTAAAAAAAGTTTTCTCCTTTTTTCACTTACTGCTCTAAAATTTTAAATGAAGCAGCAAATTGTCTGGCCTTCATCAAATTGTGCACATTTGTCAGTCAGTAACAGCTCTGGCACTGATGCTTTGGTTTTAGCTGAGCTTTTTCAATGAAATATTGATGGATGACAGAGAATTAAAGAAAAGTAAATGTGCTTTACAGAATTTTACTTCCCAAAAAAGCTGTGTCAATTTGCAGCAACAGAGTCATCCAGAGTTACCTACCCTACTCCTTCATTTAGGATGATAAATAAAAGCCAGCTTTGTGTATTCCCAGAGTGGTATTTAAGGATCATACATCACTGAGTAGTGGGCTTTAAAAAATGCAGTGAATGACGTCTTTAAAAACGAAAAAAAGAATTTGTAAAACCCAGCCCAGGAATAGATTCAGTTGTGGACCCACAAGCATTCCCATATACATTAGCACCATCATGTGGTGCAATGCTGGCCTGTACCAGGCAAAATGAGCTGAAAGTGCACAGGGCAGAAACCATTTCTGACCCTCTCTTGTGCTGGGGCAGAGTGGGAGGTGCTGTAGCTGACAGAGCTACAGGGGGAGAGTTTCCCTTCTTAAACACAGAAAATGTTTCTCTGGCACAAATCCCAGTTCAGCCATTCTAGGGGGGTCCAGCAGACTGGACTAACCAGAGCATGGCTGGCCTCAGTCCTGACAGTGGAATAAGGGGAAAGAGTGGAGAAAATGTCACCCATCCTTTCCAGAGAGGCAGGCTGGACAAGGAAATCAATTCCCTTGCTTTACCACAGGGGAATGATTTATTCTGCTGGCTGCAGTTTGCGGTGCTGTGCAGAGGAGAAGGTGCTGCCAGGGTGCAAAGCCCTTCTGAAGCATTCACAGGAAGGGCCTGATGAGGACAAAACATTTGTCCATAGATACAGCAAGGTTTGCAGAACCCTTGGTAGAATTTGTGTGATCCTCCTTAGTCTGGTGAGAAAGTAGCAAAAAACTGGCTTCAAAATCTGAGGGAGGAGCCTGAACTAGAATGGAATCTTTTTGCTGTCAAAACAAAAAAAAAAAAAAAAAATCTGAAACTCTGGTTAGCCAGGGCTTTATCTTTTCTCAGGATCTACCCAGAAGGGATTCAGGTAATTGTTTCCCGGATGCATTAGCTGAATGCATTTTGGCTATGCAGTTCCATTCAGATGGATCTACTCAGATCCATCCTGCTTCAGCCCATCCTCTCTTAGTGCTGCAGTGCAGTAGGCAGGCCAGGTTCCAGCTGATTCACCCCAAACCTCGGGGTGGTTGTGTGGGAGGAGGCTGATCACTGGTCCCCAGGGCAGGAGGTGACTGCAGAAGTCTTAGACTCCTACTGAAAACTTTCAGTCTTTTTACAGAAAGGGATTCTCTGTCAGCAACGTAAGTCCCACGGGCAGATGAAATCCCCACAGTCTGCAAGTGTGAGCCATGCAAGGTGTTGTGCACAAAGGGCTCTGATCATGCTGCAGAATATGTCAGCAAATATTCACCTGACAGGAGATATTCTCCCTCTCTGCTCCCCTTTTTAGGGGAATGGGGGAGAAAAGAGCTCACCCAGGGTTAAAAATCATAGTGAAGTTAAAATACAAATTCTTGGCTTTCCAGGGTTGTGCTTTTTTTCCCAGATGCCTTTTGTTCACAGTACAATGCTGGCTAAAGAGCAGCACCTTCCACCCCCAACCCCTCTGGAGATATTATTGTCTGGCTCTCTGGAAAGCAGGTATTAAGGACAGGAGGACTGACCAGGAGATGAGGAACTAACAAACAAGGGGATTAGTGTGTTTACAAGTTGCTGCCTTTGGGAGCTGTCCCTGGAGGTTTTGTGTTCTGGGAACTGTTAACCCCCACCTAATGAGGGATGCAAGCTCCCCTGATCAGTGAATCCATGAGATGTTTGAAACTCTCTAGCACAGTCCTGATCCACAAATAGACTGTGTGTGCCTTTGTAAGTTGTTTTTATACCTGCACAAGACATACTTTGGGAGTATTCAGAGGGAATGTGAGGGATAACAGAAGGAGCTCTCAGGAGCCCTGTATTTCACAAGGAGGCAGCAGAGGCTTTCTCCAAGCCAGCAGTGCCATTTAAAACAGCTCAGGCTCCTCTAAATGTGGCTGGTCCCACCTGGAGGCAGGTTGTGCAGCACCCAGAGATACCCCAGGAGTAAAACCAGCTCAGTGCCCAGAGCTGCATGGGCTGACTGAGGTCTCTCACACTTGCCTGAGGTCCAGGCTGTGTGTGCCACACACCCTGAGATCCCAGCTTCAAAAGCAGCAGCTGTGAAACCTGGGCCATGTCCCCATCGCAGCCTCCCTGCCATTCCAGCTACCTCCTCCTTGTCAGCAGCCGAGGTATCCTCGGTGTGTTTGATTGCCCTCTGGCTGAGATTTCAAGGAAATCCTGCAGGAGGGAAGGCTCGGTCCTGCAGGCAGGGCTGGAAGGTGCAGGCTGTGGCTGCAGGCAGCTCCCGTAACACGAGAGGCGCAGCCGGCGCTATGAGGTAGCGTCTCAGCCAGTGGCAGGGTGTTTTATTAACTCAGAAATGTGATAGCTACTGTTGTCACACTTCAGTGTACAGAACAATCCATTCACAAATGAGAAAAACAGATCCCTGCACAAATGCCTTTCCCCTGACTTAATGCAGTGGTACAGCTGGAGTGGGGTGGGCTGTGGCAGCGTGACCCTGCGTGGTTCACAACAGCTACTGGGACAGGGGCCTAAAAAATGCTGGGCTTGGAGGAGAGAGGTGCCAGCAGAGATCTGCTATTGAGCTGCTTGGCTGCAATTATATACAGCAAGATATACTCCAGTGGTGGGTTGATAAGAGGGCTGATGAGATGAGAACAAGATGCAGTTGTGTGTCATTTTGAAAATTATCTAAAATGCTGCAGAAAATCTCATTAATATGGACAAGAGCTATTTTTCATGTTTTGCCATTGACAAAGAGTTTGGTTACTTGTTTGGGGATTTCTTTTTTCATTCTTTGAAAGGGGCTAGTTTAAAGTAACTCATCAAACTTGTCATTGTGTAAGGAAGGTGAAACAGATTCTGTGCTTTGCAGAACACTGAAGTGGTGAAGAGTTACTGCACCTTGGTTAGCTGCAGTTGTTCTGACTCCAGAGTCCTGTGGTACCAGGTGTCACGGCTTTTAAACTCTGTTGAAAAATCAACCAAAATAAAAGATAGTGTTCATCAGCTTGTAGGCTTTCTGTTCTGCTCTCACCTGTAAGGCTCATGGAGAAAGGAGAGTTAAGGTGCAGGGGGAAACTTCCCAATTTTTCTCTTTCTAATCTTAATGCTGAGACTGGAAAAGAAACCAAAGGAATAACATTTCTCACATTTTTGAGGCAGGGCCTCCACCATTAGAACAATGAAGGATTTTGGAAGATAAGATCTCAAGCACATACTTCATGCAGGCTGAGCTCCAAGTGTATATTCTGGTTAAATTTCCTGTGCACAGATTTCCTCATTATTGACACACATCCCTCAGCTCAGTCTGGGGCTGGGGCAGTGAAAGAGTGTTTGTTGCCTTCAGTGCCTCAGCCCAGCTTCCCTGCACATCAAAGGAAGCTCAGCCCCCTCAGCACAAACTGGGAAAACACTGGCAGGACAGGCATCTCTGGAAATCTCCTTGGGACACATCTTCTCCCCTGTAATTATGTGGGCATACACCTCCTGTCCAGAGCAGTATTCTCACAGTGGGAAAGGCTGCCAAGTCTCTGCCTTATCATGCATACAGAGTAGAAAAAACACAGCTTTCCTGACTAAACCACAGGCATCTCCATCTCTGTCTGTCTGTCTGTCTGTCTGCATAAGGAGTTCCACTCACTGTGTTAGTCAAGAGCTGGTGTGCCCTTAGATAACAGCAGATCTCACACACACTCTCTGTCTGTTCATATTTTGTGCAAGTGCTATGTGATACTTGTTGCTAACAATTAACTGGCTAGACTAAAATACTAGCAAATTGTAAGGTTTTATCTCCTTGATATTACACTTAAAGTAATTTCACGTTTTAGTATTTCAACTTTTTTTTCCACAACATTTACTCACTATTGTATTTGTTTTTCATCTGCCTCCTAGGACTGTGACCAGATCCACATAGATGATGTATCATCAGATGATAATGGTCAGGATCTAAGGTATGGGGTGTCCCAAGCTGGGACTGCAGGACAGGCAGTCCCCAGCCATTTGGAAGTAGCAGGGGGTTGGTCAGTGATTCTCAGACCTGCACTGTCTCCCCTCCTGGCTCCATGCTGTGTTCATTTATTGAGCACACACAAGTACAGAGTCCCCTTTCTCACATTATTGTGCCTGTGCCTTCTGTCAGGCCCTGGCTATGCTGAGCTTTGAACCATTCTGGGAAATACATCTAAATAAGGTTGAGCTCCAGTCAGACCACACCAGTTTCTTATATAATTTAACCAGACAATTGTCACAGCTGTCACCAAAATGCTTCAAAACCAGTCCGAAAGGTTTCCCAATCTGTAGTGAATGGGCTTAGTAATGAGGAGCTGGACTTTGCCATGCCAGATCCTTGTTGAAACTTGTACCCAAGCTGCACCAAACATTACCATGACCTGTGTAAGTTGGGTGATCATGTTCATAGAAACTACTTCTGTACAATTCCATCTACTTTTCCCAAAGTATTACCTGCAGAGCCATGGTAAAAGGAAAAGAATGAAATGTGCAGAACTCATATAGAGCTTTGCAATTTGTGGTTTTATGGATGATTATTGTGAGAAATTGATGCAGGAACAGAACATTTTTTAGATGTGTGCTGGTAATTGTGCTGAAGATGAACTTCAGTTCTGTACAGCGTGTCCTGTGTGTGTCTCTGCTGCCACTTGTCTCCACATTTCTTTTCAACCCTCTCCCCTCCCTGATGGCACCGTGCAGGCTGTAATTGCACTGACCTCTCCCCTTCCCTCCTCCCTCTCCCAGCACGTACAACTTCTCTGCGGATGGCTTCCACAGTTCCACAGCCAGTGCAAACCTGTGCCTGGGCTCGGGGGTTCACGGGGGAGTGGACTGGATGAGGAAATTGGCGTTCCGCTACCGCCGGGTCAAAGAGATGTACAACACCTACAAAAACAATGTGGGGGGTAAGTGCCACTGGCCAGGCCACCAGCAGGCCTTTCATCTTCCCAAAAAGTGCAGAGCCTCTTGGGACATCTCTGGAGGAGGTGTAGGGAGCCTCATGATATGAGTGCTTCACAGTGAGCTGAGCAAGTGCCTCCGCAGCCACCCTGAAATGTGGTTCTGTACAGGGGTTGTGGGAGACACACTGAAATACCTGGTTTGGTGGTTTGAGAAAGACTCGGGTCCGAGAGTGGGGATTTGTTTTGTGGTTTATTTGGCAGGAAAGCAACCTTCTCCAATTTTCCAGAACGTTTAGCAGGCAAGCAAACAGTTCAAAACTAAATATGCCCTTTTTTTCTACACAGCATGTCTGATGGTTGTCTGAAGGCTTTCTTGTATTATAGCTGCTTGCTTTTAACTCCCCTAAAACAATACTACCAGAAATCAGGATTCCCTGGGTTCCTTCATCTCACCTAGTTCCAGACAGTTCTTCCAAGAGACTCTCAGCTTCCTTTTCAGTACATCAGTGCAGGTTTCCCTCTTACTAAGAAAAAGAAAGAAGCAAAACTCAAAGCATCACTACAACTAATTTATTGGTTGGAGGACAAGTCTTACCCTGCATGCACTGGAAATGGGGCATGGCTTTTCAGGAGCCATCCTGGCCTCAGGTGTCTCTCTGCCCAGGTCACTGCCCACTTTACACAGCTCTTCCATCTTCTTGCTCACTTCCCATGCAAGCTTTATGCTCACTCCAAGAAAGGTGCTCCAAGGAGGTCCTGCCATGTGTGCTCCACTGAACCATTCCACCAGAGGAGAAGGAAGCTGAGCTGCAGCAGCAGAGGGTTGTGCTGCAGCTGAGCCTCAAGGCAGAGCCTTGGAGTGACATGGCAGTGACAAAGGGAGGCGGTGGCACCAGGGCCCAGAGAGGGGCAGTGGGAGAGTTCAGAGCACAGGCAGGTGCCCTTTGGCATTGTGCACACAAAGCCATGCAATTCCCTTTCTGTGCTTCTGCAAAGACACTTTCCCTGCTTGCAGGTTTGATAGGAGCTCCTAAGAGGGAAACCTGGCTGCAGCTGAGAGCAGAGCTGGAAGCACTGACTGATCTCTGGCTCACACATGCTCTGAAGGCGCTGAATTTGATACATTCCCGGTAAGAACAGCTCCAAGAACTGCCTGTGGGTTTGATCCAGGAGCTCCTTTGCTTCCCTTGTTTCCCCCTCTAAACAAATGGAGACACATTTACAGGACTTGGCTGGCCAAGCCTGTGGGAGGCCAGTCTGCACATGTTTGCCAGGCTGAATTATCCAGGGCTGGGGTGAGCTTGTGATGGTGAACTGAGCAAAAGCAAAACAGTTCTTTTCCTTGCCTTTCCTTGGCTCCCTCAGCCATGGCACCATTTTCACGTGAGCAGGTTTACAAAAGAGGAGAGGGAGGGTTCACTCACGGAACCCAGCATGGACATTACTACATTGTGTTTAAATTCCCACCAAAGAGATCCTGGCAAGCTTGCAGTAAGGCTGCATCACTGCTGCTAGTTTGGTTGATGTTTTTTTCATTCTACTGAGCTGATCAAAAGACATTTCTGGTACTCACATTATCTCCTCTGGCTGCAGAATCCCCCACTGGCTCGGGAACTTCCAGTGGCAGGAAAGGTTTGCTTCCTACCATCTTTCATTCCAGGGTGAAAGAGAGAAACCCAGATTTCTAATAACTTCTGTTTCCTAGGCCCAACTGTGTGAATGTGTTGGTCACCACAACTCAGCTTATACCAGCTCTGGCTAAAGTGCTTCTCTATGGGCTGGGCACTGTCTTCCCCATTGAAAACATTTACAGTGCAACAAAAACAGGTAAGAACAAACTGACTGAGGCCTCACCTAAGACAGGCTGGAGTTTTGTCCCTAAGTCATGCAATGAGTGAGCTTTATTTTTAGCTCCCTACTAACAGATGTCTAATTCACATCCTGACTCCCACACTTAACCTAGTACAGACTGCAGGAAAAAAAAAAAAAAGTCTAAAAAACACTTCTCAAGTGTCTCCAAGGGGAAGTGAGCCAGATATATAGAAATATACCCACCCTATGGAGCACTGACTGCTCGTGGGGTGTCCAGCTGCACCCAGCTGGAAGGAAGGTCTGTTTGGACCTGTTACAGAAACTCTTTGGATCCTCTTACTCTTGCAGAGAGGTCAAGTGTGCTGAATGAGCTTTGTGAAGCTTTGTGAGTAATAAGTACTGATAGAGCTGGCTTGGAGCTTCTTTGTGTTCTGTTCTTTCTGGCGTGTTTGAACCTCTGAGGATTGCATTTGCATATTTTTACTGCAACCAGAATGAACAGAAGGGGGCTCTGGAAACTGAATGCCATGAGTGTCACATCAGTCTGCCTGCTGGTGGCCTGAGCAGGGCATCACAGTCACAAAGCTCACAGAAAACCGGCAGCACTTGCAAGTCCTTGGCTGACAAACAAGTGCTAGCAACTGTCATGAGATGGAGAGATCTGCCTCAGAAGAAGATCCAGTCTGAAAAGAAAGCAAAAAATGTTGCAGCCAGTTCAGTTAGGGGATAACTCCAGGTCCTGTGCCTGAATATTAGCTCTGCCTGCGGTGTGTGTCCAGATTAAAAAATGTATCTTCTCTTGTGTTGCTCAGGGAAAGAGAGCTGTTTTGAAAGAATAATGCAGAGGTTTGGAAGGAAAGCCGTGTACATTGTAATAGGAGATGGTGTTGAAGAGGAACAGGGAGCAAAAAAGGTACAGTTTGTGGATGCCATGCTGGATTCTCCCAAGTTTTGATTATAATGACCCTTTCTTTATTAATAATTTAATGAAGCTCCCTCCATTTGGAGCAGCTTACAATTGGTCTCATTTCTTAATATGTGAAATACTCAACAATCACCTTGTCAGAAATTCCATACTCTAAATCCCCCACACTTTGGCAGCTGGTACAATATTTCAGGTAGTTGCTGTGTCACATGTTCCAGGAGTCATTCTTGCTTAATAATGACATGAAAAGGGAAATTCCAGTGTGTGACCTCAGATGGGCAGGCAGAATTAATTTCTGATCTACACATGCTGCTTTTGTAAATTCTAGCTTGTTGGAATTAGTTTTGAATTACTTACTAAAATATGCCTGTATCCATACATGTGTTTGTATCTATGACTCATTGAATCATGATTTGCTTCATTAGAGCAAATTCCAAAGGGCTTGTACAGAGTTGCTGCCTTCATCAATGACTTCTGGATCAATGTGATCAATTTCACAAGCAAAATGAAATTAGAAAATTGTACTGAATACAAAGAACAGAAAAGACAAAAGCAGTATGATCAAGAATAATGAGAATTGGAACAGCCAAAGTTTTCATTTCCTAAACTTTAGAACAGAAACATGCCTGGAACTTCCATTTATTTGGCTGTACGGGGCCAGGAATACAATTTGTTAATGGCAAACAATATTTGCAAGATGTCTTTGTGTATCCTGGGTCTTGTGCTCCTGGGATGACTGGAGAAATGTGATAGAGCTGCCTTTGCTCCAGGAGCATTGCACATGAGTTGAGATGCAGGAACTGGCTGAATGAGCTCCATCTTCAGCAAACTTTAATTTTTTAACAGATACACAAATGACTGGTGTAGCTCAGGTGATGTTGAAAATACTAAATCACAGGAGCTCAGTTATGCAGCTGAACCTTGTGCTGGAGGACCTGGTATTTCATTCTGACTGAAGATCCTGCAAAGACTTCCCAAGCAAAATTGAGCTCATTGGTTGCACAAGCCCAGTAACAAAGAGATCCCAGAAAATAAGGTGGGGGGCACATGTTCTGTCCCCAGAACTGTATCTCAGGTTACCTTCAAAGTAGCAGAAACCCAGGTTTTTTATTGTGTATTTTTCCTGGCCAGTGGAAGCAACAATATTTGCACCCACCTTGGAAAACTACCTAAAACTGCAGATGGTTTTGTAGCTCAGGAAGGGTTAAGGAGCTGTCAGGAAGAGCCCAGAATGCATGACTGGGGCTGAAGTGACAAAGGCCTGCTGCTTGTGGCAGCTCAGTGCCACACTTCAAAGGCAGTGGGTCAGTGAACAGACCTGCATCAAAGGCTGCAGGGGCTCCCAGCCTGCGTGGGGAGGTGGGGGGGTTCAGCAATCTCCTCTGCTGGGATTTCAAGGGCCTCCTGTCTCCTGGCCTAAGCAGCTCAGCCATTAGTAGAGCACATTCTTTGCTCTGCTGTTGCCTCCTTTGATTGATGACAATCGTTAATCAAACCTTCTACACACCTGAGCTTTATACAGAAAAAAACAAAAAAGGGAGGGGACAGGCAGAGCCTTTTGCTGTTCTGCTCACAGCACTGATAACATCTCCAGTTTCGTGGGTCATTTTTCTTCACCTGTCTGATGAGTGATAAATCTGGAACTGCTGAACGACAGGAGTGGCTGGGAGGCCAAGTTTTCTTCTGGTTTAAGAAAGAAAAGCAGATAATTTAATGGAAGGGGTTTAATAGAAACTGGGGGAGGGGGAAGGAAATAACATTTCCCCTTAAAGTGAAATTGGAGAGCAGTGGATTTCAGTCTCTTCAGCTGTCTTGGCTTGCTGTCTCTACACACTGATAAACAGCTCAAAGAAAACATTTGTTTACTGGTAGGCAACAGGCAACATACCAGAGAGAAGCTTTAGTTGTATTTAAAGTCTACAGGAGTGCAAATAGACTCTCTCTCTGTAACATAAACATCTGGAACCACTGGAGGTTTTTGTACATAGGTGGGTACAGTTGGAAAAGGAACAATTCCCTTTATCAGGGTCTATTTGGGAGAAGTGCATGTTCTCTGAAGCTTTGTTGAAGCTGTTTATGCAGGAGCAGCGTGGTTACAGGAGAATTCCTGCAGTGATAAAAGACTCTTAGCAGTGTTATGCCCATGCTGGAAGGGATGAAGTGCTGTGAGTTCAGGCCTTCTGTACATTTACTGCTACATACATACCACTGACTGTGCAGAGACTGACATTTTGGGAGAAGGCAAAGAAAATCAGAGTCCCAAATGTTAAAAAATCACAGTGCAGAAAGGAGCTGTGTCTTTGATTTAACTGCTTTAACAGTTTTGGAGAAGAAACAAATCCAGCACAAACCCCAGGCTCACCAGAACACACCAAAAAAAGTTGTATTTAACATCTAAGAACATGTTCTAATTATTTTGAGGTTCTCTCTGTGCAAGCAGCCACAGGGATCACAGCTTTATGCTAAGGGACTCTGCTGTTCAGGGATCTTTCAGGGCGTTCTGGTGACAGGTTACATTCCAGGTCCCCGATGAAATTGAACTGCACTTGTTTCACAGCAGTTAAAAAGTTGACACCTTGTCCTCTTTCAGATTTAAGTCTTGTTTTCCTACAAAATATTCATATTTTTTAGGAGAATGAACAGGATAATATAAAGATAGAGCAGGTCACAGGTAGCTGACCTTCCAGATTTTGTCCAGATGCTCAGATTTCAAGTGGAACAGGCCAGTGTTAAAATTTGGACATGTGTGCACAAAGCTTCAGATTTATCACAGCAAATACAAATTCAAAAACAGGGATGTAGAGGAATTGTTTAAGATAATCTCCCATAAATGGGAGTTAGGAAAGTTTTTTGGGGACAGGCTGTTTTATAACCCTATTGCACCTTCCCCAGAGAGAACGGTGTTATGTTAAATGAATAATTGATCTGAGCAATGATACCAGTTCCTACATTGACAGAAAATGCACTATGACCTACTGTTCCAGTTAATTGGGAAAGTGAATTGTTAGAAAGCATTTTGATTGTGTGGCATTTTATCCCTTTACTTATATTTTTATAAATATAAATATATTAAATATAAATATATATTTAAATAAATATAGCGTGTTTATATATTTATATAAATGTATATTTAATAAATATATAAACATATATGACAATATAAATATATTTTCTAAGTTTTAATAACTTCCTTTTCCAATAGATAGGTTTAATTTACTTGTCTGATAACAGCTTCCACTAATGATGTTCACTTAAAACTGCTTCTAGTAATACTGCAATTCTAGAAACATTCCTGAATATTTGTGGGGGGAAAAAATAGGAGCAAAGTTTAGTATCCAGCCCACATCCTCCATCACCTGTGAAGCAGGATACTCCTAAATTGTGGAGGATGTGTCTTCCTGTCTCATAGGAGACAGATCAAGAGACACTTCCCACTTTGTCCCTTCCTCCCTCCCTAAGATGAGCCTCCTTGCCTGTGGCACTGTGACAGCCTGGTGGCCAAGTACAAAACCCTGTTCCTGAGGGTACAAGCTAAGAAAGTTGTTTTGATCTCAGTATTATACAAAAACAGAAAAAAAACCCTTTACTCTTTTGGTTTCACTCTAGCACAACATGCCCTTCTGGAGGATCTCTTGTCACGCTGACCTGGAAGCTCTTCGGCACGCCTTGGAACTTGAATATTTGTAGCAGACCCCAACATCTTAGCACTGGGAGGGCTTCACTCAGACTCTTACATCGGTTCCAGCTATTCCTCAATGTTTTCTTAGTAAAACAAAATCCCACAGCAACTGCAGTTTTTCTTTTTTTTGAAGGAGAACCCTTTCAGTGGAAGCCTTTAAGAACTTGCAGCCAAAGAATATTGTCTCAAGTCCTCCTTCCTTTGGACAGAGGAAAATCCTCCTGACCAGTCGCTGGGATGCTGCAGTTGCTGGCTAAGGTGGAGGCACAGAGCTCTAATGGCCTTTTTGCCATCAACAAGGCAAATGCTACAAGTCTGGGTCTCCCTGTCAGCGTTCTTGGTTTTCAGAGGGGAAGAGGACACAGCAAGGAGTCTCTGCACAATCCATCACATCACACAGGACCTTCTGAAAATAGGAGTGAAACTGTTGATTTTTTTTTTTGTTGTTGTTTTTGTTTCTTCTTTTTTTTTTTTTTTTATTTTTTTTTATTTTTTTTAATTTATGAACTAATCTCATTACTCTGGTATTAAGCTCTGTACCTGTGTTTTTCATTTGGCTTTTGGGGGGTGGGGGAGGGTGGGGAAAGTCTTACTGTTCTAAATTAATAGTTCATTTCTCCAGAACAAACTCTGGGGAGAATCATATTGTGTACATGAGTAGTAAGGACACATGGTACTGCTGGTAAGAACTGTGGCTGTGGTTTTGAACCTTACCAAGAGGGTACATGGACTGTGCATGTGTCTACACGGTGCCTTATGCTGCCGTCTTGGGGCTGAGGATGGGGGAAAGTACCTTGTGATGAGTGAAAGGCATTCAATAAAAACATGTTTACATTTTGGGGGACTGGAGTACCTGCCTTCTCTGCCACCACTCTTGGATCTAAAGGTAGGAGGTGGAATGTGTGCTCCCCATTTCAAGGCTGGCATGGTAATCTTGCTGTCAAAATATTTAAATTCTCTGGGCCTGGGTGGATCTCTTTGTTTGAAAATGGCTGATTGTTCCTTGCTGCAGCACCAGGTAAGGTCAGAAGGATCAAAGCCTCTCTGGAAAGAGGAGTTAGAGATGCAGCAAATGCTACAGCCCTCACCTCCCAAAGGGTTACACAAGTGCTACACAAACCTGAGGGATACTCCTAACCTCTAAAAACATTTAGAGAAAACAGTGCTAGAGCTGAGAGGGGATTTTTCTGCCAAGCTAAAGCAGAAAATCTGATCTTAAATTAATCCAAAGCAGCAGCCCCACAGCAGCTGTGACACATCAGCATGACCAAAACTTTTTAGTACAGGCTGTGGGGGCATTTGCAAAGAGGTGCTCTCTGGCCTTAGCACAACTCCATGCAAAATGTCACTTTTCAAGCACAGGCCTTGCCGGTCTCAGGGCTTGCTGAGCAGAATTTTTTCCTCAAGGTTTCCCTGCTGTAAGAATGGCTTCCTTCACTTGTGATGTAACTTCTCATTTGTGACAAAGTCAGTGGAGAATTGACTAATGCTTACAAGGTAAGCGCTCTGGTAAATAAACTTTTGAAAGAGGAATAAATGCCAGGGATTGCAGATTCCCAGAGAAGCACAACTTCAGCTTTTAATACCCATCCATCAGCTAACTGATCTTCCTTGAAATTCCAAATTTAACACCTGACTTAATCGAGTCAATTGTCTGAGCACTGATTCTGGGTTTTTTCTTAAGGATTCTTAGAAGATTTTGCCTTCAGAATATATTTAAAGGTTTGAAAGCTGTTGGTTTTGTCACTGACGTTCTTAGCAGAGCTTTGGGTGGGACACACCAAGGGTCAGGAACACATTTGTCACACCAGTGTCACCACTTCCAGTCACCGTGGCACATTCATCTCTCAGTGCAGCAAGAGTATCAGGATTTACTGGCAATTGATGATGGATAGAAGAGGGGATCTACAGCAGTTTTGTACTTAGGAACATCCAGAAGGCCTCAGAACATGCACAAATACATGTACAGGTCTTGCTCAGTTTTATGTATTTCTACATACTTTACTAGGATTTGGTCACCTGTTATTTTAGAGGAGGAAAGAAAAAATCTCTTCTGTGGGAAAAAAAACAATGCTCATTAATTGAAAAAGCCCTCCACAGGCTAGAAAAGGTGTCAGAAAGCAGCGGGGTTTCCTACAACAACTTGTACATCACTTTCTTTTTCCTCTAACACAAGGCTCGCTTCAGCATCCAAGTTCCATGGGGAAGGCCAAGCCTCATTTCAGGCTTTCAAGTTTTGTGCTTTTCTGTAAACAGTAGCACTGGGAACATGAACTGTGGTTGCTTTACAAATGCCCAGAACAAGGTAGCTGCAGGAGCAGGAACTTCAGACGATGCTCACAGATTTTACCATGTTTCATAAGCTCCCTGTTTCTTTAACTTGTAATTAAGACACATACAGAGAAGTCTTGCCCAACTCAGAGGTGCCATTTCTACCCACAACTACACCTAACACCAATCCCAACCAATGAATAAATGGTACACATCATCAAACTGGACAGGCTTGGATCCAAAGGTCCCACACGCCTGAGATGCCAACGTAAGTGAAATTACCTGTGATCTGGAGACTGCAGAAATGAAAATTCCTCCAGACTGAACCAAAACTGGAAATCCAGCAACACAGAACATTTTTCTAAAACAGTTTAATAAAAAAATTGTGACGTTTCTTGAAAAATTGGAGAAACCCAAAGCATATCGTGTGTGTCACCTGTCTTAGTCACAAAGAAACACAATTGTCAAAAAAGATATTTAAGTTTAATACAAATTTTATACAAAGAAAATGTGAAAAAATACTTCCATATGCTAAAAGCAATTATGCTTCACAAATAAGGCCAGCTAGGCTAGTTTTGACACAACTGCAATTAATGAATATTCTGTTCTCACTTTTTTTTTTCTTCTAATACTTTTTTCCCTCTAATCTGGGTACTAGCTGGAGACTGTACAAACCGCATTCTTATATAAACAATGGGAGAAATCAACATGACTAAAATGTACAACAGAATGTACTGGAATGATATCATACAATTAATTTTCTCATATACATACATCACCTTTGCTTTGTTCAATGCTTTCGTTTTACACAACATACAAAATGGGACTACAGCCTCAGTGTAACAGACAGCATCTCCAGGGGGTACTTCCTCTCATACTGCACTGCTTCATGCTTACAGAAAAAACATAAATTCCATCATATAAATAATACATGCTCTGGCCCAGCACCAAAAGTCCTTGGCCCATGTTTCCCAATCCATGTTTTTCTCCACACCTAGTTCTTCAAAGTCCTTCGGGAGGATTTTTAAAAAATAAGAAAACTGTGAAGCATAGCAACAAACGACTTTCCTCAATCTTTGATATCAGTAATCGGAAATCCTGCTACAACCAGCTGCTATTACACTTTGCAAATTTTCTGATCTTAGACTGAATGGAATTTTAAAATAATTTTAACCTGTAAACAACATTAATATTTGTTGTCAACCTGGTCATTGTGAAAAACAGTATGCATTTTTGTGGATTTCAGGTCCATAATTTGCCTAATAGACTTAGGTGAAAAGAGATATCCTTCATCACTTGGTTGTTCAGAAAAATTCCACAAGAGTTTCAAAGTGCAGAAGTTTTTTTCACTCCAAATGCAAAAGTTGTTCAAATTTTCTGTATTAGATTATTTGACGCAGTTTCCCAAGACCAGTTCTCAGCATTAGGTTGTGGTAAGGCTCTTTTAAACCTTCCTCTTCCAACTTCAAACGCTCTTTATAAGTTAAAGTCAATACAAATATAAAAAGGAGATGGTACTCTAATGACATCCACAAATTGTACATTATTTACAAAAGAAGCATAGATTTAACATGGATCTTACCTGTCCTTAGCTTTTCTAAGCCAGCACTAATGCTTTACATTAATGTAGTGTAATTAATGCTTTGTACACATACACAAAGCTAAAGTCTGAACCTCTGAGGTTAATCCAAAGAACTGTGTTTATTTGTCACATTTCTATTAGATTTATTTATTCCAACATTTGTCTGAACTTCTTGTTAGCAGTTAGACTCTTCGTACTTGGACTGGCATTGTGGTCTGAACATACTGAACTCCAGTTCTCATTGCCACTGTCCCAGCAGAAGGACTTACCACTACAGGAATGGTCTGTGGATTAAAACCAAGAGAAACAGATTGTTATGTTAAAGGTCACATAAACATGACCACAGAAATAGAGATTTGTTTTCCAGGGGAAATCCAGGACAAGTTCCAATTTTGTGCAAGAACTAATACCTTTATTACCACAGTATTACCTCATTCCAGGGGAGGAGTAGTGCATTACTTCCCTATAGCCAAGAGTTTCTGTGTTCTCATCACTGCTCTAGAATTACAGGGACAGGAGGTGCTATAGGGGCTGCACACACTGCCTGTGCTTGGAGGCTGAGGGTTTCAGAGTTACATCCAGTTATGTATTTTCTGCAAACTAATATGTGGGAAGAGGAAAAAGGGCTAAAAAAATCCTTTGTCATTTGAAAAAGTTCTGACAAATCAAACTGGAGTACAAAAATACCCTTGTTTATAAGTATATTCTCGTTACACGTTACTTAAATCTTTTTCCCCAAAAGGAACTTTCCCCCATGCATTCAGTCTACACAGAAGAGAACAAAGAACATCCATCTGAACAAAAAAAGTACTTAAGTTAACTTCTGCACAAATCAATAGCAAAAACATCAGCATTACTGGGAACTGTCTTACACACCCTGTAAAAATATTAATATAGAATAAACTTTACACTTCCATCATACTGATCATGATTTATACATCTCAACAAATGGAGTTTCAGGACATCTCTATAGGTGGCAATTGATTCTACAGATGCAGAGACAAAGGCACAAGAATGTTAAACAATCTGGTCAAGGTCACATCACTCTAGAAATCTGTAAGAGGATTTATTGAACCTAAAGTCTGTATCTTAACCTTCCTCCAAAAACGTGAGAAAGTCTAGAAATGTCTCTACCATACAAACTGCAAAGTGTGTTCCGACACAATTCCAGTGATGCACAACTGGTGATCAGACAAACGCATCCATTTCAGTTCACAACATCTTGTGGAAGAAACAGGGAGTGAGATTTTGAGGAACCTGAAAGGGATGCACAGATCTTCCCCCAGTGGTAGTGTGACATTCCAGAGAGGACATGGAAGAACAAATACAAGTTCACTGAAGCCCAATGTTTCCCCACACTGATTCAAGAAACCACATTGAGTGTCTTAATGATATTCCACAAAGACTCTGAGTATCCCTGCTGAGATGGATTACAGCTCCTTTGTGACTGAGTCTGTGCCTTCCAGAAGCCTACTCATTCCATTCCCTGGAATGCAAAGAAGATGGGTTCATATTTTTACATTATTTTAACTGCAGTAAGAATAAAAAACAAACATGGGACCAATTTGCTAAATAAATTCAAAATTACTGCCATTTCGTAATGATTTCAGATGTGTTTACAAGGTTCGGTGGAAACGGTACCCAGAAGATACAATGGAAGTTGTTCCTAGTTGGACACAAAGTGCAAACTGAATTCTAAACAAGTCATTATTATGTAAGTCACTGTCAGTACTAGAGGTGGGGAAATTAAGGTTGCCACAGTTGCCTTTTAAATATACACACTTACACACATGGAAATAATTAAGTTTCAGTTCTTAGCGCGATCAGAATATGGAATGTGCGAGACTCCTTAAATGTGTTAAGATCATTCCCTGAGAGGTAAATTTTCCACCTCTGCCAGTTTTACACATATGTACATTTTGCATACATATTAAACATGCACTAAGGTTTAAAATTATTTAAATTGCACGTGCAGTCATTAGAATACAGAGGTGTCTGTAGCTGTGCAAGACTAATGCAAATGTGTACAAAGTTATAAACATGCACAAATAAAGTTGGAAACCTTTCACACCTTCCAATTCTGCTTTACATAACTCAATACACTTTGTGTTACAGAAAACAGATGAGGGTAACTGCCATTTTTCTGAATATTACACAAAACCACCGCAGGATCTTACAACCTCGCAGCTATTCACAAAAGAAGCCTGATGTCTTAGAAGTCTGCTATTGGATTTTAAAACACATACAAAACCTTATTGTTAATGGTAGTTCAGTCCAAGCAACTCAGGGCCAATGCTGCAAAGGTGCACAGTGGTCTCAGCTGAGACCAAGTGGAGTTGAAATGCTGTGAGGAATGTGGGAAGTCTCCATCCCCACCAAGAGCTGTGTTTGTGTGGAATCTGATGGTTGTGAAGCGCTGTTTGTGCATGTGTGTATCCACCAACACACATGTGTCCTGCAGCTGGGGGTGTGCACAGGGAAAGAGAGACAGAGGAACTTACACAGCACATCAGGCCTCACAGTCACAGTGTGGGTAAGGTACACTGTTAAATCAGATAGCTTATAACAGTGTCTTTTAAGTCAGAAGTGAAGTTACCCACACATGGGCTTCCCTGCTGAACCCAGCACAGAGGCAGAGCACGTGCCGTGACCAGGGCAGCATCAGCTCAGTAGCTGGCTCTGACATGAGCACTGCAGAGCACAACCAGCTGAAATAACGGGCTAATATGGTGTAAAAAATACAAAAATCCAACTCACTTTTGTCCCATCTACTGTGACTGACACTAGGGAATTCGGATGTCCTTGGTTAAGCCTTTGATGGAAAATACCCAGGTCTGATTCCAATGCGATTTCTCGTTTCATAATGCTAATGTGCAAGACTGCATGGGAGAGACACTGCTGACAAATGCATATTCTTTTTCACAGGTACTGAGATGTCACAGGAATATCAAGCATAGTTCAGAAATAATTAAATCTCTAAATCTCTTTAGGATACCATAGACAAAACGATATTTAAGAGATATTTAAAATTAATTCTATATATTTACATTGATGTTGTGGTCAAGTATATACATGAAACAGACCAAAAATGTGAAATGGCCTCTGCCTGTCCTCAGTGCCTTTGCCAGACTTAAAAGATTTCTGAATCTTTGCAATCACAAATGGAATGAAAGGGTGGAATGTTGCACAGCAAAATAAAGCATTTTGCACTGCAAGTTGAGACTATACCAGTGAATTCATCTCTTGATACAACAGCAGATGGAGACAACCCCCCAGAGATACTGAGCAATTTTAATGCCAGGAACAGCATTGCTGCAGACTTTAAATTATAATGCTGTACTTACAATTGTGGGTTGAGTAGTTGGAATATAGGTGGTGGTCTGCGGTACCTGGACCAGTTTTATAGGCTGGTTGCTTGTCACACCTGTTGCTATCTGCAGAGACAGCACAGGCAACCTCAGTAGAAGTCTCAGCTTGTACATAAATTCCACCTAGTTGTTACATTATTATTATTGTGATACGCAATTTATGTTGGATGTTTTCTTTGTGTTAAAAATTTGCATCTTAATGAATTCACAGGTTACTTCTTTGTTAATAAAACAAAATTCAAATTATGAACATGATCAATGTATACAGCATGATGTTTCAGGTAGAACATCTATATAAAAGCAATTCCATATCTGTATAACTGGAATATTCCCTGGCAGGTTTTAGGTCTCACATTCCCTACTTCCCCAGTAATACAAAGCTTGTGCTGCCATAACAATGCATACAAACATTAAGTAAGTGAGCCAGAGTTTAACCAACTTCATCAGAACATTTAAGTGAAACAGCACCTCCTTTTCCCCCCTTCAAATCTGTTCCCCAAGTTACTCCCTTAGATGACATTTCAAGCCCAGAGATCTAACACCAGACAGTAGCAAAAGTATCAAGAAATGAACACAGCTCTCTAAATTACTATGCTTCCCAATTCTACAGGACTATCTCGATGAGACATCATGCTGGAATCACAATACTACAAAATTAGTTTGCTTTTAATATTTTAAAATACAACAAGGCTCCTACTGATGTGGAGGATCATGTGTAAGGGTTTTAAGGATCAGCCCCACCCCCCCCACTAAATTTTTTCATTTAATAAATCTTGCAAGGGCAGAAAAAAAATGATGCCAAAATTGCTAATAGTCAAGCCCTACCTATAAAGCAGAATCTTCTCTATAAACATTTTCTATATATGCAATGTTAAGTCCCTTTTTTTTAGAGCATTTGCTCATCCTTGCCTACTGAAAACTATCAGAGTAGATGCTATGGAGGATTTCAAAACTGCTCCGTTAACCGTAGATTCAGGTGAAGTGTTGTATCAGTGTGATGGAACATTGTGGTACCCTAATGGCAGTCTGTGGTGAGAAAGTAAGTTGGTTTGAATGCAGGTCTTGAGCTTGGCCTCTGAACCCCCAGGCAAGAAGGGCTTGGAAGTGCTGCAGTCAGTATTGCTTATCAGAAGGCAACTTGTATCGAAAGATCCCGACCAGAAGCTACACTGATGGGTCCTGGAGAGAGAGAGAGAAAGAGGTCCAGTCCCCCTTGGCTGGAAGGATCAGTCAAGCCAACACAAGTTTTTTTTTGGGAATAAATGAAGGGGAAAGGGTGTTCCCAAAGGACAGAACGAGGTTCTTTTACAAGATGAAGAACAAAAACCACAACTCCCTATCACTCCCCAAAATGCACTCTTTGAAATTATACAAATGGTTATAAATTCCTGGCTTATCCAGGGAAGCCTTTAGGGGTAGGTTTCAGAGAAATCTTTTTTTTTGTTTGAAGTGATGATACTCACTGTAACACTCTCTTTGCTTTTATCAGCTGAACCTTCCTTTTCCTTAGGAGTGCTGGCTGTTTCTGTGGGTGTAGACTGCACGCTTGAACTGGGCTGGGAGGATTTATTTAGTGTTTCTGTGCTAATTTCAGTATCTGCTTCTTGCTGTGTCGCAGTAGCTAAAATCAAGGAAAAAAGAGAATGAGGCCACTACTCAAGGGAGCCAGTCCACAGTCCTTCCTCAGAGTCACATCTGCACATGAAGAACTGAGTCACTGTGGATCCAACCACTCAAACCCCCCACCAGCTGTGTAAGAGGCACCATTACCTGACTGTGTGCAAGATTTCATATGCTCAGGCCAGTGAGCTTGTTGGCAGGGGTAGTCACAGTAGCTGGTATTCCAACAGCAATAAAAGATGGCCTCTTTCTTGCAGTTGGCACACCATTGCTTCTTCTTGGTCTCATCCACTGCTTGTTGCTTTTCTAGTTCCAGCTGCTTCTTCACCTCAGCAATCAAACGATCTCGTTCCTGTTCCAGGCTCTGACGCATTTCAGCCATTGTCAGCTCTACTCAAAATCCAGAGAAAGATGGGTTTGCATTTTGCACTCCCCAACAGCAAGGAGCAAAACAGTAATATTCATAAGCTTAAAGATAACATGAAATTAAAACTAGCAGTCAAGGTAGTCCCTGAGTTTGGGCATCTGTTTCATACCTACTCAACAAATGCAAGTCTTCCATCTTCTTTTCTTATCCTGGCACCATGATTTTTAACCATTACCTTCCATTTGTTTAACACTTTAGTTCTAGATGCCCCACAAAGGACCAGAATACAGCATAAGCACAAAAAGGACATATGCAGTTGCTGCTAACATGCTTTGTCTTTGCAAGCCCAAACTTTATTCTGCTTCAAATTCAGAAAATACAGAGGATTCCATCTCTTCTCTCATCTCATTTGTTCATTGTATCTTAGCTTCTTTACAAAGCAAAATGTGTTAGTTCCAAGAGGGACAATGTGATGAAGGTAACACATACTAGAAGCATTTCCATTTTCTATGTAGGACAATACCTGACACTGTTTTGGACTGTCATTTTCATACCTAGATTATGTTTCATTTCTGAAAGTTCCTGTTGATGTAACCATTGAAGCTTTTCTATCTCAATCCTCAAACGCCGAATCTAAATATTAAAAATTTAATAGTTAGTAATAACAAACAGGGCATGATGTGTAATACATAATTATTGTATAAAAACCATGCCCAAAGCAATGAGCCATTGTTCACGTCAGGGCTCCTTCATATTAACATGAAGACAAGACCAGAGTAAACCCCAAACCAAAGTGTGAAGTAGTCTAAATATCTGTTTGCTAGATTTGCTCACCATAAAGAGCACAGGATTCTTTGAAGACAAAAAAACTTCTGTTAAACTTACATTAACTTCTGTTAAACTTGATTCCTCTGAAACTGTCACATCTCAAATTTCTGACTGGAATCAAGAACCTAATCCTCAGTGCTGTTTGCATTTATTAGCATGACATTTCATTTCTTTTATTTTAAATAGATGAGGCTTAGAAAAGCAAGATTATCAATTCATTGTGGATCAGGAATACAAATATTTTTGCTCAAAACTTTGACTTCCTTATTTTGGTTAAAGCAAGTAAACAAATCATCACACTTTGAGCTTTATTTGTTCCCATTCATACTTAGTTTGCACTGCTTAATCTGCTTTTTCCCAGGTTAAAAAAAACCCTTAGATTCTAAGTCCTACCCTTACAGAACATTAAAAGCAATATATAGAATTTCATTAAAAATGCAAAATGTTCGAAGTATTTTAAAAAAGTATTAAAAACTATGGTTGTAATAAGCTACTGCACTACACAGTTTAAAAAAAAATATTTTCAAAAAAACCAACTTCATTTCTGATTTTAATAAAGGTGGCAAATTCTTGACAGAAGATTGAAGGACCTGGGCTTGATGGCTTAATGCTTGTCTTACAGAGCCCACCTGGTATTTTTTCAGTGTTTTTTCCCACCACTCTAATCATAACTAATTCCTCTGCTGTTTCAGAAGTAATCTCTTGACAATCTCCATATATAATACTTTGTAGATAAAGTTATGTGGCACATTCATATGTATATATAAACACTAATTTACATTTTTCAGACTTAAAATAGAAGTTGTTTTTTAAATCTTACACTAACCTCAGCTATTGTACTTCCAGTAGTATTTTTTGAAAGATCATTATATATTTCAGTCATCGTTCCTTTGATGGCATCCATCATCTGAAAGACAAAAAGAAAAAAAACTTATTTTATATATATATATTTAATAGATTTCCACTTTGGTTTTCTTTCAATCCCTCTACTGGGAACCTATATTGCTACCCTTCTCTCTCTCTAAATATATGACATTTACCTGGTTCTATTTATTTAGAAGGTAGAGCGTAACAATTTCAACCAGGACTCTGATTTTTAAGTGTCCTGAACAGGTGAATTGCTTGACCTTCTACTTTTCTAAGAAATTGCTATTGATATAATTTATAAACAAAAATTATATAACTATGAACTTGGGGAAGAAACTCAATGCAAGAATATATAGTATTCATTGATTTTTTTAATCTGAGTATCTAAGAGAGTATGGAAAGCTCACATCCCTTCCCTCACTGTCACTATGATGAGACCAGTACAACAGCACTTCTCTTGAACAACTTAGCATCTGTTTCTTGCCTGAACACACATTTATGACAAGTTCCCACCTGATGAAACTACAGGGTGTTTTAAAAGAAAGGTACAACTTCATTAAAACCTTCCTCCAGAACTTACTTTGCTGGTATATTTAGCAATATCTGCAGCCACATCAGCTGAAGCTGTTGCAATTGGCAAGTCTGTGTTGAGTGAAGAAGAAAGTGTGCTTGCAGATCCAGAGCTGGTAACCATGGAAATAGGCTGAGTGCTTGTGACCAAGGTTATAGTGGATGTGGAAGTGCTCTGGGTGATCTCTTTTTGCTGCACAGCTAAGAAAAGAGAACATTGAGGGGATTGATCACACAAGGAACTATGATAACAACAGGCAAATTTCTACCTTCAATATCTAACTAAACTGTGTGCAAGTAACCATTTCAGATTTGTATTATTTATACAATGGTGCCATCTAACGATTAATTAAACAGTGCTCAGCCACTGAACTTGTACATAATTGTAAGGCTTAGAGGTAATGAAGTAAATATAACTTTAAAACTTATCATCATTTTAGACTGGCCAGTGCAGAAGTCTCCCTCAGCTCTAATGACTTACCTGCTGGAGTATTTTTTTAAAGAATAAAACTTTTCAAGCTATTTTTACTGATTTGTATTATAAAAGATGTCTTCATTGCCAGTTTCCTCAGTAGTGGAATTGCTGCAATAAACAATTTATTCATCTTTATGTACTATATTTCTGTTTATGCCAATTCAGTATATAAGAAGTTTATGGATTTTACAGTTCTCACATGATAAATATTATAGTCTGGAAATCTAAGATGGAACATTGCCATGATGTGCTTAATAGTAAACAATATTGAGAAAACAAACTCGTGGGCTGAACACAAAGTTCAGCCCATACAATTAAGGTATATATTAAAGCATGATTCTATTAAAAGTTTTGCATTTAACTTTTCCAATTTTCACATTTATTTTTCCTCATTGCATATTTCTGTATCAATTTGTGCAGTCTACAAGCAGAAGGATACCACTTCCTCAACACTGCTTAAATGACAGAAACAAAAGCAGTTTGGGACCAGAGAAATGAGCCTCTGTAAATATCTGTATGCGAACCATCACCCAAACCTCTCTCCTCTACAAGATCACCTGCGTGCCAGTGGTGTCAGCAGAGTGGAGAATGTCTCCTCATCAGGCACAGCAGTAAACATTTCAGTTTATTAACTTGAAATGACAAGAGGAGCTGATTTACATAAAGTTGCTGTTAAGTGAACAGAAGCAACAGCAGCACAGGCTTGTGTTACCCTGTGCCAGCTATTGGTGAAGGCTCCAGCAAAGGGATGGTGAGAAAACAGTTGTGAAAACATTCTGAAATGCCAGGGGTGTTTGCTCAGTAAACTAGCATCAAAGTCTTGTTAAACAACAGGGATTTCAAAGACAAATCCTGGAGCCTGGGTAATTTCATTGTTGTCAAATTATACTCTGAAAAACCCTTCAGATCTGCTGCTTGTCAGATAAAACTGGAAACAATTTGTAGATACTGAGGTGACATTGGTAAACATGTAAATGATTTTAGCACATGATCCAGAAAATTATTCAGTTCACCCTTCCAAATCTTTTATGGCTATGAAAAGCAAAAATATTTATACAGACACACAACTTTTTTGTCATTAAAATAAGATAACATGACTCTAAATACACACCAGAAAGAGCAAGTATAGGGAGTAACTTTTTTACTAAAGACACTTATCAGAGTAGCACACTTTGAGATTTTGTTTATACAGAAGAACTCCTGGCTGGGCACCCTTGGAGCACAGGGATCACTACTGGGGAATTCTGGCACCACAGGCACATTTGAGTTAGAAGAGTGGGTACCTTTAACTGCTTGTCTTGTCTGATATCTCGTCCCCTGAGAGGACTGAGGCTGCTGTGACTGAGACTGCTGGCTCTGCTGCTGCTGCTGCCTCTGTACCTTCTGCATGTGCCACTTCTGAGAAGAAGTCTGGAATTTGTTTGAAGAATTCCACACCACCCTCTGCACAGCAGGGGCGGTTTCCTTGGGCAGCAGAGGCCTCTGCTTTTTCACAGGGCTCCCTGTGGCAGCAGAGGGAGCACTGACAGTAGAGGCAGCACTGGTGGTGGCTGTCACACCAGCTGGGGGGGTCTGCGATGCGGAGCGGGTGAGCACTGGAGTTTCTGGTAGAGGCTGGGTGCTTGCACTGGAGGAAGGAGGAGTTTTACCTACAACTGAACAAATGTAAAATGTTATGCCAGCTTTTCACCAACACATCTGATTCATAATATTCCATCTAGTTTTTGGAACAGCTATATATACCTTCCAGTCTGCTTTGAATTGTTTTCCTCAAAAGTAATCAATATTCTACAAGTAAAGTAATTTCAGTCTAGTTGAAGGTGGTGGCAATTCAGATGCATCAGTAACTAAGCAAAACAAGAAATACAAAACCAAGAAAAACCAGCCTGACCTCATTCAAAAGACACGTGAGAGGTTAGCACTTGTTAGGGTCTTTCTGCCTTACCATTTTCACCTGTCATCCCAATTTCCTTCAGGAGAAAAAAAATTCTCAAGGATTAATATCTGAGCAGTAACTGAAGAAACTATAAACTTTCTAAACAACAGTGAACTGACACTGACAATCAAATGCAGATGACACCACATTGGGCAAGAGTGCTGATCTGCTCAAGGGCAGGAAGGCTCTGCAAAGATCTTGCTAGATTGAATCAACAGCCTGGGACAACTTAATCAGGTTCAATAAGGCCAAGTGCTGGGTCCTGCCCAGCAAAAATTATGGATATTCATGGTTCCAACTCTGCTGAAAGGAAACAGTAAAACTAATTTTGTTTAAACCAGAAACTACAATGGGCACTGAAAACTTTTCTCATAGTCACAAAGGATGAACAATCACTCCTAAAAATTGTTTTAATACAGATATTTTTATCCTAATGCAAAAATAAAGGTGGCAATTCTACCTTTGGTAACCGCCCTATAGAACAGAGGGGAAACAAAAGGAAATAATTTCATCCTACCATCTTGTTTAGGAGAAGATTCTTTAGATTCTTTCTTGTTTTTCCTTCCTTCACGAGCACAATGATCATCTCCCAGATCGATGACAAGTTCACTCTCAGAATCAGAGTCCAGTCCTAGATGCACAGTTGGAGAGTCTGTTTCATCTTTACCTTTCAGCTTTTCTTTTGCAGGATGCTGTAAACTCTTTCCCTTTTCAGAAAATTCTTTTTCAGTGTCTGAAACAGCCTTTTCCTTGACCGGTTCTTCTGTTTTCTCCAATTCTGGACTTGTGCTTTTCAGTTCCTCCTTGTCTTCATTCTGTGCTGGAGGCTTAGGTTTTTTTTTCAAGCTCAATGATTCTTTGTCACTTCTTGCACCTTCCTTGTCCTCACCATCCTCTTGATCATTCTTTGATTTCTGATCCTCATCACTATATTCACTGTCACTGGTATCGGATTTTTCAGAATCTTCAGAGTCACTGTGTTCTACTGCAGTATAAACAGCTTCAGATATTTCATTTATTCCTAATTGTGGGAAGGAAAGTACATTCCATGCTGACATCAGACTGACTGACATTACCAAGAAAATACTCTATATACTGGAACAAAGTGTACACATTACCTTAACTGTCAGTGTTTAAACTACAAAGCTTAATGCCCTATCCCAGCACCATAATGTATAAGAATGAACTTCTACATACTCCAATTAATATTTTTATTTCTTTCAATGGACCTCCTTTCACTGCTTTTTCCTACTACCTGCAAGGTCTTTTGTTAATTCAGGACCCAATGCTGGCAAATACAAAAATGAATTATTTTTATCCACAAGAAGCCACTTTAAAAATCAGGAACACTATTCACCTGATTATAGTTAGTTACTTACATTCATTCTACTTTGTGCACCTGACAGAATTTAGGCAAAATTCTCCAATTTTTCACCATACAAAGCAGGTAAGACTATAATCCTCTCATATTATCTACATCAGAATGGTACAAAAACAGGTTAAAAGATGAAACAAAAATTTCAAGCATCAGATCTCATTGTGTTTTAAAGCAAACTAGTTCAGTGCATTCTACTCGCCTCAAAGAGTTTGAATATTCTCTACTCTTGTTCTAAAGCAAAATATTTATGGTTTTACTATCCAAAAACTTATTTGGCCTCCAATGTAAGTGTGTCCTTCTGATGTTCTTGAGGGACACTCACCCAGTTGTGCCTTACAGCTCTCGATGGTCTTGTCAAGGTTGAGCTGGAACCTGCTGCGGATCTGGCGCTTGGGAGAGATGAGCTGCACAGGGGTGCTCTGCTGCTGCACCGACTCGCTCAGCTCCTTCAGATCCATCTCGGCCTTGCTACGATCTGCAAAAACAAACACAAACTGAGAAAGAAGATTTTACACAAAGAACCGAGATGGCTATCCAGATAAAACACGCTTCACCAAAGAGCAATGCAGACAATCTGAAACATACGTCACTTTTTTTTGTGACTGTGGGCTAAATAGTAACTCTAAAATGACTTTACTACAAAAATGGATTCTTCCTCTCTTCACACACAAAACATATGCATCAATTATGGGGACATTTTCTCCATCAATGTGAATTTATCAAGAAATCCCCATTCAGGTTTGTAAAGCTGTCTGACAGCACCTCAACCAAACTACTGCTGTTATTTACTACTAGGAGTACTACCATCACAGAGAAAATTAAATAGAAATAATATCTTCATAACAGTATAAGACACATAAAGTCTTTATAGTCATCATTTAAAATCCAAAACTTAGGTCATGAGAATACATATAAAAATGTGGATTATTTAGTAAAATAAATTAGTAAATTGATAAAATAAATTAGTAAATTCAAGACAGAATAACACAGTTCTCAATATATGTCAGCAAAATCTTGAATTTTCATCTACGTGTAGAGAATTTTCACACATCTGTCTGCAAAGAATACACACTACAGTGCTATGGGTAAAATTATCTTAGCAATTAAGTTTCACATTTTTGCTTCAATTTTCCCATTGCAGAGGCTGTATTTGCATAGCACAGTCCTATCCTTTACCCTTTGCTAGGAGTGCTGACATTCCATCAGTGCTCAGGGCACTAAACCAGTTGCAGTTAGTTGGGGAAAGAGAAAGCACCCATGAAGAAGGGGTAAAAAAAGGAAGAGAAGGATGTTTGACCAATTCAGCTCCTTTATCTGGCTTGTGGTAGGATCAGAAGAACCAATGCCATAAGCTGAGAAAACCAGAAGCCACGGAGAAGGCAAGAGGTAACACTGGCACAATGTGCATTTGTGCTTTATTTTCAAGTTTCATTCCAGAGCAGTTAAATATGACACAGTGTTGCCTTATTTTATTATACATACATATATACATATACATATATATATATATATATATATATATATATTTACAAAATATTTTCTGTTGAGGTACAACTTAGAGAAAAGTGAAATAAATACAAAGGCCTGAACAATGACTCCTCTGACCAGACATTCTCTGTAAGTTTAAATTTCATATCAAGGTACATTCTGTTGTTTCCTGCCTCTGTTATCCAAGGGCAGGTCCTATACTATCAGACACTTTTTTTTTTTTCCCCCCAAATCCCTGTATGTCTTGCTCATTCACACCTCCATTTTTCAAATTAGCAAGTCTGCCAGTAGCAACAGATGGTTAATTTCTGTTATTTTCCCTTCCTTTTTGCTGAATTGCAGACCACAAAATCCTGCTAGCACTCTTCTGAAGATATAATGTGTCTTTGTTTTCTGGACTCTCACTTTTGTTTTTGCAGAGAAACTCTGTTCACATCACATATAACAATGAAACACAATGAGTTATACTGGAAAAATTCTAACATCCACAGAAGAACACGTCTGGCACAGCTGACACTATTAAATGAAGAAGGGTTGTTCACTTTCACCACCAAAAAGTATATTTAATAAAGGAAATTCCCCTAAACCTGAAAAAAACCCCAGATATTCTACTTGAGAGCATACAAGCACTTCTTTTATGGCATTACTTGTGGACCATAACATCAGATTTTCCAATCTATGCTATTTATTCAAAGTGTTCCAGCTGATGTCTCCCATCTGTGGCTCAAACAACTGCAGCACTATGTATTTCTTAATGTTTTGCCAAATGCATTGTCGCCTCAGATGAGGTGACAAACAGCTGCAGTGCAGCAAAAGAAGTTAATTCTACAATTATGTCCACACATATGACCCACTGAAAAATAGACTTGTGAGCTTCTATCCAGAATATCCATAAGGCACGGAAGACATGAATTCATTATTTGAATTTAAGCCTTCCTGAAATACCTAACACCAAAGGGGCAAAATCCTGGTTCTCTGTGGAATAGCACGTGGAGGTAAAAAGCAACCAGAACTGAATCAGAACATTCACAGGAACAAAGCATGACTGAGAAAACTGATTTACATGTTTGGCTTGCAGGACTATTTTACCAACTTAGTACTTACCTACTCCATCTTTCAAAATTCCACAATCCCAAAATTTACTTCTAGGGAGTTCAAGACTTCAAGAATTCTGCTAATTCCTTTCATCCATCTATCTCCCTAGAGAGGGATGGTCAGTGAGGAGGTGATGTGAAGGCAGCAAGAGAGAAGCCCTAGTAAATCCTAAATCCTAAAGATCACAAGAAAACCTTGCCAGCAGTTCACTTGAGAGAGACTGAGTGGTGAAGAGCAGCAATGTTCATGTAATTACAACCTTCAGAAACTTACCTACTGTTTAGACACATTCATTTTTACAGTTCAGCTAAGAAAAAAATTATCCTTTAACTACTTCCTTTCATCAACAAGAAACATTAACGGAAACTTTCTTTTACAAGATAAAAAACCCAGTAAATCTGATAAAACAATAATTACATGTGTGCCTCATTTAAAGACCTTTGCTCATTTAAAACCACATACAAGCACATTTGTTCATATTATGCTGCACTGACACCACCATAATTTGTTCAGCTGTAAGAATATTAAGTTTTCAAATATCAAAACTAACCAAGGTTAAGATTCAGAATGCTTCCTGGCGTGGAAGTTCTTTCTTGCTTAGCAGAAATTGGCGTTGATGCTTGAGGAGAGAAAGGTTTGGGGCTGCCTGACAAGCTCCCTGCTTGACCTGTTCTTGTTGGTGCTGGAGAAGCTGAAAAAGTACAAAATTAATAGAGACAGATTTAAAACCAGAACACCTACTCATGACCATTCTAAATGTTTTTGTATTTATTTCCACTCTCCATTCACTTTAACAGTTACAACTATTTCCTGCTATTTAAATTGAATGGGTTTAGTCATTTTACAAGATTATTCATTCCTTCTCAAGGTGACAGAAAAAACTGTTCTTTCTTATTTGTGATACTGAAAGTTAAATGCATCTCTTTTTTTAAAATTTCTTCATAAACCAAGTCATAATACAGCCTGTCATTAAAAAGTACATGAAATAAAACTAGTCCCATTTCCCAAGTCCTGTACCTCCTTTTTTTTTTTTACCTGTATTTTTCTCAATGAAATCCATGGATTCTTCACTGGCACTAAAATGACTGGAAGTTGCTTTTTTCTCTGCATCCTGTTCAACATCAGAGCCAGTGTGAACTGATGAGTTTGTACTCATCGGTGACCGTGGCATATCTGTCAGTGAAATCCTGCGACCTGTGCTACTGCTCAGCATGGACTTGCTCATCAGAATCTTGGGTGATGCTGTCATATCAAAATTCAGCTTGATTTTCTCTTGTTTGTCTGTCTTTGCAGTTCCAGCAGCTGGGTTTGCAGGGTCTAACAACATTTGGTATTGATTGTTGGGAGTATATGGTGTCCGGAAAGGTGCATAATTAAATACTCCAAATTTTCTACGAATGTTATCAACATAAACCTCCATTTCTTGCATTGCACTATTGAAGATGCTTTTAGTCTTTTTCACAGAAAAAGGAATTTCTTTAGACATGAGGTAGCAATTATTTATTGGAACCCAGGCCCTAGATATAAAACAGAAAAATAAGATATAATATAACTACATTTCATACCATGAATGGACATTGCCAGCTTTTATGCACATACTAATTTATTTTTCCCTAATCACAAAGATATGGATAGCTCAGATAATTTTAAAGAACCATCATTATATTCTTTTAATATTTCAGTGCTAAGTTTTGGTAAGTAAGCAAATTGCATGCCTTGGATTATCCCTGGCTTATTTTACTTTTCCTAGTAGCAATAAACCATGACTTAACACTGGTCAAATGACAAAATATTCCTAATTGGAACAGTCTATGTAACTGCAAGATAACCATTGCTAAACAGTCTATCTGTCATAGCACAAAAATGGGAAAAAACAGGTAAGGAAATGAGTACTTCACAAGCACCCTCTTAGAAACATTTTGCACCCCATGCCAGGTTGGCCAAATTTCTCAGTGCCAGGAAAAGGTCCATCAGCAAGTACTGGACAGATTTTATTTATCATTAAATGAAACAGACCCTGAAACTGCCTCCCAAGACCCTAATATAGCAGGAACTTTGACGTAATTATTCCATAGCCCTGTATAGTTGAATTTTTTACATCACATGTTATTATAGATTTGTATTTCTAATTCATGACAAATCAACTTGTATTCATCATGGCTGTGTCCATCAAACCAGAGGATTCACAAGTACAGAGAACTCCCTTCAGAGCAGAACTGGCATTTTCAACATAGGTTATATTTCTGTATTTTTTAAACCTACAGATGTGTACATATTCCCATAATGTTTAGTCAACATAAATGACTTGACTGGTCTCTTCCACCTCTAAGAACTGCAGTTCTCCCCAGCACGACAGCAGACACAGGGATTAAGCCGCGTACTCACCAGATTACGTCGGTATCTTACAATCATGTAAGGAACTAAAACTGTGTTTGCTACAGTATCACACAGTTTTTGTTAGGGTCAAGGTTCTAAAGACAGGATCCAAAAACTTGCAAGCACACAAAATTACAACACGAATTTTTCAAGTACAGCCAAAGACATCCATTTGTGCAACTCCCACCTGTCATGTTGGCCAAAGAAACGGGCATCAACTTGCCCATCTTTATCCCTCAGTGCTTTAGCAGGCCAGAATGGAAAGCCTTTGAGTTTAGCCCAGACCAAAGGGTGGGGATTGCTCTAGAGGAAGAGGCAAAATACACAGTTAGAAAATGTAAGCAGTACTACCTTCAAATCTGATAATAAAGATGATTTTTTAAAAATTGTATGTATTACTTAAATTCAATAAAGATCCAACGTGCACAAGGCACTTGCCAAATACAAGATTTCATTTTACTATAAACAAAATAAATCCTGAGAGGACAAAATGATAAAACTATATTTTAAAAACTTGCTAAACATAAAACCTCACACATCTTGATTAAAATGTTTGTAATTGCATTTCTTTATTCATTTATTTTTTATTAGTCCCCTCCAAACATACAGCATAACTTAAGTTAGGCTAGAGCCAATCTTTGAAATGCTGTAATTTTCACTTAGGCTTGTGTCTTGGCAGATCATAAGACACTAAAAAGTCCTTGACTTAGGGTAAGCACTACTTAGCAACAACCAAAACATCAGTGTGTCATCAACATTATTCTCATACTGAATCAAAAACACAGCATTGTTCCAGCTGCTAAGAAGAAAAGAAACCCTTATCCCAGCTGAAACCAGGACAGTTCAAGAAAGAACTTGATGGATTACACACTTCTACTTGAGAATCTGAAGGTGTCTTCCCACATTCGGTTCAGTATTAAACAGGAAACAGAAAACCTATCAACAGATCACGAAAGAAAAAGCAAGTCTAAAATGATGCACATCTGCAGAAAGAGGCATTCACATTTCAGAAATTCTGCGAGCACTGAAGGTACCACACAGAAGCACTGCTGGCACAAGGCAGTTACCTTGTATTTGAGGACAGAGAACTTGTGAACTGGTTGCTGACAGTCCTTACAATTATTTCCAACTGGAGCAATCCTTTTGTGAAAACCTGTAATCTTACAGCTAAGTAATTTGAGACAGTCTGACTCCACAAGGATGGTATGCCAGCACAAGCTGCTTGGTGAACTACAGCAGCTTTCCTTGACTCAGTAACCACCACAGGTTTAAAACAAAGAGGGGATAACAGTCAAATGAGAACTGCTAGTTTAATGTAGTAGCTAGACTACTATAATTCTTAACTTACACAAGGCTCACAAAACCAATTCTCGCGTTTTTGGCAAGCAGCTAAATAACATTCCGGACATACTTCAATTTCATTCATCTGGAAAGAAAAAGCAAAATAATTGAAGAGATTAAACAGAGTCCAAAGTGTCATCATTTGCATTTATTCAGAAGAAAATCATATTGTTAGAGTAAAAGAATCACAAAAAGTATATCTATGTATCAGAAGATGTTGGGCTCTTTTTCCAGCTCCAAATATTCATTAACAAGACAGGTGCCTTTGAGCAGAATCCATATATCCACTTTCTCCTCTTCCTTCTCCTCCCCACAAGTCTTAATTATAAATAGTGAATATCCTAGGGGAAGAGACATTAGCAATGCTTTTGCCAAATGCCATTCTGTAGGCCATGGACATGCATACCTAAATGTAAGGAAACTTACAAAAGCTATAAATCTGCAATACACATCTTGGAAAATACGTATTAAGTCACTCACAAATACAAGACATGGAACACTAAACACACAGAACAAATAATTGAATTGGGGTACTCATACCTCATGCTCACAGATTTTGATGATGACTTTTGCTGTTTGTGTCAATTTGTGATTTCCTGAGGAAACAATAAAATGCTTTAACCAAGAAAATTATTGTAGCAGAACTATGATAAAATCAACAGTTTTCACATATAAAAGTCATCCATAAAAACAAAATAGAAGATCTAAAAAAACTATGTAAAAACATATGCATTAACTACATGCTTGCAAAAGCAGAACATCAGCACTCTCTTCTCAATGTAACATTTAATAATCTTTAAATGCTCCTTTTTGTAGCCTGTTGCAGCCTTCCCACCACTGACATTCTTTTAATGAGGGATTTGCTGTATGATTTTCTCAATTATGTCTCAATTAAGTGCTGTGTGATGCAAATCATTACAGCAGTTCGGGGGTTGGAAATAAATGATGCGGATTGGATCAGGTCATTTAAGGTCCAAATCATTCAATGATCCTATGAACCCAAACCATTCTATGATTCTACCTTATTAGAAATGTCTTCTCCAAGATGGAATGAGTTGTATCTGGCCCTACAGTTTTATTTATGCCACTTGTTAAAAAAATTTGTTGTTTTTAGGCACTACAGTCATTAACAGGAAAACAATTTCAGTGTACAAGTCTATAAATTGCTCTAGGACTTTAACTATGTCAAGGTTTCATATCTGAGGCTGTAAGTACACATTAATACCTACCCCCATTGTAAATAATGCAGTTGTGCAAAATCCATTTGGCATCAGCCAAAAATGCTTCAGTGCAACCGTACATTTTCTTTTTAACATTCTGTAAAGAAGAAATTAAGAATATACCAGGAAACAGAAATCAGTAAAAAGTGACATTCTTCCTGAATGTTGTGTCCTATCAGTCATACAATAAATAAAACTGACCCCTGGAGGTGTTCAAGGCCAGGCTGGACAGAGCTCTGAGCAACCTGGTCCTGTGGAAGGTGCCCTTGTTCACAGCAGGGGGCTGGGATGAGATGAGCTTTAAAGGCTCTTCCAACCCAAACCAGTCTGTGATTCTATGATATTTATTTACTGCAGACTTATGATTCTAAATACTTAAGAATCTCTCAAATTCAAGGTGCCTTTTGACTGCCCTGAAAATGTATGAACTGTCTAAATTAAATCTAAATAGTGAATTATTTAGATCAACATCTCAAACATTTCCAAAAAAACATGTTTCCTAACACAGTTAGGAACACAATGTTTCTGCAGAAAAGTCTTTAGTTTCTTCTACTGATGTATTATCACTCCACAGCAGTTTTAATTTTTACAAGACCCAAAAAAATACTGGTCACATTACATTAGACAGTATGTTTGATATCACAGTCTACCTAGTGGGTAAAGCAATTTGATTAAATAAAATCAGTCCTGTGGTTTTTTTATACCATAAAGACATCAACCTCCTCTGTAAGAACACAGAGAATGAAAACTTGTCTCTTCACCACATCCTGACAGAACAAAGCTCTGCAATGCTTCACTCTTCATTAAGCAATGGAGAATTTCTTCATTATATGTACTTTCAAATTACTATTGAACTGAGAATGAAAGTTCCATTATCCTGACTGTTTCTTTGTTCTTCTACACCTCAGGTGCAGTGGAGATTACAGTATTTGTTGAATGATCAGTAAAAGCAGTCAGGAATGATGCCTGGATATACATGAAATGGTCCCTAATTAATGAACCAGTGATCCATAATGATCAAAGGAAACATAATGCAACATAATGATCAAATGTAAATGCTGCTTTAAGAAGTCTCTCCTGGAGATCATTCATGGAATCAAATTAATTTAATAGAAGGAAGTCAGCAGTGTAGGCTTGTCTTTTTCACACTATTTATTCCTGAGCATTTCTTACTGGCTCAGACAAAACAGAGAAGTTCAGTTAACATATGATTAGTTTTAAGCTGTAAATGAACTGACTTTCATAATAACCAAGAAACCATCCCACCATCAAAATAATTTCAAAAACTTCTCTCTCCCTGCCATCAAACATTTTAGAAATGTTACAGATAGCAATCAAACTCAAGGACCATCCTCAGCTAGCTTCATACAAACCTTCTCTAATGTACAAAGGTCCATTGGATGAAAGATATATTCTGCATAATCTGGGTGTTGATCCAGTGAAACTGGCTTTTGAAATGGCTCTGTCTGTTAGGAGAGAAAATAACCACACTAGTTACTAATACTGAACAGGTTCATCAATTACACAACACTCACTCATTTTCTGTGTTATCAGACAAAATTCTTCAAAGGTAATTATAAAACGTTGTGAGGTAATAAATTAATAGTAGAACAACAGGAACTAAAGGGTCTCATTTAACTGATTTTTCATACGCTGGACATGATGAATTGCAAAAATCACAAAAACTGGGGGATTTGTAAAAGGCACTGTTGTGATTTATAACACACAATGGAACAGGTTTTAGACACACTGAAGGAATTTCCTCAGCATTTTAGGAGTATGTGATACAACCAACTTCTGTGGTAAGAACACTTGCTATTAATAGATATAAGCTACATTTCCAACACATACAACCAATAATGCAGTGTCAGTGCCTAGGGCTGTCCATATAAATATACTGGGAAGAGATCATGTCTCCACATTCCCCTTTTGTGTCTGATACAGCATTGTCCACTTTCAGAGAGTGAGAAACCACAACCTTCCACTGGAAAAGCACACTGTACTTTCATAACACCTACTGAAAATACATCCAGAAGTTACATCACAAAACTACATTTTAAATGCACTCCAAAACAGTCTGTACAACCTAAACTAATCTGTCTGTGCTAGACAGGTGGCAGATAGAACAGAAGCTGCCACAGACAATCTGATAAACTAAACATTCATCATCCACTAAAGCAAGTAAACCCCAGATTCTGACAAACACATGATCCAAGTATTTAAAGAAGAAAACAACAAAATGTCCTTACCCCTGGTTGTTTCATTTTCTGTAGTGCAAACTTCAGTAGATATGATAGCTGTTCGATGGTGAGCATTGTCATTGCTTTACTCTGTGTTTCTATGCATTCTGCAACTGTGATTTTCTAAAAGTTCAGATTAAAAAAACACTTTGTCAGCAAACATTTCTAGATAAATCATTCTCCACTGAAACATTCTAGCAGTCAAATGAAATACAATAGCTGTTCTATAAGAAAAAAAAACATTTCTGAAAATGCAATGTAAGTATTTCAGATGCCTGTTTTACCTGGGTTTTCACCTGTGTATGATGTCGAAAAAGAAGAAAAAAAGAAAAGAGAGGAAAATTATCTAGCATCTTCAATATCACACAAAGTGAATATGTGAATACATAAAATTCCCAAATACAATGTGAGAGAGTGAGGTCACCTGGGCTCTAATAAAAGAAGTGATCAGAGGAAAACATGCCATAAACCAATTTGCTTTCATTACAGATATTTGGATGCTAAGTATTCTCTCCCCAGAAATCACTGGAGAGGAATGATTAAATTCTTCCACAGTAACAAGTGTTTATTTATGTTTATTTATTTATTTATGTCCCATTTGTTTATGTGGACCCTATAGTGCATTTTTTCTGCCCTGTTGAAAAGCTGATCAGCCCACAAGAAGAAGCACAAATCAAACTAGTGAAAACTTCAGAATGATTTCAGAATTACTCGTGTCTGATGAAGACATCACTCTTTGAAATGGTGCTTCTCTAGAGCTGGAGACACAAAGGAATTTGGAGACTCGTGGTAAGAAGGCAAACACAAGGCAGGTAACACACAGAGAAAAGGTGGTGAAGCAAAGCCATGGATGCCTCCTCTTCTGCACAAGTTTTTCTGGTACCGTGACCAAGAGGCAATAGGAATAAACCAGAAACATTTCAGAACACAGAAAAAACTGCTTAAATCTCAAAACCAAGAAAGAAATCCACTCCTTATATCAAACTAACCTCACATTCTGGGCAAAACCAATCCCCCTCTGGTTCGGCTGTCAGTTTCAGACACTTAGCATGATAAACCCGAGGACAGAGTTCACAGCAGAGGACTTGGCCTTCCCGATGACAAACCCAGCAATAGAAATCATTCCGTCCATCCTGTGGTACAACATCAACAGGGTCTGTGGTGAGTGGCTGCTTCATATAGTAAAACGGACCATGTCTTAGTTCTGACTGAAATGTAGGCAAGAAAAACAGGTTTGGTTTCAAAACAAATTTGCATTTTTTCACATCATAATATTCATTAATATATAAGCACACAGCAATTTACAGAGTTTGATTAACATTTATGCAAGCACAGTATCTTAGTCATTGCACAAAATCATTCATAAAGAAGTTTACTGCTTATTCAGATGCTGAATGACAATTTGCACTCACGACCAGAAATAAATTTTTTGTGGCAAGTGAGGGCATTGAGTGCAAGACATGCAATCCAACAAGAGCCAGCAGACACTTTCAGCTTCAAGAAAGAAGTATTGCTATAGAAGCTATTAGGCCCTCTAAATTCAGAATTTCACGGGGCCGTGCAAGCTAAATATTGAGATATTTAGTGGTGGCTAAACCTGGGACAACTGAAGAGGTTAGTCCTGAAACAAGGAGTTGAACACCATGCAAATCTGTGCCAGTTTGCAGCAGTTTACAGCTTTGTACCACAAAGCAAGCCAATGCTAATTTTGATTAATAAGGCAAACTGTAGAGAAGATGACAAAGGAGCAAATTCACATCCTGAGCAGCCACCTCCACTACAGGAGAGATTTCATTCACCACCTAAATGCATAATACAATTTGAGACTCACATCTCTACCAGTTTTCCTGCACTAGAAAACAGTATTAACTCTGTAACCTGCAGGAACTGGCCTTTCCCTTGAGCCTGACAGCTCAAAGATGACACAGCTGATGCCAAAACACAAGATGTGAACAGCCTGGGATGGCTTAAATGGGTCCAGAGATACCAAAAGTTTGTTATATCATCTCTGAAGAGATAAGAGATGCTAACACAGAAAACTACTTTCTATTTATTAATGACAAGGGAACTCAAATTCTCTGTTTGATATTCATTATAGGGGTGGGTGGCTGAGGAGGGAAACAGCCTTGAGATTTTAGACAGCTCATTTAATGTGACTTTTTTGTTTGATGTAAACCACTTGCTTGTGACTTCACGTGTAATTATCCAAACACTTGTAGTCTGAAGAACCATTCTGTTTTATTCTCAGGTAATTTTGCAAGCATCCTACACCATTTACAAATCTGCAACTTCTGAGACTCTTGAGCTGTCACACACCCATGTGATTCACAGAACAGGGCAACCAAACATGTGTTCTGTAACTCTGAGGCATCCTGAACAAAATCAGGCACACAGGGCATAAATACTGTCCCCAGAGAGCACCAGCATGCCACTTTGAACCATGGTATTTCTGTACCTAAAGTTACAAAGGAGGAGGTCTAATTATTTGCAGGAATAAGGGATCTTCAAGGTAGAAGCGACAACCCACCTGAAGATATTGTTATCTCAAAAAAACCCAGATTATATAACACTATACAATATCTTAGGCAAAGAAAGGATGTTATCCATAAACACTCTGCCACCTAAAATTTCACATGACTTTGTGCTAGTTTTGGTGGTTTTCATTTTCTATTCTACAGATGATAAAGCCCAGAGACACTTTGTTCCCACCACAGAAATGGGCAAAGTGTTACTTCTGTACTTTCTACATACACACATTTAATGACATAACATGACAAGAATTTCAGAAGGATGGTTCTATGAGATCTTGTGGAATAAGTGGGACAACATAAGGGTTTCAGTCCATTTCAAACTAATTACTACAACAAGCATTCAAATAAAGAAACCAGAGTGAGGAAGGGAAGATTGTAATTTCCAGTGCAGAAACGTGTTGTTTGCAGCTAAGTGCACCACAGCTGTGAGTCCATCTCAGTCTTGTATACATGGAAAGGCAGCTATGGAACACTCCCTCCACTGCAGATAAAGGAAATTACCAGAGGAATTTAATATATATTCTGACTTTGAAGTGGATATAAGTAGTATATCCACACTAACAGCATAAGATTCAAAGATTCTGCTTTAAGACAAACATAAAATCTGTGAAACCTCCACAGAAATGATAACATCCAAACTGAAGAGAAGTCAATTTTTGTTGGCAAATGAGATGAATTTGGTTTCTGTTCAAGGATACTTTTATCATTTAGACACCTATCATCTTATTTTGCCTAAGCCAAGTTTAAGAAACAAAACAAAAAAGGGTTTAGAGACTCAACAGAGACCCAAAGAACAAAACTAAAAGATTGAAAATGAATGATTCAACTGCATCAAGGGACATTTTCACTTGTCCTAGTCAGAGTTTTAAGAGTTAAAATTTTAACAGTTATTGAAGTTCAAGCTCAACTAGGTGGTAGCTTGTTTTAAAGGCTTTATTGAAGTTATTAAGACCTGTAGAATGACAAAGAAAACTGAAGAAAACAAACAACAGTACTGTAGTGCTGTTTTGGAGAGAAAAAGATCACTGTTTATTTTCAGTTTAAATTAATATTTAAACTAGTAGTAAAACAAGCTGACAACTTTAATTACATTACAAGTGTCCATTTAAATGTCAGAAGTTCCTGATTTTTCACCTTAATTACATTCTACAATTCCTTAATTCTTTGCTTGATTTTCAGCACTTTTAAATACTTGATGGCACCATTCTGAAGATCTGTGACTGCACCCACAACATGTAATACAAAGCTTCGTGCAACTATAATTTTTGTAATGGTATCTTGAAATGTTCAAGTACTATAAAGCACTTTGTAATGTAGAATATTCAAGTTAGAGGTTTCCAGGGAAGTTATCATACCTCAAAACAGATTTATCAGTCAATCAGAACCACAGCTATCAGCTACATCATACTCAAACTCACCCTGAGAGCAAAACTAGAACCTGCATGCTCAGCTCACATCTGCTCAGCAGTAAAAGAATCTTTAAAAACAACTCCTGCTACCACAGAGAGCAGAGTTTGAACCTATTTAGACACGACAATCTTCAAGCATGCCCACTTCAAATTCGACATGCAAGACAACATCAAAAGAAAAGCAACTTGTAAAAGCTAAACAGAACTAAACAGATGATATTTTCTTGCTAACTTGTAACAAACACAGCAAAATAAGCAAGTCTGATAGGTTTTCTTCATTAGATACACAACTTTATTCTATCCTGTACATTTCAGGTCTGAGATACCTGGAAAACAGAAAAGTATTTACCAAGGGGAATTTATCAAGTTCAACAACTGCAACTGCGTTTTCACATACATTTTTAAATGCAGGAAGAAAAAGCAGAAGTTAATACCCAAGGACTCAATTCCACTGTTTGCAAAATTATCTCTGCACTGCACAGTTACAAGCTCAGACTTCAGAGGGGCAATATCTGCCCAGAAAATGTCCAAGATGTAAAGGAATAAACCCAGGCTGCAGTGAAGCTTGGCAAATGCCAAACTGACCCCAGTGCACCTCCACATGATACAGTTACACCTCCTGATTATCCTGAAATAAAATACAATTTATACTGAGTTTTGAGGCCTGATTTATTCACAGCTTTTGTTCCAGGACAACTGCAGTGAGTAGGAATTTCATTTTCTTTCTTCACCAGTGCAACTGTACCAGGATAATGTGGACGCTCCTATGGCAGGAGAAAGTGCTTTGAACACTCAGAACTTAAGCCTGTGTTTATATGACACTGGCAAAAAACCCCGTGACACAAGAATGCACTTTGAAAAATACACAGGCATGTAATTAGTACATCGGGTGTGAAGTAATTTCGGTAAGGCTGAAGACTGCTTTCATGTAATCTACTCCAAGATGATACAGATGCTTTACAACATCTGCTATTCAATACAACTCATACAATTCTTTCACGTGCATCATACAATGAATAAGAAATTGTCAAAAGTCTTGTGGAGTCAAGTTCAAAGAAGGACAACAAATGCTATCAATTCTGCATTCAGAAGACAGTAAAAATAAGGTTACAAGCATAAAGACTGAAAAGTCAGTGTGACCCTTTGATTTAACTAGTTTGGTAGGAGTGTACACTGCCTGGAAACTTTTAAGAAAGGGGAGGAAATATACAGAGTACCAAGGTGGAGCTGACTAACAGGCAATAGGAAAGGACTGCAAGCAGATGAGGAACTTCACTGACATTATGAGACCTTTCTTAATCTAGGTTATCACACTACTGAACATTTCCTGCTAATGGTTTTAATAAAAAAAAGCTATTGTTGGTTTTGTTATTATTCATTGTTGTAATTATTCATAATAATTATGTTCTACATTGCATTTATTGGTTATACATGAAATCACTAAGCAGGACACAAGTGGTCTTTTTCAACAGATGTAAAGCAATAATCAAAGAGCATTCAAATCAAAATTATGATACCAACTCCTACCCCCACTGCATTCAAAAATTCCTTAAGAGTACAAAAATGGAGCATCCCTGAAGAAGACTGAGCTCCTGATCAGCATCTCTATATCCTCTACTGTTTCATATTCTGGCATAATAAAACCATGACTTCTCTTACCTGCTCTTTATTATTACTGTTCAATAGACCAGGCTTCTTTTTCTTTTTTATAGGACTTGTTGATGCATCTTGAGGTGAGTGGCCATTGGAGGAATGTGGAGGGCTGGGAAATTTCCGTTTTTGTGCTGTGCGTTCAGCAGAGCCAGGATCTGTAACAGATACAAACAACGTGGTTAAAGTCTGCAAATTGATGCAAAATGTTCCAACAATGCTATGGTTTGTCATTCACGCTCTTTAAAGATTTTTATTTCATCTTTTTAAAATAAGAGCATTTGCTACTTCATTCTCTCAGAACAAAATTTCAGTAATCCCTAGTGAATACTAAATGCTCAGCTCCATTAGAAAGAACTGACATATTTCAAAAGAAACAAGTACACAATCAGCTGTAAAAGACAGTCATAGAACAGTGATATGATTCTGACAAAATACAAGTGAAATGTCATCAGAGTTGGGTCCACAAGTTTAATTTTTCCTTAAGTTTTTAATGCATGTAGCAAAACAAAATTATACACAGAACCACAGGGATCAGAATTCAACAATATCACAAGAGAAAGAACTGAACCATCCCCCTAATATTTAACTGCACAGAAAAAATGAAAAACTTGCAGTGGTTTTGGCCACTTTCTACACAAATCTACGGAAAATATAGTGCTATATGATGAATTCTGATTGATCAAAAGCTTGGTTAACATGTGTCAATATTTAGGGAAACTATAAATAAATATGAAAAATACATGAAAATATAGGTGGAGGTACATATAATTGAAAGAGAAAACAAATGTAGGAGTGTTTGCCCATCCTGTGTTTTACTACCCTAGAATACCTACACCAGGCTAACAACATCTGGAATTTCAACAATTCTAGAACTGTCTGCCACTAATTCTGTAGGCACAGCAACTTCAGCAGACATATTAGTGTCAGCTCTCAGAGAAACTCTTCTGTTGACATAAGCTATATAATGCTGGCAAAATGTAGTACTCTGGTTTAAATAAACAAACAAAGACCTGTAATGTTTTGAGCTTTGACACTAAAACCTGTGACTTTTTTCCCTTCCCACACACCCTTCCCCTTTTACACATACTGGCAGCATTTAGCACCAGTTATCTGCTGACATGCCTTGGCTGAAATCAATCAATACAATGTGTCTGAGGCCATTATTGTTACTTGCTGTGTTTGGATTCAAGCAAATCTGCCTCCTGCTCCATTTAGCCCAAAATTTAGATTGATTCGACAATACAAAGAGCTGCTATGTCACCTATATGTGTGAAAAATACAGTGTCTGTTTCCTCCCCTCCTTAAGTAATTACAACAATAAAAAATGCCAACACAGTACAAGTGTGCTGACAGCAAACTCGGAGGGTTTGTCAGTTTAGCTGATTATGCACAGAAGGTGGCAGAAGAACTCCTTGGGCTGGGATATGCTTCATATATCCCAAGAGAGCTGTGCTAATCCAGCTATCCTGGAAGAAACTTCAGCATCAGTGTCAGCTAAACCAAAGCTCACAAGTAAATCAAAATGATCAAACCTAAAACCAGACAAGCTCTGAATGCTGGTTTTTTTCATGAAAGTAGAATGGAGCTTATTCAGCATGGGAGCTGCTTGCATTCAGAGTGATCCACAAAAAACAGCATCATACCATGCCTTTTCTCATCTTTCCACCACCACATTGAAGTCTTTGTTTCTTTATTATTATTTGCAAACAATATCCTCAAAGGGGTCTCTAAACCCAAGTTTTTCACCAGCAAATAAAAGCCATCCCTGTAACTCCCTAAAGAGATTTGGGCTTTTATTTCCAGATTGTACCAACACAGGCACACCGTAAAGCAGGAGGGGAAATGGACAGTAGAGTTTTCTGCTCTTTGCCTTTATTTCTTACTTCCAGACACAAACTGGAGCACACTGGTTTCCTTTCAGCTCTTCAGCCTCAGATTGTGAGGTTTACAAAGAAGCTGTGACACTGCACATTGTGTCTCATCTCTAAGTATGAAAATCACCAGTAAAGTTCCCGCCCCCATCATGTGATCCATTTCACTTTTAAGTGTTGTTTCTTTCCTAAACAAACTGATTCAGGGTCAGGAAAATGTTAAACTGTTATTAGCTAAAGCAGAACTGAATGACTATTCAGTCACAGCCAAATCCAAGCTACAGAATTCAGCAGAAAAGGTGCTGATTCAATACTAATCTTATGAAATGGTCACACAAACATGTATGTTTGGTTAAGTAATTTCAAAAACTACTTAAAGTGATGTAATTTTCCTCCTTGGTTCAAGAAGCCTGAGTGTACTGGGGATTTTCAAATCAACTAGTGGTGACTCATAGACAAGGTACAAAAACTGACCTGAAATACACTTCCTTTTTTTTTTTTTTCAGCTGGCAAGTTATTCAAATGCACGGACATTTTCTTGAGGCAATGTAACTGGAAAAATTAAGGAATAGACAGGAAAACAGCAATGCACAGGCATATTTTTTCAGATTTAGTTGTGCTAGTGGAATAGGCCAGTGTTTTTAACTACCACAGTATGTTGCCAATTTACCAAACTCTGAGGCACCTGATAATATGAACAATCTTTTAATTCAGTTCAAGTAAAGAAAGAATGGTAGCATCGTCTTAAATTGTTTGAGCTATAGTTTTCAATTCTAATTATGATAAAAAATTGCATTTTGTGTGCATTTCTTTCACTGGGAATACCCTGTTTAGCACAAACTGCTGCTTCTCCCTCCCTGGCTCTCCCAGCTGTGTGAACAGAGTTCCTGTAGCTGAGTTGTGAGCCAGGTCAAGAAGCTGATCCCTGTTAAAACAACCTGGAAGGAGGAAAGTTAAGTTTTAATTTTGAATCATTTCCCTAGTGTAGGGTTACTTGAAAAAAGTGAAAGAGACCAAATTTAAGCTGTGTGGTAATTTGGTGACTGTATCAGTTATGTAAGGGGTAGATTCAAATTTCTGCTCAAAAAAGGGAACAGCAAGAATTTCTGTGATTTCCCCTATGATAAGCAAATATTTTTCAAAAAGAATTGAATGGTCTCACCTTAAGAAGGATCTCACCATGCCAGCTGGTCACCACTTGGCTTGTGATTGTGCAATCTCCCTGCTCCTACTGAACTCCTGTCACACACTGAGCATGTCACCCTGATCCAAACTTCTCACTGATAAACCAATTGTACTAAAAATATTAATTTTGCCAAGCAACCTTAGTGCATTTATTTCTTGATTTTTTTGTGTGATTTTTCTTTCTTAGCATCAGTTTAAAAATGCGCTTCCAGCTCAAGTGAAAAAATAGACACCTGAAATAACTTTTGAAATTCTCATTAAAAGTTCCCTGGTTTTACAGCACTAGGTTAGTATTAATTGGTCTGATGTTGTCAAGGTTGACAATAAGCACCTCTGAGTACTCTTACAAATCATTCACTGGGGAGCAACAAGCTAACCTGAGCTTCCCCTGAAGTTTAAATCTCTCTTTCTGTATGCCATCATGTGACTAAAGGATTAGTAACTACTGCTCCTAGGGGATAGACTGAAGTTTACTTAAACCCTAAAGCAACTTCATTTCACACTTTATGACTGCTTTGTAAGTCCAACTTTATATAATGGCAATGCAGTTTGTAAGCAGATAACTATGGTAATGACTTACAATAGTTTAGCTTAAAAAATTATATAAACAAACAAAAGTGTATTATCTTGCTGCAGCATATGGAACACAGACCACAAGAAATATTTTTATACTCTGTGTATTGCAAAGTGCTGCACTGTAAACACTCCATAGCAGGGATCCCTGACAACTGAGAAGTCTTGCTTTTCTCAATAGAAGTAGGTGCCAACTCAGAAAACCTGTAAAAGTAGGATGTTGTTTTCTTTGCTTTTCCTGTGATATTTAAATGTAACTCTTCTTGAAAACAAGCAACATCAAGATGCCTTACTGTAAGAACAAAGCATAAACTGCTCAGTAGCACAGGCTGACAGTGACACCCCCTTATGCCCTTCTTTTCATAATTCTTTTTTGTTATTTTTCAATTTAAAAACTTAAGCTAAATGCAATCAAAGCAATTCCAGACTAAAACAATGGTGAATTCCCAATAAAGCCTTGATGAGAGCTGAAATCCACACCAAAGTCAAGGCTTCACAGCACCCTCCCATAAATAAAACTTGTTTCCTTTTTTCTTTCTCTAGCACTGTGGTTCCTTCACCCAGGAAGCAAGATGGTTTGGAAGACTGATATGGCCTAAATGAACAACAACCTTAAAATTTAATTTCAGTTAAATCAGCAGAACAACAAGTCCCAGAGTTGAAAGTGCCAGTTTAAGAGAAAAGGATGGAAACGTGACTTTGACAAGGATATGCTGCCTTAGCCCCCCATCCTCAATGCAATGGATAGCAAGGAAAATGAGAAAAGCCTGAGTAAATCAGAATTCCAATAGACCATGATTTTCAAATTCAACCTCACAAACAAGATAGGCAAACAAAATGAAAGCCTTCCCAAAAAGTGTGGAAATTGCAGGATAATATCCTTTACTATGAGTGAAGAACTAACCTTCTTTGAGATTATGTGGATGGGAAGAAAAGTCTTGCATTTCAAAATAAAGTGCAGACAATAAAAAAATCTATATCAAGTTTACGTTCATGAAGAGCATCACTTATTCAAATCCTGTACCTAATTTTCTTAGATTGTAGATATAAATCCTATTAAAAATGAGCTGCTTACTGCTTAAAGAATAAAAATTCTGTTCTGGAAATTTTCAGAAAGTGAGAAGAGGGAAACTGAGAAACACATTTGTTCAAATAGTAACAACAACAAAAAAAAGAAATTAAAAAAGCTTTTCAATATGATTTGTGATAAAGATGGTAAGATTAGCAGTCATTTTTGTTCTCCAGGAGACAGAAACAGCAATGTGTTTTGTCAGTGAAAGTATTATTTTAGCCTCACAGGAGACATCAGTAAACTGAGACTTAGTTACACCAATGAGTTTCCTGTGATCTAAGCAGGTTTTTGATACCTCAATGCAAGTGGGTCAAATATGCAAAATTCTGAATAACATTTCCAACTAGAAACACAACCAACTGTTCCACGTAAGACTAAGACACTCAAACTGTCACTTAGATTTTAATTCCCAATGCCATGCTATGCCTTTTATTATGGCACAAACAGTTCTGCCAACATTTGGTGAACCAAATCAAAGACTTAAATTCAATAAAATGTAAAAAACCAAAACTTTATTAAAAACAGTTGCATGAAGAATTAATTTCATGGGATTTAAGAAACAGCTATAAGAAGGCAGTCTGAGAGAAGGTACAAGAAAAGAAAGGTGACTGAAGGTTGCTCCAGCTGTCATTACCCTGCAGAAATGTGTATCTATACCTTTAGAAGGAATAAGAAAAGCAATCACCTAGACTGTCACATCTGTTTACTCCTCCTCAAAATCTCTGAATGTCTGTACTTTAAATGGCATGGAGTGTAATCAATGAAGAAATCTGACAGAAAATGTAGCAATACTAACTTGTCCCATTTGATAGAAAAGGTTTCAATTAATAATTTAGATGAATTCCAGAACTGTGAAGCTTTTCAGTTAAATTTATTATCCTGATTGGCTGTTAAAAGATTTCTGATTTTTCAAATCCATTACCTGTAATACTTTAGCAAGGGTAAATATCTTAAAAGCTTAATAAAATCATGGATAAATCTGTTAGAACTTACACTCAGCTGTGAGGAATTTTAATTTTGTGCCAGAGTTTTGAAACATGATGCAGCTGCAACCAACCACTAAAGCCCTGTTTACATTCCAGAAACTTCAACTGATGTAATTAACCCAGTCCAGTTACTTAATGTAATAAATAACAGAGGTCAGTCGTGGTTGTGTAAATTCTGATGAACTCCTGCCACGTTACAGTTTTACACAAGTACAAAAAGACACTATTAGTTGTTTCTTCACTGTAGGACTTTGGGAGATAAAGAAAAAGAAACACTTCCCAACAACTTGCAAGGTAAGAGCTGAAAGGCAAGGATAAGCTGGAGCCTGGCTGTGGGGGACTTGCTGTCCCAAGGCCCTCCTAAGGTGGGACTGCTGATAGCAAGGGCTCTGCACTAGAGACAAAAGCCCAGGGCTGCACTTCTGTTCCCTGCAGGAGCCTCAGCTTCACACTGGAGTGAGAATCTCAGCTCTGTGTGATTAAATACTTGGTATCACTACAAAGAAAGCTGATAGAGATGTACTATTATGAAACTGTTACAAAATGTATCATGCATTCTCAGAATTCCATTTAATTAGGTATTTTTGTATTTATAGTCATGGTATCTGAACATTTTACCACTGAGAGGAGCTCCTAAGCTCCTAAGACCAAAGGAAACAAAACACAAACAAATCTCAAAATACAAACCTTTAACACAAACCTGAAAAAAACCCTCAAACCTGTAAACGTCAGAATTCTCTCCATTAAGCAGTGGGGCCACAGTATATGATTTTATGCCAAGCTAAGACCATCTAATGACCAGCTGACCCTGCTGGGGCAAGGCTGCTCCCAGCAATGTCCAGCATCTGCTCAACTCCCCAGTAATCCAGTTCAGTGAGAAAAGCAGGTAGGAAAGAACCTCTCCACCCAAGTCCTAAGAGCCAGCAGAGATGCAAAGGCAACGTAAGAGATGTATGATGATGGCAAGAAGAGAGTTAAAGAGCTCCTTTTGACTGGGCACTAAACAGGCAATGGTTCCAGTATCAGCTGAAATACATAAAAACCTACACAGAAGTCCATCTGCCACCACAGCTTGCTACTGTTAGCAGCTAAATTAAACAGAGGATTTAAAAAAAAAATCTTCCAGGTAAACAGGAAGAAAACATTCAGTGGAGAGCTCACTCTGTCCAAAGAGAACAAGAGAAGACAGATTTTGCACTGAAACCACAACCTGGAAATGCCTAGATATTTATTCAGAGACTTTGCAAGCCCCATCTTGAAATATTTAATAAACAAGATTAAAAAGTAGTCTATAAGGCTGGAACATAACAAGATGTTTCTGCTGGACATGTTAATGTATCATATTCAAAGGACAAAATATAATCATGCAATCCATGGCCTCTCTCCTTCATTAAAGGGCAATCCTCTGTTCACTCCATTTTCTGTTTTTGGACTCCTTGCAGTTTGAACTCCTGTTTTTGGATTCTCTTTAAGCTGTCATTTCCCACTTCCAGTTCTCAGATGCCTTATGTTTTCTTGTTCTCATCAAGAGAGCAGTGTATTTTAAAACCTTGTCTTTAACAAGGCTGCACATGCACAGCTTATAAGCAGATCTAAATTATAACTGCTAGAGTAACTCTTCCCCTCTTTCCCACCTTACCAGCTATCTGTCCCCACAACTTTTTGGAGACAGCCACTAGAGTGTGTAACAGGAGGGTTAATCGGTTCATGATTCAGGCAAAATCTACAAAAAATGATCAATTTTCTGCTAGATCAGCTGCTTGACACAGCTGACTGTGCAACAGCAGAAGCATTACAGCCAGCAAAGGAGAAGAGTAGAGAAATGCAGCTGAACATGTAGGACTCCATGGCCCTGACCCCAGCTACAGACTCGCTTTAGCTATCACAATATAAAGTAAGAAGTGTCAGTGATGCCTTCCAGCTCTGCTTTCATTCCAGCCTAGCCCTGTCTAAATGCTTGCTAACAAAGCTCCACACTTCCTGCACCCAACTGGTGTATTCCTGCCTTCTCTCTTACACCACTTCTGGCAGCCCACCAAGCTGTTTCAGCACACTGAGCTAGTAGAAAACTGTTCATGTTTTATGGTTCAGTTAGTTTCCTGCCAGCTTAGGTATGGAAGGAAGTGGATAAAACTGCTGCACTGAGCAGTTTGACCAGCTCAGGCTGCTTTGAAACCACCACATTACCTAGTCCAATTCAAAGGCTCTGTTCAGACCCACGTTACTGATTAAACAATGCATGGTTCAGTTTAGCTTAAACCGAACTGCAACTGAATTATAGCAATTAAACTGCTTATACCAAAACAAGAATGTTCATGAGGAGGTCTGCATCAGACTAATTGGTATCACAGCAATTAAATTTATTTCCTTACAACTTTCTTTAGACACAGCCTCACATGAGCTGCACAAACCACACCTGGGCAAGCAGGTTACAGACTTGCAGCACATCTGCTGCTCAAGGTCAAGTCTGAAGTTGTATAGTGCCATCGACTGATCTCCAGCACAGGCTTCTCACACATCAAAAAACCCAAACAAAGCACAAAGAGCTGTGTACTCCCCGCCAGATTTGTCTAGATAGGGTCAACTTCCTCATCTATATCCTTTCCAAAACACACAAAGCAAAACTCTGCACAAGCTAATTGCTGCAAATGGAGACATTGCTACCACTATCCCACCAGTTGAGAACTTTGCTGCACTTTTTCTGCCTTGCACAGAGCAGAATAACAGTTTTGAAATTCTGGTTTGTGAATTCTCTGCTGCAGAAATATTGCATTGAACTACCAGAGAAGCTTGTTTCAGTCCCAATAACAGGAGTCCAGAAAGATTCATTACACCTGGCCTGCAATGTGGCCAGCTCTTGGAGACGACATTTATGATTCTTTTATTTTCTGTGAGAAACTGTATTTTCTATATAACTATTATAAAGTTATATCACTAATTTACAGATTAGGTTGGGTATACAACAAAGAGAAATGGTTTACAGTTAAGTGTAAAGAGTTCTTTATATCCCACATTCTTCACTGGAAAAAAACAAGCCTGTAAGGGCTTGGGGTGGGTGGTTGTTATTCTTGTCCTTGGATTGCTGCTGGCAGGGCTTTTATCAATATACATGTTAAATTTAACAAACCAACTAAAGCAAATCAGTATCTAGTTAAACAAATACCAATTCCCTTATTATTAAAGTGATTCAACACTTGCTCAGTTTTATCTCTACTATGGTGATACAGAAATGCCATTTACATCACTCCCACTGCTATTTAAAGACTAGGAGAACATCTATGCATGGACCAGTGGCTTCCACACAATGACAGCTTGGGTCAACCTAAACCAGCACCGCGGTGAGACTGGCTTTGGCATCAGCTGGTTCAGGGATTTGCAACAACAGTAAAGAGTATGAAAACCCAAGTCTCTTTCTGCCAGGTTAAATCCCTCTGCACTGACCAGTTCTAATTGTTAAGAGCCCACAGTGCAAGGGAAGCTGCAAGATCATGTGTGTGAGAAGGCTGGGACATGACACACTGACCTTTTCAATAACCAGGATATTAAATCAGCTCACTGTCCTAAGCAGCTTCATCTTAACCCTACCAAACAAAAAGCAAAAAGTCTCCCGTGGACTTAATTCACTGAAACAACATATCCTGAGGTCAGGGCAGCACTACAACTACCATGAGGAAATGAAAATTTTTTGTATGGCCCATACACCTGTTTATGGCTGATTAAAGCACCAGAACCAAAACATAAACATCTCCACAAGTAGATATCAGATTTTAAGTGTCTTTTAGACATTAACTATGTCAGAGTGACATAAGTAATAGTTTAGCTCAGTTAAGGCATGCAGAACTCTTACTAGTACTAGAAAGTGGGCCAGTGTTTCTAAGGAGAAAAAAGATGAGATTTCACGGGCAGCTAAAGGTATCTAATAAGTCCCATTGTCTGTTTTACCAAGTTCTTATGCTATCAAACTGTTTCACAAACAAACTGGTCCTTACAACAGCAGAAAAATGTTTCAGCTTTTAAGTTAGTTAGAAAGTTCAAGTGGCTAGGATGTGACAAGCACCACAAAGGAAGAAAGTGGTGGAGTGCAGAGCTAGGAGCTCACCCCAGTCAGTAGCAATCATTAAAGCAACACAAACATTTACTTTCTGCTGGCTTAGAAAACTGAAAAACAGAAGTAAATATTGAAAGCAGTCCAGTGGTGGAGACTGACACACAAGATCAGAAGGAGAGAAGGGAGAAAAAGACAGGGAGAAGGGACAAAAGGAGCTAGTGTATCTCTTTCTGAGGTGTCAGATCCCATGTACTACCTCACCTAACCATACCATGAGAACTGAAACAAGAAATTTACTGTCTGTTAGTACAAATAAGACCTGAATCCAATTTTATAACCATGTTATCCAGCCAAGCTTCCTCATTAAAAAACATGCAGATGATCTGTGCCATGCCTTCAAGACAAACCCACCTGCACATTCAGAGTTGAGCAGACTTGTGAGCCCTGGTGTAGGAATGTGAAGAGTAACTGGGTATGTGCCAGAACTTTAAACTAATGGTAGTAACTATTACTGCTGTTCTAGAGAAATGGTTTTCAGGTAAACTCAGCCGCAAGTACAGAAGGAGATGGACAAGCATGAATGTCCATGAAATACATACTGCTCAGGGGACTAATTTTGGTGGAAATTGAAATGCTACTGTGATTCTTTATTCTTAGAAAAAAAAAGAATTCATTACAGTAGGAAATACTACCTTAACAGTTTTGCTGCTACTACTACTTTCTCCTGCCTTGCCAATCTAGAAATACTACTTTAAAGGAGGCCATGATAAGTGATACAAGAGGTTGCTGGTTTTTTGGTAATTTAACCTTAGTTATTCATAAACATGAAATAACACTGAAATATGTGTGTGTGTAGATTTGATACATAATGAAAACCAAGGAAAAATTAAAACACTTCCTAACATACAGCAGTCATTGTAAAAAATACAGTGAACCTTGGGTCTCCACTCAAGAGTAGCTTCATGGCAGACGACACAGCTTCACCACCCTGGTTTACAAGTAATTGTGTTGTAGAACCTAATTGAAATATTCCTCTTACTCACCTTTGGATCGAGTGGAGATGTCCATCCCCTCCACCACCTCCTGCTCTGCCTTTATTTCCTCTTCAGCCAAGCTGCAGGATTCAAGAAGGTGAATTAGAATACTTTATAGACTGTATTAATCCCATGACTAACTTCTATCCATTAAGTTCAACCCAACACTATCAAACACAACTATATCAAAATTTCTGATGGAATGAAAGGTTTGCTGTTTGCCAGAGCATACACTGATCAAACCACGGTGAGAAACAATCCAGGTACACACATATGCTGCAAGTTACCAGGCATGAAAATTACATTTTTGTACCAAAGACAGTCTTGTAACATGTACTGAAGATTATGGCAATGTATGTATGAACTGTGTGCGTGTGACAGACAAACAGGAATTCTGTTCCTTGCAGCTTCTAATCTCAGATAAACCATGTGGACAGATGCCTGCCAACATTTAAATGCTCATCAGCATTTGTGAACAGATTAGTTGAAGTAACAGACTTAGCAACACAGAACAACTTGTAAAATTAGAAGGTTAAATGTAATTTTTAAAACAATTAAATAATTTCAAGGATTTTGGAACTAGACTGTATAACAGAAAACTGAATATTTATAATTTACTGGCAATACAATTCCACCAATTATGAACTGTAAAGAGCAAACAGTATACAGTTGTTACCATTCAATCTTACACAGTCAGTTTTCATTTGCTCCAGGCAGGATTAAATTATTACAAAGTACATCTGACTTTCTGATATTCTACTTGTGATATTCTAAAGTGATGCCATTCAAGAAAACAACTTAATCAATTTGGCTTCTTAAGTCACTTTGGGGAAAGAAGATGGAAGGGAGAGGAAAGATGAACAGGAATGAACACAGAGTTACACAGCAATTTTGGAGATGTGACTATCCTAGATGAAAGGTAAAAGAAAACACAGGATGTTGAAGCAAACCCAAATTCAAAGTGATGGACAACTGGGATTCTGGAGCTTCAGGCAGGTATTGCAGTGTCCACCAGAGCACAGCAGCCATGAGGGATGTAGATCCCCTCCTATACAGGGACAATTTACCACTCAGTCTGTTAATGGAAGTTGTGGCTGATAGCAGTTTGCACTGATATGGCAGATTATGAATTTCTTCTGATGTGGAGTGGGCTGAGGTTCCATTCAGCCACCCCAGCTCCAGGGACAGGGCCAAGAGGGCAGCTGGAGACTTTTGCCTTAGCCACTGTGTATAAATCTGCCTGAGACATCTCATCAGAGCTCGGAAACAACACTGAGGACTTGGTTACATTTACACCAGAGAAACTCTTCAGCCTGACAAACAGTTTATATTAGCAGGAGTTTTGTTACGGGTATAAGTTAAAAGAGACTCCTTAACAAAGTAAAACTTAACAGCAGAAGGATTTTTAGCTTGCTATTTGACAAAACCACTTTTAATCAACTGTGACCTACTGGGGGGTTGGGTTGCAATTCCTTTCACAGTTCTAAACAGTACAGTTATGTCAGCAGAAATTTTACATACACATTAACCAAGCTCGATGTATGGAAAACCCAAAGCTGAGAAGTACCACAAATGCCAGAAATCATTATTCTTTGTCATTTGGATATAGAAATAATTTACAAAATAAGCCCTTTAAAGTCACAAAACCCTGAAGGGAAGTTCTATTCTACCAGCATCTACCTCCCAGCTCACGGACTACTCTGATCATTTCAGGAGCAAGGCAAGGCACCCATGTGACCAGAATTATGGTAAATGTGTAGCACAGTTGACTGTAACACAATGCTTCTCAGATTTATTTTGCATGGGCAGATTAAATGCACAACACAGCCAACCATACTACAATGCTCACACATTTACTATGCACGGGCAGATCAATTATTCTGCACATTTGTTACACCCTTTCCCAGGGGCCTCAGCAAAGAGGAGCTGGCAGTGCCTGCAGACACCAAAACATTTCATGCACCACTTGCCTTTGCCCATTCCTCTCCTAAGCAAAGGGAAGGAATGGGCTCATGGGATGGGTTCATTGTTCTCTTCCAGTGCTGTACTGGTGGTTTTTTCTTCCCCTCCCTCTCTATAAAATCCTATTTCAATATCGCCAAACTGTAATAAACCCCATATTTTTAAAATATCATGTATATATAATCAATAATGCATACAGGTAAATATGTATTCATACCCAGTAATTCTGTAAGACTGGAGAAATCTGGCAGTGCACATTAACTGTTTCTAAAATACAAGTCCAGCTCCAGACACAGACTAGGACATACAAGGCTTTACCAGACTCAGGTTGAACACTAATGCTCATTTTACATAGGCTGCTACTAAAAGGAATGGTTTCCCCAAGCCTTAACTTCTTGTTCCAGAAATCATGCCCATTTTATCCAAATCAGTTCTGGAATGTAACTCACTGTGCAGCTGGATATGCAGAAAATGGGAGAGAACCACACAGGGAGAAAAGGGCACCACCCTTTTAACAGCTCACATTTAAGTGACATTAAAGCAATCATAATATTCCAGACTCATCCAAATCTATCAGGTCATTTTGTTTAAAACACAACCTCAGGGGAATATGGTTCAGCATGAAAGATACAGTAGTTGGTACAAATCAGTATTACAATCTAGAGAGTTGTGCATGAATCCTGGCTGAGAAATGGGAGTGAGGGATCCATGGCAACATCATAGCAGGAACTGCTCCTACCTCCCTGACCAAAGCCCAGGAGATGTTTCAGACTGACTGAGGATGTTCTGTGCCCCTGGACCTAAACCCAGACCTGCAGAGGGTTACAGGGCAGAACTCCTACCCATTAGTGACAGCATAGCAGGGTTTTCCAGCTCACAATGTGTTCCGCTCACAAAACAAGTTTAATTTAGGAAACTGAGTCAGTTTCCTCCATCAACCTTTTTAAAGTGTTCTTGTAAGTGTGCTATAAACAAGAAAAAGATTCTTCAGAAACACTTGTAAGGTGAACAAAGTATCTTGCAAAATCTTGATACAAAGAATCATGGAATGATACAATGGCTTGCCTTGGACAGGACCTTAAAAATGATTTAGTTCCAAACCCCTGCCATGGGCAGGGATGCACACACCACGTAAAGGATGCCCGAAAGCAGCCTTCCCAAAGATTTTAAGTATAAATGAGCAGTCAAAACTGTATTCTCCACTTGACAGCAAGGTTCTCCATTTTCCTCAGCAATGGAGGAGCACATTCCCTATACACACACGTGTACAGAGTGCATCACTCACACAAAACCCAGCAATTACCTACCACACTACGAAACCTGAGCCTCAGAGGAACAGAGGCATCTCTATAGTCTCTGCAATTAATTAATCTTTTATACAAACATTTAAGTATATAAGAAAACCACAGAGACTGTTCTGAAAAAAAAAAAATCCCAGTGTTGGTGGGGAACAGTTAAATAAAAGTTGTTAGACATGGCTATAAAAGATACTGAACATTCACAGCTCTTCAAAAGCATCTCCCATTGCTTTATTTGCTGTAATGTATAATGACTTCCACAACATGACATTGTTTGAATGTTGGCAGTGATGACTGTAGTGGTCATCTTTGAGATTCAAGTTTATAAATACATACCAGCAATTCACAGCAAGTTTACAGTAACTTTTCTAAAGCTGACATCTTTTCACCTTTGCACCCTCCACCAGTACAGGAAAGATTCTGAAAATGCTTTATAAAGCACAAACTTCCAAATTCAGATATTAGCAAAAGATTTCCAATTAAATAATTCTAGAAAAACACATTCTTAATCAGTTACCTTACTATTACCCACAACAAAATAAAAGGAAAATTAAGACCAGCAGCAAAATAATTAAAAACAAGTATCTCATTCCATGGAAACAATAACTGTGTGGTCAAGTAGATTATTCTAGACAGTTTTATTTTGAAAATTCATTTTTGCAGGGCTCAGAGCAGCTACTTCAGCCAGCATGTGTTACTGTTGTGCATATATGAATGGGATGCTCTGAGGCTGCAGATCAGAAATGACACTGGAATATATTCAATGAAGTACCTAAATGAATACAAAAAATACCTTATGTAATTCTGAAAGCTATTCCTATTTCCTCATTAAGATGAATGAACACAGAGAAACACGTTTTAAGAACAAAACTGAAATTTAAGCTTTGCCAGTTTCCCTGTCAAATGACCAGAAAACCAATTAATCATTTAAAACTTTCCTACTCATATTGACAAAACTTGCAACAACAACAAAAGTTTGTTTTCTAAAATGTTAAGCTAATTGGTTTCATACAAACTAGTTTAGCATGTCTGAATGAGGGTAGAAGGGGTGGAGGTTATTCCTTTGGGGAGAGTTGGGCACAGAAAGAAAAAAAAAAAGGATTGCAAACATACAGGATTTATTATTACTTAGGTAAAAATGGAAAAATAACTCAGCTGCCTAATTTTTAAATATGTTCTCTACCAAAATGAAGATAGGGTGTTTTTTTTAATATAAAATTCAGGTTTTCAAATTTCACATCCCTGAATTATATACTGACTTTTCTGTTTAGGAAAATCATTCTTTACTAATAGTAGTACTTACCTGAGAAAATGTACATATACAAGAATATATAAAGCTGCTCTAACCCACAGTAACTACAAAGAGCAATTAAAAGTTGCAGATGAACTACTGCACCTTGACATTTAACCAAGAAAAACTGACAGATATGGAAAACCACTCGAAACAGCTAATGCCCACATACACAATCTAGATCTACATCAGGGAATAACACAAGAATTTCAGATCAAGAACTACATATTTCTGGAATTCATTTTTTCTTTTAACTAACAGAAAACAAAACAAAACAAAACTGATTAAAGACTAAAAAAAAACTGATTAAAGACTATAAGCACCAAAACTGAATTTCATCTTTAATTCCTGCCTCTCATGCATCACATTTGTGAGCAGCAATTCTAAATAATGATTCAAAAAAAAAAAAAAGAACCTGCATTCAATAAAGATTTAAAACCAAAAACCACTATTTGCATGCCATTGCTGAATAAATAGCAGCTTTGTATGAGCACTCACCTATAACAGTCTCTTACTCATCGGTAGCTATGCTATTTATGCAGGGCTCTTAAAATGGCGTCTGCCAGCACTGCACTGCCTCACTCCTGCTCTGGAGCTAAAATGGTAGCACTTTGTTCAATACCAGCAGCTCCTGTTTACACAGCAGGGCAAGATTCAAAGCCAGCATCTAAATATCAGAAATGGTAAAGAAGGACCAAAGGGCACCTGACATCCGAACGTTTAACTAAAAAGGCACAAGATAGGGAGATTTGTGAAGTCACAGGTTACTAAGGAAATCACTCAATTTTAGCTTCACCCTCCAGTGTGAGCACCTCACATTTTACATTTCCTTTTGTAGAATTCCCTGCGAAGTGCTCCATGTGTATTAAGTAAATAATACTTTCTATTAAGTAATTAATATACACAAAAGGCTCGTTCAGATATCCATGTACAGCAATGTTTAAGCTGGTTACCTGTGATAACAAGCAAAGTAACTATTTTTCACATAAAGAACATTTCAGTTCTTTTTAAAACCTTACTCTTATTCACTGTCCATTCAAAATAGCTGCACAGAAGAAAAAAATCAGGGGAGGGAGGGGAATCCTTGGTGCCACACAGTCATCTTTAAGATCATAAATTATACAGCTGAGGCCCAAGCAAGACAACCAAATAGCTACAGATTTTAGATGCTACAAATATAATTTGACAACAATCATGCTTGAAAGTAAAGGTTTATATCAGCTGAATTAAGAATGGTAACATCCTGCTACAGCATGGTTTTAACCTCACAGTGTGAAACACAGATGCTCTGGCAACAGGCAATAAAGGGTTAACATGAGAATGACAGACAGCTACCAAATACATGAAACTCACTTCCTATGTAGCTATGGCTAAATTAGTCTTTAATGAACACAAGGCATGTTTATTAACAAATGTATTTAAATTACTTTCTAAATACAATTTAAAGGGCCAAGCTTGATGGCCTACTGTGCTGGTTTCCAGTCTGCAGACCCCTCAAAGCCAGTGTAGTACCACAAAGGGGTTTGCAGACAATAACCAAGTAAATCAAACCTAGTCTAACAGGCTTAAAGTCACCCTAATGGGATTCATGTGCCCATGGGAAAAATACTGGGGATCCACAATAACAAAATTTGAAAACTGTTGTCTACTCCATTTTACATGGGCAAAGGTTTTTGTTCAATTTTCAAGATATTTAGGAAATTCAAATTAATACCCTAAATTTCAGACAGAGGAGAGCTTTTACTAAGATTTATCACCCTTTAACCAATTATGCTGGAGTAGTACCACCACTATGGAAAGCTGACCACCAGCTATCACTTTTCAGCTACTGGATCCACAGTAGCTGGGAAGTGATACAACACAATACAGTGGAAAGCAAGGCAGAACAGGAGAAACAAAGCAACAAAACCAGAAACAAAACAAAACAACAACAGAAACCCCAAGCAAAAGTGATATCACAAAATGGAAGGCAGCTCAGGAAGATGAGCCAGTTGAAGTTTGTGGACATGATATGAAGGGCTAAATTTGTAATGTAATCTATCTATTTCTGCTTTTTGAGCATGAAGCTCCTCTCATTACATGCTCCCTTAGTAGCAATGTAGGTTTTCTGCTACATTTCATACTCCTACCTACTGTGAGGGGGGGTGACTGTTACATTTGGAGTGGTTTATACTCTGCATTTTTTTCATTTCCAATATGTTAAGTAGTGTCATTTGTTTAAAGAAATTACTCAGCTTTTCCCTAGCACTATTTAGCTTCCAAGTAAAACAGTTTGCCTGCAAAGAATGAAAAAGGCATGTAGCTTTTAAAAAGCTACTGTTTTCACCGTGATTTATAATCCAGATCACTCCTTTGTTTTCCCCCCACTCCATTCTTTGTCCAGTTAATTACAAAAGTAACTGGATGTTGGCACTAAATAATAATGCCTAATCATATTCATTCTGGGCAATTCAAATTACTCTCTAGTAGCCAGAAAACTTACAGTGTAATTATACGATTAACTGCTAGTTATAATCAGAATAATGGCCATTTGCTCCAAGCTGAATAAACCTCAGCTGCATTGCTTCATACATGTCCTGTCTAATTGTGATTGTAACAAGATCCAGGCCAGTAAAATCTTGAGGAGAAAGCATACGTGCTTTTTCCCTGCATCTGTCACTTAAAACAAAAACCCACATTCCATCTGTCCTGAACAGAAAAAACAGCTTATTACACAACCTAGGGAAGTGAGTGATAACACTGTACCTTGACAAAGCACCAAAAAACATATACATCTGAAATCCTTCAGCTTGTCTGAATTTGCTTTGCTTAGATGGAACAAAGATGGCAGAAATTTCCAGAAGGCCTTTCTCAGCCTTGCCACTGCAATTGTCAATCTTTAACCTGCCTGCTGCGGCAATTGGCTCCGGCGCTGGCGGAGCAGCGCCATTGGGCTGAGCCGAGGCACAACGCTGCTGTCTCTACCTTGCCTCAGACATCTTGCTGCAATGCAGACATTTGTTTTTTGTGAACTATAAAAGAATTACACTCGAGTGATTGAAAATAGTGAACTTTAACAGACTCACGATGCTCCGTTTCATTACATGCACGAGGGCAGCTCACACAAATGCGCTTCACTGTCAGCAGCGTGTCTGGAGGTGCAGATTTGAAACAGATCCTGGTTTAACAAAACCTGTGGGAGCCATTTTAATACAAGCTTTCTGATTGCAGATCACTTACCCCTGCTTCCTCACATTAAACAAATATTGTGTTGCTCACTCTTAAAGGCTGAAAGTAAACTGCTAACATGTATAAACTACTACTAGGAAAACTGTGTCCAAATGTAATTTCTGCTTTTTAGCAACTGAAGAGCAAAAACCAGAATAACTTCTTAGCTGTGTCAGCACTTTCATGCATGCTGAAAGATGCATTAAAATTGCATACAGAAACACTATCACATGAAATTCAGTGGTACCCCAGCAGTATTTCAGGTTTCAAATTGAACTAGACATTCTTATAATCTAATCCTAGGGGATTGGGGGGGGGGGGGGGAAGAGGGGGGGAACATGGAGATGGGGGTAGGAAAGCTTTTAGCCAAAGTGAGATATTCAAAGATACTCACCCTGGTAAACAAGTAACCAGAGGTAAATTGTTTGTTAAAGAACGTTACCAAACACATGGCAAGGGTCTATAAAAGTTTGCATGCCCTGTGCCTCAGCACAGTCATTTATTTGCAAAGCCAGCCTAGCTTTCAGTTCTTTCCTAAAATAATAAATGTGTATGGACTGTTAAAACAAGTGCAAAAAATACATTAAAAGCAGCAAAGAGCATCCTTCCTCTGCTTTTGTAACAGCCCTGGTGATCACTGAAAAACAGCTTGTTCAAACAAGCATGCAGGCGCTACAATTAAAATCTTTATAAAGAGCACAAAATGTTTCTAAATTAGTTATAAACCAAGCAAGCTTGTCTGAGGTTATACTTGGTATAGTATCAGAAACATATGCTCATTAAGTGTTATTTACTTTACTTCATAAGGTCACTTCATTGCTGAGCACTAGCACTTTCATCACACCCGAAAAGCCCAAGGACCGGTGAAAACGCGCTTTACCCTGCAAGCACGGTAATTAATGATCTAGGAACAAACAGCAAGTAGAATATTTTTCACTGGCCTAAGGTAAACAGGAAGTAAAAGCTTCAAAATTTAGAGACAAATTATCAGAAAAACAGTGCATTCAAATAGAGCAGTTTACATGTAAAAGTCCCTTAAAATGGACGCTAAGCAAATCTGATCTTTTATATGACTAACCACTAACATCACTTCATCTACTGCACTGACTGACCCAGTAAAAACAAAATGTTTGGAAAACTATTAAAAATGTTCAGAGAGTAGCATGCTGCTTACTTACCAACTGTTCAAGCACCCATCTCATTTTTCCAGTTAAGGAGATACAACAGGCTGGCAGATTTGGGAATTGATCAAAAAGGAATTTCTTGAAATAATTACGTAGCATTTAACCAAAAGTAAAAAAAAAAAAAATAAAAGGGAAAAAAAAACCCCAAGAACGAACAACATGTACTACTGTCATGAACCACACATGATTTTATATCTTCTGGACTCCACAAGACAGAACTGTGGCTGATACAATGTAAAACAAAAAGGCACAGATAAAAGTTGCATTAGTTTATTTGAACTATGCAAAACAAGAAAGCTAACAGTTCAAAAACATTTTCCATAAAGCATCAGATTTGTAAACAGATGCACTGCTGCGTTTTACTGAGCAGCACTCCATTTCCAAAATCTGCAGCATAAAAACTCCCTTTTAAAGGAACAAAATATTAACCATACATTGTCCCTCAGAAAGAGAAAAGCGTTGTATTAATTACTCCTGCAAGAAAAAAGGTTCAATAGTCATTTTAAGTTAAGATAAGCTGCATAAAAAACATGATGCAACAGCACACCACCACCTAGGCCCAATATCTACAATCTGCCATTAGCACTTTTTGCTGATGCCTAGTTTTTTAAAAATCCCATATTTTCTCAGAGATAACTTATCTTAGCTGTTCCATTCACTGTTTAGAAAGGTAAACTTGCCTGTTCCTCTGTCTGCCATTATCCCTGCTTGACTCCCTGTAGGGCAGTTAAATGCATCTGCTCCCTAGCTTCCATTTTCTCTCCAGCAGGCATGTGACACAACAGACAATAGTGCTGGCAAACTGCTCAGAGACAGAAACCTCCTTTGGAATACCAGGATCTTGATAAACTCTAAAAACACCATCCTCCTGTGAAGAAGTAGGCATGCCAAGGCTTTGCCAGACTGTAAAATAAAGCTGTGGCTAATGGCTACTAACCATGTGACCCAAGAAAGCAAATTTAAACAGTTCCAACTTAATATAAGTGCTGTGGTGTGAGTTTTGCACGAGAAATCACAGAGAATCACACTCTCAGCCCACAACTCATAGGTCTTAGAGAAAAAGCAATGTAAAAAGCAAGGCTTACCTCTGTGGATGCATTGTTAACACAGTGTTATGTCAATACTTATAAAACATGGAGGACAGGCTCTCAGTACTCGGGCAGGGAGGGCTTGGCACTTGGGCTTGATGATCTGTCTTCCCCATGAAAGCCGCCCCCGGATTGGCTGCCCCGGCAAATCCGCATGTAAAGCGCCAGGGGATTGGCTGAGACACTTCCTGAGCGATTATCTTTGTGCGGCTCCCGGAGCAGGAGCCATCCCGGGCTCGGAGCAGGCCGGCGCGCTAGGCCCGGCTCCGCTCGCCACCGCCGGCCCCGCGCTGGCCCGGCCCGGGGCACGCACTGCCCGCCTCGGGGAAGCGCCCGCACACCGCCTGCCCCGACAAATGCGCCCCAGCGTGCCGTTTGTTGAAGGCAGCTGGGTGCTCTAAACCCGAAGGAGGCAGAGTTCGCCCAGGTCGCAAGAGCTGCTCTTTTGTTTGCACGGAAAGCGAAATTCGCTTTGCTGCGGCTGTGCTGGCCGAGAAAGCGAGGCCACAGGCGGAGAGCAAAACTTACTGAGAGTGCACGTGCACAGAAGGGACTGAAATTAGTAACTCAGGATTCAGAGAAGGGTTCTCCTGCTCCAGAATTTAAATATATGAACATGCAGCAGAGCAACCGTGTACCTACAGTGTGATTTCTTTAGATACCACGGTATGCTGAGTCTTAATAGGAAAAAGGAGCCTTAAGCAGGAACACTCATGTCTCCTTTTCCCAAAAACCATTCCAGAACTGAAATTGCTTTATCACAGAGCGTTGCTACCACTTGGTGCAGGCCCTCCCCGTGTTTAAAATGCTGCAGAGCAAAACTAAAAATATCCATGCCACCCCAGACCCTGAGATCTCCAATCCCCCCCCAGCCCCCACCTTTCGGCCTGCCTGGGCTGTTACACAAAAACTGACTTCCTTAGGAGCGGCTGTAACTGCAGCTTCCTGTCCGTTAACCCTGTAGGACTTGGTGCTTTTTAAGATGCAGCACAGGCCCTGAAAACACTGATTCCTCTACGTGGCAAGTTATCAGCCTGCCCCCGCGAAAACATTCACGTAGCTTTTCAGATGTTGTTGCTTTACCTTTTTATCTCCTGCAAAAATGCTGCAAATGAAATAAAATGAGAAAGCGGCGTGTAAGCAACCGGTTTGATCTTGGGCCAATTCCCAAGCTTTTGATTAAAAAATGTGATTCCGTTCTTTTCCCTAATGCAGTGAAAGTGGGAGGGTTTATCGTTATGCCAAGAAGGAAGTCTTAACTCCAGATGAAGATCTTAAAGGTTAAATTTTTAGAAAGCCTCCAACATGCCTTTGTATTATTGTTCAAAATTTTGCGTCTGTGTTATATAGCTCTGTATTATCATTCTGTAGCCATGAAGATTGCAATGGAAATTGCAGATGAAGGGGTGAATCTGAAGCACATTGAATATCAAATAATTATTTATTAAACAAAAGCAAGGAAAAAAAAAAAAACAAGGGAAGGTGTAGAGGGAGACGCTTAACATTGAAACAATAATTATTAAATAATGAGATAGAATAACCAAAGAAAAATAAACGTTCTTCCAGTACAACATGCAGGATCTCAGATTGTGCAAAACCAACTATAAAAAGCCCTCTTCCATAAATCTACGACAGTTGCAAACAGAATATGCACGTCACGTTTAGTCGAGTGCTAATAACCCCAGAAACAATCACCACAACAAAACCTAGTGCCCTCCCTTACCTCCATACAGCACCTCTCACGATATAACTACCACACAAACCTCACTGCCTGAGAGCCGACGTGACTCATAACTGTGCCACTCAGTAAAATTAGTCATCCTGCTCTGCATTGTCCCGTTCTGCATTCAGATTATTCCTTGAGATTGCATTGTCACAAGGAACTGCCACAGCAGCCCATCGCTGCGCTTACACTTCTGTGTCTCTGCATTTCAGGCTGCAACAGCAGATTAACAGCCCAGAGTATAAATTATCATCTCATAAGGAATTCTGGAGTCCCTGCTGGAAGCATTTTCTCTTTTTAGATTTTGCAATGTTTTTCAGGGCAGGGAGCAGGAAGGCTCATGGATACACTGACTGACCGTTTGTTCTGGTTTAGGAATGAAGCAGAAACTGGGCAGAGTGCTGCTATTAATTAAGCGAATCATACAGCCCACTACAGCAGCAGGAACACACTGGAAATTCATGACATTCAGTGAATACTTGCATCAGTTTCAACAGTGCAAACCATTCAAGATAGATTTCTTTTTAATTGAACACCTAAAGGCCTATGTTGCTCAGAGATATCACCCCTGGCATACAAACATCCAAATTTTGATTCCCCTAAGCAGTAAATGTGAGGATTGTCAGCCATTAACATTTATGCTCATTGTGTGACTGCTCTACTCTAATATTATTCTCTTAAAAAAAGAAAATCCTAATCCCTATGAAGAACAGCATGAGAACAAAACTAAATACACAGAATTTGTCAATGCTTTGTGCTAACCCAGACGCGACTCGGGGAATGTTGTAATGCTGATGGTGCCTGGGAACGCTGCCAAGCTGACACACTTGGGCCTATCAGACAGAATGAGCACACAGTGGAGAGAGAGGCAACAGCAGCCTTAGGAAAGGCCTAAGGCCCCTCTCCTCTTGATTCAAGGAAGCAAAAATGCAAAAGAAAAATTTACAAACCTGCAGTTATTAGCAGGAACAAAACCATAGAAAGCACATCAGACACATATAGCATGTATATTCAGCCACTCGGCTACTCTGCTCAAAAAGACAAAAGAATTCTGTCAGGAATCAAAGGGGGAGCTTGAAATATATTTCTCTTTATTCTCTTGTCCACATGCTTATTTTGCAGCAGGAGGTACAAGCGTGGTATAATACACAGGCACATCTGGAAAATACAGATTTTTGTTTTAAGTCACCATGATTGCGTGTCCTGCTGCAGCTTGAGCATTTCTTTTACATTGGAGTAGTGATTTTTTTTCTTGGGGGGAGGGAAGGAAAGGTAAAGAAAACAAAACAAATAAAAGAAGAGCATGAGACAGGAAGCTAAAAGCTTTGTTAAAGCAGAAAAGAGGGCAGAGATCAGATTAGCTTGTATTTATCCTTTTCAATTCTTTGGAGATATTAAGGGAAAACAGGGCTGTGAGGCAGGGGAAAAAAAGGCTAAACAGAGAAACCAAAGGAAAGATGGGAAGCAAATTCTCAAAAGGAAATTAAAAGACAGTAATGTTAAAAGAGCAGCCCATTATACAGGTCTTTGCAAAGAACTCTGCCCACTGTGCCCATCTCCAGGAAGCACACACACCAGGTATCACAGAGTTATAAGGGACTAAACCACATAATCTATACCAGAGCCTCCAAATTAAACAAATACCAGTAAGGAAAATGTCTGCCTGTATGACAGAAGCAGGGGTTGATATTTACCCCTCCCTACAGTGGCTGCATCATCACTGACAGAGATGGAACATTAAGTGATGGACAAAAGATGGAGCATTTTGAACAGATACACAAAAGGAGAAATGTCATGTTTTTCAAGTATAATAAATAAATAGATAAAAACAGGGGAAAGAAAATGCATTAAGAGTTTGTAGCTCAATCTGGGATTTCCAAGTCATTGGCTGATAATGCTGATTTCTAGAGTAAGAACATAAAACATTGTCACTCAGTGTCTTGGAAAAAAAACCTCTTCAAGTTTTTCTCCTTTATCATGAATATAAAGTATCAGTAACTGCTTGAAGACCAGTAGACCACTGTCCAGTACAGAATCCAGCAATACATGTCTATAAAAACAGTTCCTCAATTTTTAAAAGTAGACTGAATTCTAAAATTAGTGTCAAAGAAGGCTGTTCATTTCATAAATTATTAGAAACTACAGGAGAAGGTATCTATGCACAGCAGGTCCCTGGTTTGCCCGTGAGCTTATAAGGCTTTGCATGCATTGGTCCTTCTGAAGAGCAGCTTTCAGTACTTTGGGTTAACATTACTTGTTCTGGATTGAAATGGTCACTCATTGTCTGCAGGTTAAAACCTGGTTCAGTTTGTAACACACAACTGAATATCTGGTGCATTACAAAGTGTCTCTTGACAGCCATTTTTAGTGTGCTGTGCAGTTGCTTCATGTACATTTCTTTCCAAAGGAAATCTCCACTCATGTTCAGTCATCTGCCAAAAATACCTGGAGAGAAAAAACAAACAAACAAACAAAAAAGCATCTTTAAGCCCTTTAACAGCTGTAGCTTTTTAAAATAAGTGCTATGTTTTCTTAAGGCATAAGCCCGTTTCATTGCTTTCACCCCCACTTTGAACCAGTCTCTCCACAATTAAACAGCTGGGCTGCTGGATATTCTGTATAAAATCGAATTTTCATTATTATGTATTTAAACTTTATGTTCTATACTGAAGGCCTAACAGATACAATTGCTTTCATATTTTATATGCAGGCAAATCCTTTTCTAGTTCCCCAGAAAGCAGCTGTGAGACACATGCAGACGTGGTGCACGTCAGGCCTGAAGCACACCACGGTGCAGGTGAACAAGTGGATTTATCAGCCCTGCTCTGTGGCCATGGAAATGTAAATACCCTGCATGAGGCCTAAGTACAGAATCTTGGAAGAAGTTTGTACTTCACCAAGTGGTTCTAATGGCCAAGTGTGAGACATCTTGTATATATCACTTACTCTGGCATAGGGCACTTCTAAAGGAAACAAAAGGAAGTCACTGCTGTTAGGGAAGAATTATTCAGGACTACATAATGCTGAACTCCAATCCTATTACCAGGATTTCCTTCTTGATTTTTTCACATTCAGGAATCAGATGACATGACTTCTTTCATGTTTTGGTTCGTTATTACTGTTGTTTTAGTTTGGGGTTTTTAAATTAAATCTGATCATGTCCCAGAAGCTAAAGCTCATAACAGAGATGTCAAGTGAGAGAATTACAAAGATAAAGTTATTACATTAACTTTTTCTGCATAACCCACTGCAAATTCAGACTATATCACTTTCACTTTTAACCTCCTTCATGTTCCTCCACACACTAAATTCACAGTTTGGCTTCAGCTTCAAGGCTCTGCATATTCACACCTTTCTCCTCTCTATGTGCTATTCCAATTGCTATTTCATCTTAGTTTTGTGGTTTACCTCTCACCAGCAAAAAGTCCTTTCTTTTTCCACCACAAGTTTCTTTTCTTTTTCAGTCAGACTTACTGGCTTAAGCATCTCACCCTTCCTTCCAGCCACAGCACTCAGCTGCACTTTGAGCAGAACTGTCTGTACTGTGACACTGAGAACAGTGAATCAAAGATTTATTGTGTGGACTTCAGCCAGGAAAGGCTCCAGTTCACACCAGTTCAGAGCACTGCTGCAGTAACTGTTGTCAAGGCAGGACGGGGAGCAGGCGTGAGCAGCTCCAGGTGACTGAAACAATCACGACCACCCCGAGAAGTTTCTGTGAAACTACGTGATCAAGCACTGCATCCTGCTTTTCATCACGTTTGTGGTATTAACTAGGTTTTCTTCATGTCCTGATGACACTGTAGATCTGACTTTTTGTCTCTTCAAGAATGAAAAAAGCCTTTGAAATAGAATCATGTCCCTGTAAAGAAGCAACATGTTTTCCAGCTGTGGCTTTGCTTTCTGAAGCCAGGTGAAAGCCTTGCCTGTAATTAGCACACGTCACTCACATTAATTAGCATGTACATAAACTGTTGAATTCATTCTGCCACCTTTACAGATTGTTATTTTTCTTGCACTGCTGGACTTACAGCCAATGTTTAGTGAGTTCCCCTTATCAGGAGACAAAAATGAGCACATTCCTGAGATAAAGCCACTGTAAAATTGTTTTCAACAGTTGTTTCATTTTGTTTACTGTAAAGAAATGCACACCCACATGAAAGTAATTCTGAAAGAGCAGAACAACTGATGCTTTATTTAACCTACTTGTCTCTAACAATCAAATCACAGTGTGTGTTAGTTATGTACATAAAATAAGTCTTAAGTATGTCACTGGTCTGCAAGTTTTGTTATTAAAGGCCACAATATCCTCATATGACATTAGAGTGGACGGATGTCACAGTTGAGGGGAGTCAAAAGTGAACCTGAATGCAATATTTCAACCATATAAAGAGCACAGACACTTGGAGATATTTGCATGTGTATGCATTTGTTCAAAACTTAGATCTTGATAGATAGCATAGAATACCACAAACATTAAAAAAAAAAACAAACAAAAAAATTACCTTTTTTTCTGATGGTCCAAAACGCAGCAAAGGGATTCTGACAAACAAATGCTGCTTAAGAACAGAGCAGCTTGTCCTAAGGTAAGGCTCTCAGCAGAAACTTCAAACACAGCTGCCTGTATAATTTAACATACCAAAACTGGTCCTCTATAACTCACGTATAAAAATAAAAAATTCTCCCTAATATTGCTTCTATTTGCAAACATTTGTAAAGAAAATGCAAACTCTAAATAGCAATTATTTGAAAAGTAAGCTCATCGTTCCTGCTTGTTCCAAACTTGTTCTTTTAATTGAAGAATGTTACCTACATCTATTTTTATATTTTGTTTTTCATTTTAAAATATTATGAAAGTTTACATAATTGTCAAACATCTAAATATTAATATTTTGTTTTTATAAGCACTTGAAAACAATGTGAATTATTTAAAGGAAAAACAACTTCTAGTGGAGAATGACCAGCTTTGCTCTGTAACAAATTTCAGAACTACAAATTGTTCTGTGTTTATTCTCAAAGGGCAATTTCTACAATTTGAGCCCTGGACTAAAGATCTCTGTAGATTTGTGTATAGCGTATCTTATGTTCTCTACCTACTTCTGCATGCAATTGATTGAACTGGGCTCATGGTCTTGACTTGGATATTTCTATATGATAAATATTTACAATAAACCTCTTTATACTCACATTAAAAGGACATTTATACCTAATAGGACAGACAATTAGCAAAGAATTTAAAAAAATATCTATTTCTATTCGCTTGAATACTTACAATAAAATAGCCTTGTTGCATAGCATGACCAAAAGCTTCTTTTCCCTATTTTTTGGTGGGGAAAGGAATGGTAATAAGGCCACAAAGTTGGTATTTTCCAACCTGCAGTCACGAAATTGTGTAGGAGTGCAGCATCCCCTAGCGCTCATTGATGGGACATTACACTCACTAAAAAAGCCACTTTTTTAGTGAGGTCCCCGTGGAACATCAGTCCTAGGATTTGATAGGAAAGAGGAGCTTCCTAAGGCATAATCTTCCTCCGTCCACATCAAATACCTCCTGCAATAATTTAATTCTAAGAAGACAAGCAAATACAAAGCATTTGAAATAATTTCTGATTCCCAGTCTGGATATGGTTTTGGCCATATAATTCACAGTTTAATATCAAGTATTGTATCAAATATTAGTCAAAGTGGCAGAAAAGACACAGGGTTCTTGTATGGTGCAGCAGCACACAGAAAATCCCGAATAAACTGGGCCTCCTACTAGAATGTACAAGGCAGCCACACACACTTAACTCCAATAAACACTAAAAACAAGCTCAACATATTCATGGTAAGAACAGGCAGGCATATGGGCCCTCAAAATTCACCTCTAATTTCATTACAAATGATGACCAGATATCTTCAAAGCTTTGTCAATACCCAGTGACATTCAGAATGAGTGCTCTTGCAAAAAGCACACGATTCCTTTGAGCTTTGATGTGTCAGATTGAAAGGCAGCTGCCTATAAAGTTCACTAAAAATAAGGAAGGTCTGTCTGAGCTCTTGGAGCTATGTTTCATTTACATTCAAGTGAGCTGTTGTAATCAGAAGAACATTTGCTGAACTGAATGTATTCCCTTATTAGAAAATTGAAAAAAAAAAAATTCTTTCAAGTGGTGTGAGAATGGCAGTGGTAGAGATTTAGAAGTTAATTTCAAATAGACATAAGAGCTTAAGTCAGAGTATCTGTGGTTCCTGCAGTAACCCAAAACTGAAAGAGCTAATTTACAATCCTCTTCTCAATTCTCTTCTAAACTTTGTGGTTTATCACATTTTTGGGAGTGATAAAGGTCAATGATAGATTAAATTATTTTTAAGTGTTTCATCCCATTTCAGGAGACTTACTGCATTGACATGCAAGCTGTATCAGTGTGATACGTTGTCACACAGCTACAAACACACTACCTCAGAAAATACCAAAGAAAACATAATAAATATTACTCAATATTCACTTATGCAAAGCAACCATCACATTACTGAAAAAAAAAAAAACAAAAACCAAATGAGGGAGGCTTATGAACACAGATTTAAAAAAAAAAAAAAAAAAGAAGAAGAAGAAAGAAAAGAGGTTTATTTGCACCTTCAAGTGTTTCCAGTCCTCAGGAAGAAGGGGCAAGGCTGGGGCTGAGGTGAAGGCCCTGCCCTGCTTGCAGGGCGGGCTGGGGGCTGGCAGAGCTCCATTTCCCTCCTCAGGTGTGCAGAGAGGGGCTCTCACCCCTTGCAGGGCTCCCCTCTCTCCAGGCAGCCAGAGGAGCACAACGGCAGAAGGCCAAGGACAGCAAAGAGCCTGCCCTGCACACAGGGAGGTCGCCCAGCTCAAAGCCAGCCGGGGCACCCCGAAGGTGCCCGGGGGATGCCAGGAATGCCTTTGCCCAGAGGACCTCTCATGTGCCCTGTCCAGCTCCAGGCTGCTGCTCTTCTTCCTCACTCCTGCCTCACCATTCCGCTCTTGAGCTCAAAGCCACTGCTCCTCTTACCTCGTCATCCCATGGCTTCTGCCACTGACCCTCGGGGACTCTTATGTCCCCCCAGTGACACATGGGGCACCCCACCATCTCTACATGCACTTCCAGAGGAAAATTCTGCTATTATAAATGTGCACGCATGCAGGTGTTGAAGACATTTCTTACCCTAGGTTTCCTTTGGTAGTGTCAGGTATTCAATTTCAGGGGGGAAAATAATTTCATAATTGAGAGGTGCAACAACAGGAACAGCTCAGACTGGTGCCTGCGGACACACACCCTGAACAAAGAAATCCGTGAAGTTTTGTGCCCTTACAGTCTATGTACCTCTCTCCAGTGGTGATTTTTGTCTCTGGGGCTCTTCAGAGTCTCTGGATGACGACTCTCCCCACCCTGGCTGGAGACACAGGTCCTGAGGCCTTTGTTAGGTGCAGGATGGTTCCTGGCTCCAGGTGTTTCCAGGGCACAGCCTGCAGCTTGCACTGGTACCTGGCACACCCATCTACCTGTGCTGGGGGGATTTCTCTGCACAGGCAGGGTGGAAGGCTCTCCTTATACACACACACACTCCTAACAAAAAGGGAGTTTATTAACCACTGTAAACAACATAACCTGATGTTTATTATGAGAGCAGTAAATAAATGCCAGGAACGAAGCCACAACCTATTTTAATTCAATTCCTGTCTGTGTTGGCAGGCCAGGGCTACATTTCTGAGGATATATTAGAAATAAATCACAAAAAGCTCCATTCAAATGAAGCAAAGCATTGTAAATATTAATTAATCTAGCGTGAGAGCCAGAAAAGGCTGTTCCAAAGTTTCCATGTCCTCCTCGTCAAGAGCAATGCATAAGAGCCAGTTTCTTCTTCTGTTGCTTTTAATACTACATTAATTGCTTTTGCTTGGAAATCCATGAGGGATTTTACATTAAAAGCAGTTGAGTCAAGAAGAGAGGGAGGAAACAGGGGAGTGGGAGGGCAGCCCCATGCATCTCGTTGTATTTAAATGCTTTCGATGGTAAGGACGGCAAGTTACTGGGGTGAGGGGGTGGGCCAAGACCCATGGTTGGTCAGCTCTTTCTCGAGCAGCATTTCGGGGATGCTGTGGTGCTCTCTGCTGCAGCTGAGTGTGCAATGAGGCTCAGTCAGCCCACATGGACACCGGACATGGTGCAGTTGTAGCCAGGTGGGGCCAAGGGAAGTTTAGGTTAGACGTTAGAAAAAAATTCTTCACTGAAAAAGTGATTGGGCAATGGAATCGTCTGCCCAGAGAGGTGGTGGAGTCACCGTCCCTGGGTGGTGTTTTAAAAAAGACTGGATGTGGCACTCAGTGCCATGATTTAGTTGATGAGAAGGTGTTAGGTTATAGGTTGGACTTGACGGTCTCAAAAGGTCTTTTCCAACCTAGTTCATTCCGTGATTCTGTGATTCCATGATTCTGTGATTCGGTGGTTCTGTGGTTCTCTGATTCGGTGGTTCTGTGGTTCCATGGTTCTGTGGTTCTGTGCTTCTGTGGCTCTGTGGTTCTGTGCTTCTGTGGTTCCGTGGCTCTGTGGTTCTGTGGCTCTGTGGCTCTGTGGTTCTGTGGTTCTGTGGTTCTGTGGTTCTGTGGCTCTATGGCTCTGTGGCTCTGTGGTTCTGTGGCTCTGTGGCTCTGTGGCTCTGTGGTTCTGTGGCTCTGTGGTTCCGTGGCTCTGTGGTTCCGTGGCTCTGTGGCTCTGTGGCTCTGTGGCTCTGTGGCTCTGTGGCTCTGTGGTTCTGTGGCTCTATGGCTCTGTGGCTCTGTGGTTCTGTGGCTCTGTGGCTCTATGGCTCTGTGGCTCTGTGGTTCTGTGGCTCTGTGGTTCTGTGGCTCTGTGGTTCCGTGGCTCTGTGGTTCCGTGGCTCTGTGGCTCTGTGGTTCCGTGGCTCTGTGGTTCTGTGGTTCTGTGGCTCTGTGGCTCTGTGGCTCTGTGGCTCTGTGGCTCTGTGGCTCTGTGGTTCCGTGGCTCTGTGGCTCTGTGGCTCTGTGGTTCTGTGGCTCTGTGGCTCTGTGGCTCTGTGGCTCTGTGGCTCTGTGGCTCTGTGGTTCTGTGGTTCTGTGGCTCTGTGGCTCTGTGGCTCTGTGGTTCTGTGGTTCTGTGGCTCTGTGGCTCTGTGGCTCTGTGGCTCTGTGGCTCTGTGGCTCTGTGGCTCTGTGGTTCCGTGGCTCTGCTGGGCCGCGCACTGCGTGCGCCGACACCTGCAGTACCGGACTCAGGCCGACAGGCGGCAGCAGCGCAGCGCGGGCGGCCGGGGCTCCGAGCCGGGGACCCCGAGCCGGGGTTTGGGGTCAGGGACAGCCCCGAGCTGGGGTTTGGGGTCAGGGACAGCCCCGAGCTGGGGTTTGGGATCCGGGACAGCCCCGAGCCGGGGTTTGGGGTTGGGGACAGCCCCGAGCCGGGGTTTGGGGTCCGGCACAGCCCCGAGCCGGGGTTTGGGCAGCGTGTGCCGACAGGCGGGAGCTTTGGAGCAGCGCTGGATGAGGCCGGGCGCCGATGGAAGGTTTGAGTTCCAGCAGTTTGTGCAGCGGTTTGTTCACGTTCTCCTCACTGCTCGTGTTTGGCGTGATCCTTGCCGAGGTCTGCAGACACGAGCCAGGAGTTCTTGGTGGCCGTGCGTGGCCATTCCCTGATGTTGTTGGGCTAATCCCTGAGGACAGCCTACAAGAAAGATGAAGAGAGACTATTTATAAGAACATGTAATGACAGGGCAAGGGAGAAGGGGTTTAAAGTGAAAGAGAATAAGTTTAGATTACGTATTAGGAAGAAATTCTTTACTGAGAAGATGGTGAGACACTGGCACAGGTAGCCAAATGAAACTGACTCTTCAAGGCCAAGTTCCAACTCCATTCCAATCCTTTCCAGTAATTTTCCTTGCAGTCTGCTGATACTGGCAAAGTTACTGCTGTGAAAATTTAAATCTCCTAAAACTGCTTTAAATTGGAGTTGGGGATAAACAATGTTTATTGATTAATAGTTTTAATCTTTCTTCTAGCTATCTGTTTTCTCACTTCCCCAGTTACAATTCCTGGGGTAGCACTAATTGAGCCTTACTGAAATTGATCTCTGAGCTTTATAATTTGGACGGTTCTCCCACTTCCTTTTCCGTAGCCTTGGTCACTTGACAACCATCTACCTGGGATAATAACTTGGTGCCTTGTAGCTTTCAAAGAATAATACCTCATCACACACGAATATATGTGTATATATCATACTTTGTGTTACAAGATACAGACTTGGCAGTACATGCTAGTGAGATACTCTCCTAATCACCAGAAGAAATTTGGTTTCTTTGGGAGATGGAGGCAGCTTGCCATCAGATCTATTTGATTTGATGACTTTAGTTTGATTATGTTTATCTGGTGTCTTTGACTCCAGCCATGACAATCTAAAAACCAAGCATGGTATCTTTCTGGTTTAACAAATGCAGGTAAGATTACAAACAGAACCATCTGAAGCAAAGCCAAGATAGACAAGAAGTAACAATAGTGGCAGTGTGCAAGTGGAAGACAGAAATAATGAACAATTATCCTCTGTAGTTATCAGAGTTAAGGAGGTTGGAACACTTCCTTGTGTAGGAGATTCACCTGATACAGGGTTCTGTTAAATGTGTTCCCAGATATTTTGTCCTCTGTCTTTTAACATTTGCTCTCATTGGCTGCATTCCTGTAACAAACAGATAAGCTTGACATTTTATTTTAACTGAGATCCTGTTAAAGCTATGTATGTGGGTTTTTTTTTTCCCTTTAGCATGGTGGTGGGGTTTTATTCCTGTTTTATTTTATTTTGTTTCCATTAAAGGAAAGGTCCTAATACATCACTCACCATCATACAGTAGAGGGTTAAAATTCTGGAAACATTAAATAAAGCACCTTTCACTATTAGACAGGTAGGATCATCATCTTACACTCACCTGCAACATCTTCAATAAAATACTGGTTTTATTCTGTTTCAGTGTTATCCTACTACTGGATATTCCCTCTCAAACCCTCATGTAAGCATGCCTAACCCCCAGCACTCTCAGCCTTTGACTGCCTACAATGTGGATGACATTTAATGAGCTTCCATGAAGTGCAGGCCATTATTCAACCACAAGCACATCTGTGGCTGAAAGAACAGTGCAGACCCTCTCAAACAAAGCTACCAGTACCTGAGCTCAGAAACTCCTCTTACAAAGCCTATACAGCACTGTTGTTTCTATTGGGTAACACTCAATGGAGCAATAGTATACAAAAGAGCTCTAATGTATTTACAGTCATTCCAGAGACTTCATCTCACTGTCCTCCTTCCAAAAGTGTTCACAGCACTGAGTTTCATGACTAAAAGCCACCAAGAAACCCCAAGTACCATTTATGCTTTAACAAGTGAGTGAGCTAGTTTACACTGGTGGCCTTGCATGGGGAATGGGTGCTGCTCTGTCAGAATGACCAGCACAGAAGTCCCTCCAGGTGTAACTTCATTGTGAGAGGTACAGTCCTCAGCCCAGGATCCTCTATAGCTTGTCACCTGTTTGAGACACTGTACTTCCCTTGTCTAGAAATAAACCTAAAGACAGACTTTTCTCAGAGCAGGAGACAAAAGGACAGGCAGCCAATCAATAACATTGCCCAATGACTCACAGACCTGGGTCCCTGAAGGGTGCAAAAGGCAATTCCAAAGTCAGCATGTGGTCACCCAGCAAAAAGAACCCAGGAAACCTGATGACTCCCAAACTGGCGTCCTTTGTCCTCAGTTGCACCACAAGTAATCCTGGTTATACTAGCCAGACATACACATCTTAGTCCTTGTTAAAATGCAGAAAAACAAGTATGAAAGACTGACTGAATGAAATCTGCAGGAGAATAAGCATGACTGACTGAAATCAGTTTTGTTTAAAATAAAATAACCTTCCCCTTCTATACAGTCTCACATTTAGCTTTGCTATGTTCATTTTACATCAGTAGCTATTCACAGCTGATTGTTTAAAAATTTCAAGAAAACGTAAAAGTGTGTGCTTGTGGGAGAATGTCAAAGGAGAGAGAACTATTAGGGAAGTGGGGACATGGCAGGCTTGAAATGGCTTGTCTTTTTGAGGCAATACTTTTTTCCCCTTTTGCCCAAAGGAAGGGACTTGGCACACTTACAATTTCTGCTGTTACACCAATAATTTCTTATTTCACAGTTCACAAAGAAGAAATAACTGTTGAAACAAGTTGGTTTCTCAAAACTAGCCCTGAGTATGAAATTACAGGAAATGTCCTAAACATTTGTGTACAGTGACACATGCACTGCTGTACTAATATGAGCAACTTGAACAGAGAGAGAGCCAGGAAAATGAGTATTTCTGTTTACCTGTATGTGTGATGCTTAGAAACCTGATTTCAAATATAGGACAGAAACTGCAAGGCTTAAAGCCCTGAAGATTTCAAGGCTTCTCAGAAAGTATTTTACATTGAATGGCAAGAAAAAAGCCAGAATCAATTGCAATAGTCAATGTTACTATTGTTATTCCCAGCAGCAGCAGTTTAAAAATGGTAAGGTATCTGGTACCAGTGGCTGGTTCTTTCTGTGTGTAGCCACTGGGTCATGCCAAAGGTTATACTGCTAAATACAAAGGATAAACTACTGCCATTTCTTTTATAAAGTTATTTGCTAAAAAATGTCCAAAGGGAAACAGTTTTATAGGACAAAAGATCTGACAGTGATGTAGTGGGATGGGACTAAGACACACTACTTATGGTGCCAAATCTTGCCAGTTTGCCCAGCTGTAAAAAAATAATTCTACTCACTACAGATACTAAGTTTTAGGGGGAAAAATGTTAAAAAATAAGTGTTCAAGGTAAGCTGATAGTGTCATTAATATTCTTGCTATAAAATTATTGTGTTTCTGGGACACAAAATGGATAGCATCAAAGCCATAACATGTGACCTACCTATGCCCCTTCCCCTCTTTCACAGTTACAAGTGGCTTCAGACTTTCAAAAGTAAATCCTGTCCAAAATAGTAAGCTTCTGCTGTTAACCTGTCTCATGGTTCTAAGAGAGCTGCCACCCTTCTCTTACAATGGGAAGCACTCACCTTCTTGTTAGAGAAGTTTCATTTGCTTGAGAGAAACAAACAGGGCAATGAGACTCACTTAACTCTCTAAAATGACAATATAGACTGGTCTCTTGCCTTGGAAATAATCCTCAGGAAGTGCCTTTGTTTGATTGTCATGTTTCCAATCTCTTCCCAAATCTTTTTCACTCTTACTCCAGACTAATAGATTGACTCCAGTGTGGGACCTAGATGGATTATACTCTAATTTAGCCATAGTCATGCATTCCACTCTGACCAAATGCTTTCTTCCTGGAGGAACTCAAAGCAAGCACAGGATGTGCTCATAGCTAAGTAAGATGCCAGGTCACTGGTGGCCAGAAATGTCTTCAGTCTGATTTGAAACTGAGCAAAGTTGTGTGGCTGTGAGTAAAGATGAGCTACAGAGGCAGCCCCAGTGTACAGTGCTGGGTTCTGCAGAACAGGTTTGGGTAGTTCAGGTTAATTCTATGCCAGTGACTGGGGAGAAAACCTCCCCCAAACCATGACACAGTGTTTGTAGCCCAGTATACTGTGGGCAAGACCTGTTTCTTGGCACTCATATATTCCAAAGAATTCTCTTTCAGAGTCAGCATTAGGCACAATTTTCCACTATGGAACTACACTGTGACCTCCTAACTATCTCTTTACAGCCCTTCTAAATTTGTAAGTGCCTGTCTGATTGCCCGTGCTTCAAGAAAACAGAACAAGGAAAGGGATGGAGATGCACAATAGAGATGCAGGAAGTGCCCAGGAGAAAAGGGACCACTGGTGTGACAGAGCTGTGGATGGCAACCACTGCTTCTGGGGGAGGTGTTCCCTATCCCACAGCAGCTGCCCTCCTGGCAGGGTGTGCCCTGCTTGGCAGCAGGAACAACCGTTGGGATTTTCCAATGCTCTGACGCAAAAAAACCCCGATGGCATCTTGCTGACTCCCCAGCAGCCTCTGTCCTTGGCAGCTTCCTGCTTTCAGACTGTGAGACTCTCAGCAGTCCACTGCCAAGGGAGCTGGAGAATTGTGGAACGTTTCCTAAAACTTCCTAGTTATGCACAGGCACAGCATGTAGTGCTACCTGATTTCCTGCTGAAAGAAGAGAATGCCCAGCCTTGAGTCAAAGGCTCTGTTGACAGAGATGCAAGAACTTGGTCCCAGCTGAAGTCTTGCTTTAAATTCTAAGCACAGATTCAGCGCTGCCAAAATTCCATAGCTATTCTAGCAGTGCTGTTGCTGTGTCCAATGTCACACAACAAACAAGATTTGAAGGATGGAACAGTTGCTTATTACACTAGCAGACACAACTGAAAACATGGAAAAGCTATGGGCACGTTGTTGTTTCTTACACAAGGTTTCTAACTATTTTAGAGAGCAGCTTGAATTTCGGTGAAGTCATTGAAATACAGTATTTATGTATGTATGCTAATTCTGTACTTCATTACTCACTACCCCCTCCCTTTTCTTCCTTAATTTGTCCTTAATTCCCTTAAAGCTTCCATTCCCTTTATGCCAGATCCTTCTTCTCTCTCTCATACTCATATCCCTCCCCACTATCCCCAGGCTAGGCATTCCTCCAGTACCTCCTTCTGATGACATTTCCTCAGACTTCATTCTCCTCTTCCTCAGTTTTACTCTTCTTCCACTCCAATAAATATAAACCATCATTCTAGTTCAGTTTTCTCCATCTTTAAGTCACCTTTATTTTCCTTCATTATTTTGATTTTCTCCTCTTGTAGGGGAATATTTCTTCCATGAATAAGATACCAGAATGTCTGGATTTCTGCTTCCCCATAGCCTTTCTATCTTTAATGTCTCTATTTCGCTTTTATCTCAAATGCATCAGCTTTTCCTCTTCCTCTCCACTTCCAGCTGTGCTCCATCCCAGTTCCTGATCTCCTTAATTCTGTTCCTTAGTCTTTCACAATTGTTTGGCTTCTCTCTAATGACAATATTTTCTTCCTTCTCAAACAATTGTTTCCTTTACCTTTCCAGCTATTGCAGCATTTTCCTTCTGGTTACCAGCTCCCTGAGCACCCAATTTACAAATCCTGTGTCAGTTCATTTGATACACTCCAATTCTCTCCTTTAACATTATGGAATTCACACATCAGCTTGTTGTGCAGCCTCTCTGCACACAATTTCCAATATATCCATTTTACTTATCCACACAGCTAAACATCTTGTCCAGGCATGTTATTTTATATCTTCTTATGACCTAATCCCTTTGTACAGGATGAACAAACACTGTCTTGTGGGCTAAGCTGAGCAAGTGCTGAACTAACAAACAAAAATGGCATTAATAGAAAATAGATCAGGAAATACTAAAAATCATTGTCACCAATTGACTTATAGTTTATTTTTCCTACAGGATGATGTTTCAATTCTTTTTCATTTATATCACAAAAGCATACAGAAGGAACTGAATTCGTTTCAGAAATGCACAATATATTCAAACTATGATATCAGCATGGAAAGAGATTGGGAAATCTGATACTATGTAATTTGGAGGAATATAATAAGACATGATATTGTAGGGAAATACAAAGCACTGAGCAATAAAGTGAAGCAAAGCCTTGGGTACATTTTAATCCTGATAATATAAAAACCAGTGGATCTTAAATTAAGGAAGGGAATGTTTAGAATATTATTTACACAACTCATAATTAGCATGTGAAACATATTGCTCTAAGGTATGAAATGCCAATGAACTCTAATGGATTCTAAAAAGGAGGTGGCTTTTCTCTGCACACAAAAAAAAAAAAAAAAACAAAAACGTGGCTATTTTCAGGTCAGCTCTGTAACTTCCCTCTTTTGGGAACAAGTGACGAAATGATTGAAGGCGGGACAGATTTTTCCTTCACAAGATAATGGAGAAAGAATTATCTTGTGAAGAATTATCTATTACATTGCTGTGGGGCTTCCAGGTGATGCTTGTGAGCTGGCTTGAACTGGCAGATGCAACATTGGACAGACCCAGTGCTAACCTCCTTCTTTCTATGCAAAATATTTTATTACTCCTTTGAACTGAGCAGTTCTTGAGATGAATGTGACACACAGTCTGCAGGCTTGTGTGTCACAGTAGTTGGGAAATTGGTGACCCTTCACCATAGGACACAATGTGAAGTGCATTCACTGCGTGTGGGCAAGTCAGCCACAGCAACAGAGCAGACCTGAGGCAGATGAGGCTGCACCAGCCCTGGATGCAGAATGCTCCATTGCCCTGCTGAGGTGCTCCCTACCGATGCAGCTCAGCATCAGGTGCCTACAATAAGCACTGGTGGGGGGAAGTGTCACTGTCACAGCTTTGACACCAAAATCAATGCCCCGAGGGCAGCTCAACTACACACGTGTGTTATCCCTGACAAATATGCATTCAGGCTATTCTTAATCTCCATGGGGAAAAAAAAAAATAACATCTTGACAATCTACCCAGAGGGTCTAGCTAAACATTTTTCTTCACTGCCAACATTTTTATGTTTCACTTCAGTGTCTTCAGTCAAAGACTGAACTTTTTAAGACCATTACTTCTCAGTTGGCCTCCTCTTTCTATAACCACTTTTCATCTTTTTCAAAAATCATATCATCTCTGCAGTTCTCTGTTTTACACTGATTCAGCTTGATCCTTCTATTTTTTTAAGTTCTTCATTCTCTGTAGTCTTGACATTATCGAGCTGAGATTAGCCCTGGGCTAGCATAATGCTTCAGCTGAACATTACCAACAGAAAAGAGCATATTTAAAATGTCAATGCTCCAAGGCAGCTTTTAATGGCACTTCAGCCACTATGCCCTTCCAGTTTGATGGTGATCCACTGAAGCAATGCAGCATTTGTTTTTTTAACAACAAGTTATGCAGTTAACTAATAGAAATCTTGTGTAATCAGTGTTTCCAAAGTGTACTTATGAAAATACCCTGTGGGATTTTGTTGCAAATCTAAGTCAGCATGTGGTGATAGATGGCACCTCTTTCTTCTCCTCTGATGGGCTCAGCTGACTTCTTGGCATGTCTTAGCTGGCTGTTATTCATCTAGATGCTAAGTTCATCTCTTTCAGTGTTTTCCAGGAATTTGAATCAAACTAGCTGATGTCAGCTGTAATCTCTCAGCTCTTTTTCATGCCTCTTGCCCCATTTTATGCATAGATACTGTGCTTGCCCCTTTCTGATCTTATGAAATTTCCACCCTTCAAGTTCTTCAAGGTAAGCACTAACATTCCTGAGATTGCTTCAGTCTCTTCTCGTCATTGTAGATAAGTGAGATGAAGTAATAATGAAAAGACAAAATAGCTTGTTCAAGTCTCTGTAAGTGTAAGGGAAAAAGAGTTCCTGTATGTGGAGGGCAGAAGACAGAAAGAGACATCTGTGATCAATTTGCTAGCACTGATATGGAAAATGAAGGATTAGCCTGAAACAAAAAGAAATGTTATGAGGCCATTCTGACAAATTCATTTTCTTTGTACCTATAGAATTTCCTGTATGTGCCAATGAAGATATTTTAACATTTATTGTTCTCTGTCTAGAGTCAGAAACTAGATGAGTAACCATCATTGAAACACAAATTGAAGTCATAATTTGTACTTGCTCCAAAATGAGTGTTTTATTTTATGGGGATGAAGTTTCTCTCCATGCAGGGAGAGTTACTGCTTGGGATCCACTCATCAAAGCTATTCAATGCTCAGTGGTTTGTCAAGTTACTACTAGTTTACACTACATTTGCAGCATTCATACCATTAGTGTAATTCACAGAGACTCTAAGGAGGGGTTGACACAAAAGCATTACTGTGGTGATACCCAAAAAGGGACCCAAAAAGGCAAATGAAAAGTTCTGGGTTTTTTTCCCAGACTTATGAGTACACTCATAGGGAGGGGAGCATATGAATTTGATTATGTATGTACACTTTTATTGTATGAATACTCAACTTTGGATCATACTGGGAAGAGATATTAATTTATACTGACTCAAAAAACACCCCTTACTGAGTGATGCATCATTGCATGTGAAATTCTGGATTCCAGGTATGCAATTAAATGCTCTGCTTTTCTAAGCATCTCATCAGCCTTCTGGATAAATGGCCTGAATTGCACAAGTCCAATGTCTTATAACCCATGAGCTAATATAGGGTTACTAGGAAGTTTACATGACCACTGGTATGACTTACCTGCCTCACTCACCTAATGTGAATTATAATTGGTTTGAACATAAGGAGAGGCCTAAAGTTTTCCCTATAAATGCTGCAACACAGCCGGAGCTTGAAGTCTTATCATATAGGTCTGCAGTTGCTCACAGAAATACAAAGTCCAAGGCAAAGAGAAGCAAAGGAGCATGGCTGGTAAGTTAAAAAAAAAGTCTCTTTGTTCATATGGAATGGGAAAGTGAATAATGTACCATGTGTTAGCTTTCTCTGTGGAGTTGTTTTGTAAAGGGCTCTGAACTTTTGAAGTACAAAACATTTTGAGAACTATGCATATGTTGTTTCAGTGTTTTTCTTTCCTGAATCTTACAAAAGACACAAACAAGCACAAGAAGATAATCCATCCATTGCTATACTGAAGTTAAATATTTAAAATATTATGAAATTGAAAATAGAGAAGAAGAAGTTATGGCAAACTGCAAACTTTATTTTAGCATAAAATTTAATGACTCAAAGATTAGGTTGCATATGAATGAATCTTGTGTTAATGGAAATTCTTATGCAGAGGATACACTATGGACTAAATTTCTTCCTCCAGATGCAGAGCCAGTAATGCCATTGTAACTATTTTTTTTAATTAATATAAAAAGCAAAGGCACTTTAAACTGCAAACAAAGTAAGCAGAAGTCCAACAGTGAAGTCTTAGGAGGAAGGAAATTAAATCAATACCTTTTAGTAAGATTGGCCATGTACTCACTTAGGCCTGACTTGCTGGCACCTGTATAGAAATGTATGGAACCACAGAATAGTGTGAGTTGGAAGGGATATTTAAAGGCCATCTGCTCCAGCTCCCCTGCCATGAGCAGAGACATCTGCAACTAGATCAGGTTGCTCAGGGCCCCATCCACCCTGACTTTGCATTTTTCCAGGAATGGGGCATTTACCACCTCCCTGGGCAACCTGTGCCAGTGCCTCGCCACCCTCTGTGTTAAAACCTTCTTTCTTGTATCTAATCTAGATGGAGTCCTTCAGTTTAAAACCATGACCCCATGTCCTATTGCAACAGGACCTGCTAAAAGTTTGTTCCCCAACTTTCTTCTATGTCCCCATCATAAATACATAAAATGAGTCCTGAGTTTATGATGCTCCTTTACCAATCCTAGGCAGAGCAAATGCTGTGCTGGCTTTATGTGACTTAGGCTTGATAAGCTCAGGAAATTAATAAAAAAATAGCCATCCACAGATCAGGGGCTCAAGTGCAGAAATTCCATGTATTGTTTTGCCCTTGTGCAGTTTAAGAGAGGCACATTCTCACAGTTCGAGGAGAAGTGATTGCACAAACTCTTAGAACACAAGTGTTTGTCCATATATCTATTATTTGAAAAAATTCCTGTTATTGTTTTGACCTTTTGCCAGCATCCCTCACAGCATCTGCTGTTTGCCTGGTGGTTAATTAATGACTATCTCAGTGCAGCTGCTAAATGTGATACTATCTATATGTTTACTTGTTTAAGAGCAGAACTGAGGCTAGGAGGGAATTGGGTCCATGCAATCAGCAAAGAACTGTAGATTCCTTCATAAATCTCCTCCTCTGAGCAGAGCTTAAATAAATGGCAAAACACAAGCTAATAGGTGAAGCTGAAATACTGGGCTGAGTAGAAAAATCCTTCTTTTTAACAAAAGAACTATACAGTAAGGTGGACAGTTAAAACCTTCAGGTACAGCAATGGGGGGAAAAAACCCACAACCAATTGTTTCTGCATTGTAACACTTCCTTTTAAGCAATGATTTGCTAATAACTTAGAACATTTTAGCAGGGCTCTCTCTCAAAACTTCCTCTTGAAATTTCAGACAGCAGTCTATCCCTTCTCAACGACAATTTTCTTATTGCATGAAACTCAAGAAGCATTTAATGCAGCATTTAACAAACAAACAGGTATTTGCTGATCATGATCAGCACTTGCTTGTGAAATAGCCAGGATCCAAGAAATACCCAAGCCCAGGTTCAGATGGAGATGTCAGAACTGCACAAAGATGCTCCTCATGGTACCATGCACAATTTTTAATGTAAAAAAGCTGTGAGGCCTTATGTGCAGGTGTGTGTGCACTGAACTGTTCTCACTCCTTCTCTTCCTCTCTCCCTACTCCTCCCATCCCCTGACACACATCCTGCAGACAGACACACCTTTTTCCCAGAAAATATGCATTTCTGGGCCAGTCTCAAATGGACCTGCTTTAACAGAATCCAGAAGGTGTTGCATAAAGAAAAAACACCTAAAAGGTTCTTATAAGTTTGCCTGGTTTTTGAAGGGTTTTGATAGTCTGCAGCACCACTACTGCTACTAAGGATTTAACAACTTGTTTCGTAGTCTCACACTGAAAATAATTATCTCAGCTTCTTTCTGTCACTTTTAAGCTTCAGTGTCATTACAATTAAGGCGTGAGTTACACCTGCAAGCATCTTGTTTGTGCATTAGCACTGGGAGCGCCTGCCCGCAGAATGGGACAGCACGCTGCCTTCTCAAAGACAGAAGCAGAGCAGGGCAGTGATGGGAGCCCACACTGGGCTATTCTTGGATGATGAGTGTGCAGCAGTAGCTGGAAGTTAAAACTTCCAAATAATGCCTTTATTCCATTCCAATGGAAGACATACATGCATAAGTGGGAGAGGTAGGGAAATACATTTAAATATCCCAGGCTGTACATAATAGGTGCTGTGTGGCTATGTGGGAGCTGTCAGGAGAGTCCAGCAGAGGTTCATCCCAGTCTGTGTGCTGCCAGTTTGGCTTATTCCTGTGTCCTGGTCCTGTGGGAGTTTTTGGAGGTCACATATCAGTGCATGTCACTATTATGTCACTGTCAGCCTCCCTTCTGAACAAGCCATCTCATCTGGAATGAGCCGAGATCTCAAGAGGAGATCAGAGCCCAGCTAACAGGACACCCTTCTTACACAGACAGCATGGAAGGGGATTGTGCCAAGTTCTGCTGTCTTCAAAGGAAGAAAGGCTGTTGGCAAAATTTAGAAACAGTCAGGAACTTCAGGAAGGCTTCAGGCTTCCATTGCAAATGCCCCTGCTATTAAGGCATGTGAGTGGAAGACAGAGACAGAAAATGAGATGTGTCTTGGACAATATGTAAGGCTCAGAAGAGATCTTGGCCAAATATTTTTCCATATGGGCCTGACAATTCTCTGTCAGGTGGTTCGAATCCCGAAAAGTGCTGATGTGAGTCAGTCCACACCAGTGTCCCAGGTCTCTCCCTAGTGTGGGTTACAAATAAAACATAGATGTAGAAAACCACTTGAATTTCTGTATCTAGTATAGCAGGAGTCGGGGTTGCTGATGGAATTTCTTGCTTAATTATTCAAAAACGGGATGTGATAAGAGATAGAATAGCCCAGACTTCTCAGGATACTGAATCAGAGAATTAGAATAATTTAGGTTGAGAAAGACCTGTAAGATCATCAAGTCCACTGAGGCGGTCCCAGTGAGTCATGGCCATATGGTTGCAGCATGGTGCTTTAGGGATGTGTTAAAGAAGAGCTGTGCTCAGAGAGAAGATAGGAGCAGATAGATAGGCTATTATAGGTACTAATTTCCCACCCTGAACAAAAGCACTACTAATAATAGGTGACATTTCATAAAATTCAATTATCACTGAGGATTCACATAGAGTTGGTGTGAAAGAAAACATCGGAAAGAAGAAGAGAAAGGAGTTTACTGAGGGGAATTTGCCTGTCAACAAATATGTCCTTCGCTGTTCAGTGCTGAAACTCTTAGTCCTATATATTCACTTCTTTAACAGTTACTGAGGTGAGGAAAAAAATCTGGGTATTACTGGAAAAGGATGTTATGAATGATATGGCTGGACCAGTCTGCAAAAGATGATTCTGATACTCCTTCTTGTGGGTACATAAAACAATATAGTAACGTGGTTCATAGCTTCAGTTTTCTGAGGTCCAAAAGAGTCTTCTCTTGCTATCCACAGAGTTTCAAGCTCCTGCCTGTGCAGTCTCTACATTTACAGCCACCACTGAATGAAAAATGAAAAATGAATCCTCAAGCCCCTGCAAACACTGCTTGGCAAGGAAGCTGCCTGGGTCAGATGTGTTGTGCATGTTCTGACTAGTGTTAATATTTCTGACTAGTGCTAATATTAATTTAGCCCTCATTCTCAACCTTTGTCCATAATCTTTAATCCAAAGGTCCAGTATGTATCATTCATCTGTTTTACAAACAACGCACACCAGAGGCCCGCAAGGCAACTTAGGCAGAGCTGGGAATAAACACCAGAAGCTGACACAACAGCCACAACTTGTTCTTCCTGACATACTGTCTGCCAGCATAAATGGACTGCTGTTCTTTCTCTTTCAACAGTCATTAACCTTCCTGTCAAAGAAAAACGCTCTGCTGTGTATCCAAGGATAGGCTGAAATGTGAAATTTATTCTGAATATTGTTTGTGTGACATCTAACAGTATTTTAAAGTATGGATAGGAGAGTATGTCTTAACATCAAAAACTCTAATCAAATTCTAAGACATTTTAAATTTAATAATTAGTCTTATCACTTTAAAGTCACAGTTGGGCTTTGCAAGTTATAAAACTATGGTCCCTGTTAAGATTAATATAATTAATGAACAGAGAGTCAAAGTAGCAGTCTGAATTATAGCCAGTTAAAAACTGTTTATTCTAGCAACACCATTTATAGGAAACATGAATAAAACATGTCTGTATATGAAATGGGTTGAACAAGTTCAAATTCTGGATGTTCCAAACATGATCCAGACCAGAAAACAGAACAATTTGGATCTTGAATACCGAGCCCAGCCAACTAAAATGATGAATCTGGGAACATGTACAGCTGTGCCCAGTCCAGCATGATGGGTATCACTGAGAGGCATCTGTAAGATGTGCATTGAGTTCACCAAATTTTACAGGTTGTTTCATAAAAGTATCAGAATTAGTCTATGTCTTTCTTAACACAAAGTGGAGCCACCTACAAAGCATAAGCAAAATTCACTCTCCTTGAAGTTAAGTGGAAGATTTTTGGGCATAAATTGGCTTTACCAGTAGCATGGGCAGAGATGTCTTATGAAAAAATAATAGAGCACCAGCTGAAAGCAAATATTTTATCACAAGTCACAAATAAACTTACCTGTTGCCACTGTAGTGTGTCATACAAATATGACATGGAGTGCTTGTCTATTGAACAGGGTTAAACATCAACTATGTGATAAATGAAAAATTGGTTCTTTAAATTTGGCCCTGATTGGACCTGGGGCAGAGACAGTAGCTTGGTCATTGTTTTGCAATTACTACAATGTAGGGAGGGGGGAAAACAAGCAGCTCCAAAACAACAGATTTAGGGAATTAATTTAAAGAAAAAGTCCCTGTAAATATTGCTCATGGAGTATTTAAAATTAAAAATAGTGTTTTGCAAGAAGGATTTATGCTGTTCCTAGAACTTTAGCACTACAACAGAAAGAAAAGCAGCTAAATGCTGAAGTTCTTATAACTTTGAATATATTAAGAAACTCTTAACAAGTGGCCAGACTGTTAGGAATAAATATTGTCCAAGCTTCACATGTTAGGTTGCAAGGAAACAAGATGAGGATGTGAGGACTGAGAGAGGAAAAAAAAATGAATGAAAAATGAATCCTCAAGCCCCACTGGTCAGATCAAGGCTGGGGGCAAAGACAGCTACTCAAGCTCCACCCCCAGAGGAAATATTGCAAACAGATTTAAAGAAGTGAAAGGCACCAAAGGAAGTCATTCCTTGAGCCAGCAGAAGTACAGGAGGCCTTTCAGAGGAAGCTTCAGAAGCTGCATACAGAGGACACATTGATCAGATATGGGCCAAGGTGAGCAAGGGGAAAGGCTGTGATGCTCTTTGTAACCTTCCTACATCCATACTTCATGTTCAGCTCTGCCATGGACACTGAGAGGTCACTACTTCTCTAAGGAGTTTTGATCCAAGAAAAAAAAAAAAAAAAAAAAAAAAAGAGAAAATTCTTCCATTGAAAGTCAGGAGAAGGATTTTCACAGGAATTGCATTTTTTCATTTATTGTGTGCACGGGAAAAGATAGATATCTTAGATAACCTCTAACAGCCTATGCAAGATAGAGTCTCTACCAAAAAAATGCTCAGAAATAAATTATTTCTAATTTTAGTGGAAGCCTCACATGGGTACCAGTTACCTGTAGAAAGTAATAAGCAATTCTTCAGAGTGTGTTTGTGCTCCTTCCTCTTTGGATGTACCCTCAAGCTTTTTTGCTCTTCTCATTTTTTTCATAGCTGCAACGCAGCCAAGTACCAACTGGCATCTGAAAGAAAATGCAAGAGAACACCACACAAGTAAATTTTCTAGTGAAGAACTGATTGTGAGGAGAGGACAGGCCTTCACTATCACCTTCAATGGAACAGAACGGCCTGAGCAAAACTTAATATTCATTGCAGAAACAGGTATGGCCCCCAGCTTCTTTCACAGGGAGAGTAACGCTGCCTCAGGACATTCTTCTGGCCCAATCTGCACCACAGAGCAGCAAGAGAATACCTCAGAGCCAACGTGCTCATTCACATAGCCATGGAACTGTGTGAGGTGTTTGTTGTATTACTCCTACCCCAGCCAGCAGCCACAGCTTCCTTCAGTTGCCAATATAAGGCACAAATTCATCTGAGGGGAGGGTTGGGAGGGTTACATCCCTGCTGAGTTTGTTGATGACTAGATCTCTATTTCAGCATGGCATGGAAAAAAAAAATTATTTGTTTTTCTTGAAAGGTCCAAAACCCTCAAAGGCATCCAAGACCCTGGCCACGTTTGATATCTCCAGCACAGTGAGCAAGGAGGGCTGGAGTGCAGTTCTACAGTCCACCAGTTCCAACTCTGTGAGCATCTCCATTTCCAGCCCACATAATGCTGTCATTGGACGTTACAGGCTGAGTGTTCAAAGTGGCAGCTCCTCTCCACAAAGTCTTGGCACTTTTGTTTTGCTTTTTAACCCTTGGTCTTCAGGTATGAATATGTCGAATTTCCTCTAAAGAATCTATGTTGCTTTTAGCTTCATTAAGATTTGTAGCTTCTCCATTTGATCTATACTGGAATATAGCAGCTGAAAATTGACAGCATCATGGATCAGTGACCAAAAAAAGGGTGTCTAAGAGTTTCTTAGGACCTTCTGGTACATAGAATCAGCTCTGTAGCATGTACATACTGGAGAGCTCATTGCTCTAAAAGATAAGGTTCTGCTTTTGACAGAACTTCCCTACTTCTGCACAAGTTTAGAAGAGTGTGTCTGGCCTCTGTAGAACCAAGAAAAGAGTCATATTTACCATTTTCTCACAGATTTGGCAGTGTCACACCTCCATCTTCACTCAGACACCTCCCACCCCTTTCTCTAATTGTAGATCCTGAGTTTCACAATCTGTTTATAGCACCAAGAACAGCAAAGGGTGGATATCTGCAAGCACCCTTATAGATCAAGAGAGATCTTGCCTTATAGAGCAAGACTTCTTGAGGTTTTGTTTTATTTTGCCTGTTGTATTTGTACATCTCTCTGTTTTGGTTTTTCAGGTGATGATGTGTTCATGCCTAACAAGGCTGAGTGTGAGGAATATGTGCTAGAAGAGTTTGGCATCATTTTTGCAGGCAATAAAAATCATATCAGCAGCTTTGGATGGAACTTCGGCCAGGTAAATGTAGCACTGAAACACCAGATATTGTTTTTGCATGAACTGGGTCGTTTGCTTTTTCCAATTCATTGCATACATCTCTGAAGAGCAGGACTCTGGTGTTGCAATCAGCACTTGTGCCAAGCCCTGTTTCACTGATCAATATGAGTATTTGTAATTTGCTATTCCCTGCTCTGCCTTGGAAGAGCAACCAGCAGAAACATTAATATCTTTACTAAGACTACATAGCCTTAACTTAGTAAAGTACTGTAGCAATGCTGAGAGGCCTCAAGTCCACAGATTCCACGTTTTTAAAAACTCAGTGAGTTCTGATCTTCAGAGTTTGTTGTGGCCACATTTTTATATGGTAGCGCCTGGCTGAGCTCTGCAGCACTTCAGTCAGTGATTTAAAATCCCCATTCAACACTAATATGGCTCTCTGCATCCTGTTTTTTAGTAATCTCTGTTTTCAAAACACTAATTTATTTCTGTACCTCAGTTTCAAGGAGACATCCTCAATATTTGCCTGTCCATAATGGACCGAAGCCTGTACTACCGTCAGGATCCTCTCACTGACGTATCTCACCGACACGACCCCAGGTACCTGGGCCGTGTTCTCAGTGCCATGGTAAGCAACAGGCTCACAAACTGCAAACTACTAAGTGTCCTTTAAAAGTAGTCAGTGAAAGTAAATATGAGGCCACTTCATAGAGAATTTTAGGTCACTGTCTGTATGCAGCTGACAATACGGGTGGTGAAGTATGGGCCTATGTGGTCATCTGCTCTGAGCCTGCCAGATTTATCTCCTCTGGGATAGTTCTGATAGTTGTCACTTTGATATCCAGCTGTCACACTGAAAATACATGACAGGGGTGGTTGAGGGACCAGTTCATTGGAGGTCTTTAGTCCAGTCACCCATTTGAAGTGGATCTACTGGGTACTAGATCAGCTCAGCCATGGATTCGCCAGGCTGGTTTGAAACTCTCCAAGAAAGAAGGGTTTGTGGCTGCTGTGGGTGACCAGTCCAGAGCTGCCCTACCCTCCTAATGGGGAATTTATCTCTTATGTCAAATATGATTTTCCCAAGCTACAGCTTTCTGCTGTTGCCTCTTGGTATATATAACAGAGAAAAGTTAATTAGAACACACATTCAAATGGTTGTAAGCTGGTTTTAGATTCCCCCCACCCTCCTTAACCAGACAGAGCTAGGCCAGTGCTTTCTACCTCTCCCTGTAGTTTGTGTGCTGCAGGACCCCCGACCATCTTGCAGCCCTCCTTCCTGGGTCCTCTTCAGTGTCTCAACATCCCCTTGAACTGAGAGACCCAAAACTAGGGGCAGGACTCCTGGCACAGCTTGCTAGGGATAATTAAAGGAAGTTAACAACCTCCCTCAACCTCCTGGTCACACTTTCTCCAGTGCAGCCTACTGTGAGCTTTCCCTTTTTGATGAGAGAGCACTGTTGGCTGAAATTCAATATGGCATCTGCTGTAACTCCTAGGCCCCTTTCAGACAGGTTGAAAACTCTTCATTTACCTCATCATAAACTTAGTGAATATTTTCTCAGGTCAACGCCAATGATGACCAAGGGGTGGTGCTAGGAAACTGGAGTGGAAAATATGAGGGTGGCAAGAATCCTACCAGCTGGACAGGAAGTGGTGAAATCCTGCAAAGCTGGAAGAAATCAGGATTCAAACCTGTTAAATATGGACAATGTTGGGTTTTTGCAGCAGTACTGACTACAGGTATGTTTTATGTCACCTACATGACTGACATTGCACAGATGCTATTAATGGAAGCACTAATGTTACTACCTATATGGAAGCCTTTGAAGACATTACTATGCTACGTGAAACCTGCAGAAATATTGCTTTCTGACTGTGGCTTTCTCTTCACTCTTTAGTGCTTCGATGTCTGGGGATTCCCACCCGTACAATAACAAACTTCAGCTCTGCCCATGATGCAGATGGAAATCTGCGTGTGGATGAGTTCTATGATGCAGATGGAAACCATTTGGAGAGGGGAGCTGACAGCGTGTGGTAAGGCTCAATATTTAATAGTAGAGCTTATCAATGTCTACAGTGTCTCCAGAGCATAGATTCTAATGACAAATGCTTTATCTTCTTAAGAATTGCCTTAAAAACTACTACACACACAGAGAGGATCAATAAAAATACCACAAAATAATACTACAGGATTTGGTGTTTTCACTCTTTCTCAGTTAAACAAAGAATTGTGACACTAATTACAACAGCTAATTGAAGCAAGGGCAGGAAAAATTACAGTTATGATGCCACAGATGACTGAAAATTTGCAATATTGCACTGGATGTATCAAACAGTAGCAACTTAACCTAGTTTGAAACTATTCTTCAGAACCAGTTCATGTTAAACTATAAATGTTCAACAGAACCAGCTTTCTTGAAGTGGCATCATTTGCAGTGAAAATAATTTAACTACTGCCTCTATTAGGCATCAAAAGCAGTTCAAACAAAGCAAAGAGCAGAAGTAGTCCCTCAGTTTCTGTCTTGTTTACTCCCCTTCTTGTTCTGGACCCTTTCTATCTACATGTGACATGTAGGACTCTGGCATTGTGCCAGAAGCAAATCTAAAGCTAAAACTAAGGAAGTGTATGGGCTCAAAGCTTTTGGAGAAAAACAGGCTCAAGCATTTTGTATAACTTCACAAATTTGTTTTCTGCCCTTGAACATTTATATTTATTCACAATGCAATTTTCAGCACCTTTCCAGTTATTGTAATGAGGGTCAGGGTAGAAGTGGTGAGTCTCAAATAAGAACTGTGCAAATAAAGGCATTTAATCCATGTAACTAAGATGGCTGATTAAAGGAGGTGGACAAGAATACATAAACACATACCAGTAGCTTACTTAGTTCATTCTTGCACACAGGAATTTCCATGTCTGGAATGAAAGCTGGTTTACACGCAACGACTTGGGCCCCTCATACAGTGGATGGCAAGTTCTGGATGCAACTCCCCAAGAAGAAAGTGGAGGTACACAAATTTTATTTCAGGATCAATGCTGAAATTTTTTTAAGCCAGTCACTTTTAGAGAGAAGGAAAAAAAGTAAAATCATTGTAAAAGCAATTTGTCAAGCTGCTCAGAGATAGCTACAGAAGAAAATACTTAATTGGTTGCATTAGGAAAGCTTCAGATGCTTCAGATCATCCGTGAATGCCAAGAAAGAAACTAGAATTCCAGGAGCAGTTTTTACAGCAATTCCTATATTTCCAATGTAGGTATCAAATGCTATTGAAAATTAAGAGATAATATAAAATAAATCAAGTGTGCTTTCAGAATAAACACAAGATATATTGATGAGTGGCCTTGTATGAGGGTTTATGTGGATGAAAGGGCTTAAAAGGGACAGCAGCACTGAGCAATTCAAGAGTCAGTGATAAATATCTGTCTAATAATCTGCTTACTGTAAAAGATACTGCCTAAATTCCTTTTCCTTGATGCTGTAGGAATTTATCAGTGTGGTCCTGCCTCACGGCACGCCATCAAAGAAGGAGAAGTAGATCTGGACTACGACGGCCCATTTGTGTTTGCAGAAGTGAATGCTGACTGTATGTACTGGAATTATGACTCTGCAACTGGAAAGAAAACTTTGATATTCTCTAAGTCTACAGAAATTGGTGCCTCCATCAGTACAAAGGCAGTTGGTAGGGATGATCGTGTAGATGTCACCAGGGATTATAAATATGAGGAAGGTAAGTAAAACCCCTGGTTCTTCTGATCACATAGCTGCTTCATTCCCAAAAGTATATACATTTTCAGTTAGGAGACTCTTAGTGCATTTATAAAGTGGGAGCAGAATTTATACTTGATTTATTCAATTCCGTCACAAAAGAGGAGAAAAGGTACTGATTAAAAAAAAAAAAAAAAAAAAAAAAAAAAAAAAAAAAAAAAACCAAAACAAAAAACCCTGCTTTGCCCTTTCTGATATGGAGCTGCTTTGTGGGACCTAAACAAGTCAAGTCCAAGTATCTCCAAATAAAGTGTTCACTGTTCTACCTGCCTATTGCTGACAAGCACTTCTGCTTCTGCTTAGTGAGAATTAGGCTACAGCCCAGTTATTCGTCTGCAGGATAAAAGATCTGTTGCAGAAACCTGAGCTAAATCAGTACTTAGGCCCAGGAAAAGCAACTCTTTCAAAGGGTGCAAGAGCACAGCACCTTCTCAGTCCTTCAGGTCTGATCATCCCCATGTTATGTTTCTTTTTTTCCTTTGCTCATGAGCAGCTTCTGCTTTTCCTGTTAAACTGTCATTACCTCAATCCAGGAGCTTTCTCTCCTCCTATGGAAAAGGGGAGTGAGGGGCTGGGTGGATGGTTGGCTGCCAGCCAGACTCAACCCACCACACAGTGCCATCAGCCTTCCCCAGCATTTGGGCCTTTCTCTGTGGTAGCAAATAAGAATTCACATTTCTAAATGTTATAGCCATAAAAGGGGATAGAAATGGGAAAAGAGACACTTTAGTCTTAAGACTTTATGTTTTAAAAAATGTTATTAGAAGGACAGTGATGTTACTGACTGCAGACACAGAAAATGAGGTATGGCTGTGGAAAACAGAGGGCTTGTTTATCTCTAAGCACAGACATTATGTCCTGGCTAGCTTCTTTCTAGCAACCATGTAAAATAAGAGATGCATGCTAACTGTTGAGGATAATTTTCATGGTTCTCCCTGACAGGCTCTGCAAAAGAAAGAGATATTTTTAAAAAAGCCCGTAAGAAGCTAGGACTCGAGGATAAATTTGATCCTACAGCACCAAAACAAGAGGAAGTTGAACAGAAGCCTGACATCTCAGGAAAATTCAAGGTGGCAGGCTCTTTAGAAGTTGGCAAAGATCTCAACCTACTTCTGGTTCTTGAAAATTTGCAGTCTGATGCTAAGACTGTAAATGTAAATATGACTGCATGGAGTACTCTGTATACTAGAAGACGAGTTAATCAGATCTGGAAGGACTCCCTGTCTGTCACTCTGGCCCCAAAGGAAGGTAATTTTTCAAATACCTTTTAATCACAATGGTTTTATCAGTAAATGGGCATTGAAGGCTGGTCAGCTCGGAGGAAAAAGCTCTAACAAACTGCAATCCTAAATCCCTGGGTAGAAAAGGCTGAGAAAAATATTACATTACACATACATTAATAAGGCATGTTTCACACTATCATGTCCCCAAGTGCTTTTCACATTTTGGAAAATGTTACCATTAGGAGCCTGGGATAAGAGATGTGTCAGCATCTCCAACATGAGGTGAAAGATCATTGAATCACAACTGATACTGTCTTGTATTAATCTTGGGCTTCAAGTCATTAGCAAGAAGCAGAAATCATAATTCATGTCTATAATATGTAATTTAACTTTTGGAGAGGCCCCAGTAAACTCCTTAAACTCCAGCTGTTGCATCTTTCAGAGCAATAGGGGGGAAAACAAGCCAGGCAATACAGTAGTAGTGAATGGAGAAGGGATTACATTGAAGAAATCACTATCTATCTAAAGCAAACTGATACATTTGCATAAATTTATTTTGGCAGTGATGGCTGAAGGTCTTCCTAGTCCTAGACACAGCATAAAAGGAAAATACTATTGTTAGATATGAAGTTCTGTGGGCTTATAAAAGCGTGTATCAATTCCTTTTTTTTTTTTTTTTCCTTCCAGAAAAACAATTTCCCATTAAGATAAAGTATCCTGAATACCAGCAGCAGTTAACTACAGACAAAACAATCCAGGTCACAGCTTTATGTCATGTAGAAGATGGGATTCAAGTGCTTGTGAAAAGAAACATCACCCTGGACAATCCTGCCATCGACATACAGGTAAATTCCCTTTGTTGTAACTGCAGTGGCAGAGAAAAGGGAAAGGCAGTTCTTTGAGAGCACTTTATTCCGTGAAAGAAATGCTCTGCTCACATTCAAAAATTCTGCCATGGTTCATCACAGCCTCTCGTAATATCTCCTCCTGTGATGCCTGAAAAGGCTCAGCTAGAGAAGAGCACTGAGAACCTGGCCTCACAAGCATTTCTTTGCACAGGTACTTGGTGAAGCAAAAGTGAATAAAGAGGTGTTTGTGGAGGTGGCATTTACCAATCCTATCGATGCGGAGGTGAAGGACTGCGTGCTGCAGGTGGAGGGCAGTGACCTGCTCCAAGGCATCCTGGAGCTACGGTGAGTACCAGAAATGCCTCCTGCTACCAAACATACAAGAATGTGGGCATGGATGAGTTGGAACTGAACTGTGGGATGAGACATCATTTTCTTCTATCTGTAACCTGGGAGGCACAGGTTATGAGCACACACTGATGAACCAGCTCTTCATCTAGGCTGGGCTTTGGCTCCATGGTTTGGGAGGTCAAATAATTGCTGTCATAATTGGACAGAACTTGTTTTCCTGCCTATCTAGCAGGACCACACACTTCCAGAAAAAAAATTCATGCTTACCCAAGCTGTAAATGTTGCTGAGGCTGTCTATCCTGCTATAGGCCAGACAGGTTGCACCTTCTTGTTGTGATCAAAGGCCAACAATAGGATACACAGCTATTTCTGTCCATACTTACACAAATTACAACATATATCAACCAGGATATTTTTTTCACTTTATTAAATGGACTTCAGGTGCCAATCTGGGTGCACAGCATTGTAAACGAATTGTATTTATATCCAACAGGTAGAAATACATGTAAAAAGCAGATACAGCAGTGTCACAGCTTTAGGAAAAAAAATTAATACTGCTTAGACACAGGTTGTGATCTCAAAGGGTGGGACCTCTGAAAGCACAAAGCCAGGTCTGCTCCATGCTCAGCTTTTCCATACACAGCAGATCACAGTTTGAGGAGGATAGTTTTTGCAGAACAGACTAAACCATGACAAGCAGCTTTTTCCAAAATGAGAGCTACAGGCACACTAATTTTCAAGCTCTGCTTTCAGAACTCTACAAAAAAATTATCTTAGGACATTAATAAACAGAGTCAAGAAACTATTTGATTATGTTGAGACAGTGATTGAGAAGACTGAAATAAAATACCTTTTTTTTACTATAGATCCCAATTCCCTGTTATCTGCTTTGGTGATTTTGTAACTTTTTCTGCCCTTTTTCCTTCAGCATTTCATAATTGAAACAGAAAGATTGAATTTGCAGACTGTCCCTCATTTTGTAAAGACAATAAATTGCACAAAAAATTCAATATAACCTCACAGATGCAGTTATTTCTGGAAAATACCTGGGCTATAGGAACATGCTCTTTAGCTGAATACACAGACAAACACAAACAAACAAACACAGCAACTTAGCATTGTCATTTGCACTTGAGCAATTAGGAATGGTTCATCCCATCATTTATAATCTTTCCTGAGGGAATCTACCAGCCTCGTGTTGTCTATCCCACACAGTTTTATCCTCAGGCAAGACAAGACAATATGTCAGGGTAAGGGAAAAACATTAACAGGTTTTCAAGACTTACAAAACACACCTGGTGTAAAACATTTTAACTTCCATTCAGAATTTCCTGCTCTGTAAACACTGAGGTTTCCTTGGTGCTTACACTCCATTCTAATTCCATTCTTGAATTAGAATGATATTAACATTCTTCATGGTCTCAGATTATTCTTTGCAATGATTCAGTGATGTATTGTACACCCTCTGTTCTGCACAAAATCTTATCTCACATATTATTATGTCCCCCTTTGTGGACTTATCTGAGTTACTGCATATTGAATTTGTGAGAGCCTCTAATGTATGGATTTGAGTCTTTAAATACATATCAGATAGTCAAGCCATGTGTGGTCTTTTCATGGCCATCTTACTTTGAAGTGATAAGAGTTCTTACTCCAGGTGGAAGATGATTAGTGAAGAAACTGAAGCATGATGCATAAGCCTGTTTTCAACTTACTGTTTCCTTTTTTTTTTAGCATACCACCACTGAAAGCCAGTGAGAAATCCAGTACCAAGTTTAAACTTATCCCTTCTGAGGCGGGTCTCAAACATCTACTTGTTAATTTCTCCTGTGATAAATTTGCAGATATCAAGACTTTTAAGACAGTAAATGTGATTAATTAACATGAAGATATACAAGGAGTGGCCTGTGTGTGTATAAACTGAACAAAATGTGATAAGAAATCTTGTATAGAAAACAATGAGATAATCAGCAAAACAAATCTTCATTTCCTCTGATAAAGAGCCACCAACATCATATCATTGCAATTTTACATTGTAATTTTAAATAAACTGAGGAATGGTTGATTGTTCATTTACTGTTGTGAATATCCATATTATTAAAAAGAACATTTTACCTTCTACTTAGAGACTCTTTGACTTATATCTGGCTTTCTCTGGAATTAATTCCTCCTGGCTTCAGATGCCTCTACACACACATTCATAAACTCATTGTTACTTAATGAAAGCCTTATCCAGTGGACTTCCAAACACTTCCAAAGTGTTTCTCCTTCCTGAAACTGTGATACTACAATATAGTGAGAAGTGAGGATGACTTGCACAATTTATGTCATTTAGCTGTGACTTCTTTGCTACAAACTCTGCCCTGACATCTTCCACATCTTCTTTTTTTTTTTTTTTTTTTTTTTTTTTTTGGTAAATCACAGCGACCAAATGAGGCATAGGAAATGTTCAACAGGAATTTGGGTGATGTCTAATTTGAGAGCCATTCAACAAACACATTGGGGTAATTGCCCGGCTCAGCGTATATATTTTGTACAGATTTTAGAATGTTGATATTTTGAACTTGCTGAAAGTCTTCTTTAGGAATAAAAGGCAGGGTAATCTTAAGTCTGAGGGTATTTTTACTTGAAAAGAGTTAGGTATTCTTCACTATAGATTATGTGTCAGAAAGTTATCGTAAAAAATGTGGCGAACCCCAGATCCAGGGAAGAAATGATGGTGTGTGGCTCCAGATCAGAAGGCTGAAGGATCTGCTTTATTAAAACTATATTATATCACATTAATATACTATTTAAAGAGATACTATTCTATTCTACATACTTACTTCTTAGTTACTTATCTAACTCAAACGTGTGACTCTCTGTTGAGAGTCCGAGCCACAGCTGGATCCCATTGGTCACTGATCCCAAACAACCTTCACCAGAATCCAATCCAGCAATCACTGCAGGTAAACAATCTCCATTCCACATTCCACATGGGAAAAACAAAGGGGCAGAGATAAAGATTGTTTTCTCTTCTCTCTGTGCTTCTCCAAGAATGCCTGAGAGACAGAATTATGTCTCTCAGTCCAGAGAATGTGAATGTCATAGGAAGTCATCTCTTAGATTTGAGCTTAGTAAAGCAAACTTCAACCCTTTATGGGAGACTGGTACAGGCTAAATGATGGGTTCCAGTGAAGTAGGTGTAGCCCAGTGAGTGACTTGGTTTATGGGCAATAACTGTGTGACAGTAAGTCAAGTTCTGACTGAAAAGGACTGTGTAGGTAAAGTGGATGGAAAGACAAGCTGCTGCTCTGGCATTGTTGGGCCAGGAAGCACTAAAATCTTAATTCTGTGTCCCAACTTCCACCACACTAAACAGGGTACTGTGACCTGTCACGAGGACTACTCACTGTTGAGGAGCCCAAGCTCAGACTGGTTATAAAGTTATTTTGTCCTTGTAGCCAGCAAAATTGCTTTAGAAGGGCACCTGCAACCACCCTGGTTTCCTGCTGCCAGTCACAGGATGTCAGTATGAGACCACACTGCACATAAAATGGGATGAGCTACAGAGGGGCTGTGCATGGAGCCCACAGTGGTACCTTCTCTTTTCTCCTGGTGTTCCTCAAGCCTTGCCAGAGCCAAGAGCTCTCATTGTGTAAATCACAGATTCACAGAGTGGCTTGGGTTGGGAGGGACCCCAAAGATAATCTGGTTCCAATCCCCCTGTGGTGGGAAAGGTCACTTTTCACCATATCAGGTTTCTCAGAGCCGGATTCAAGCTGGCCTTGAACACTTCCAGGGATGGGGCAACCACAGCTCCTCTGAGTGACCTGTGCCAGGGCCTCAGCACCCTCACAGGGAAGATTTTTTTCCTAACATCCAATCTAAACCTAGTCTGTGTCAGTTTGAAGCCATTCCCCCTTGTTCTGTCACTCCACACCTTGTAACTACACACTTGTAATTGTCTCTCCATCTTCCTGGTAGGCTCCCTTCAGGTTCTGGCAGGCCACAATTAGATCACCCAAAAGCCTTCTCTTTTCCAGGCTGAAGAAACCCAGTTCTCTTGGATTTCCTCACAGGAGAGGAGCTCCATCCCTCTGATCATCTTGGTGGCCTCCTCTGGGCTACAGTAAACCAAAGTAGAAGTTCAAGCTCAAGCACAGCCTTGAGTTTAGAATGTAGATATACACTAAATGATTTCTTTTTGCTTCTTGTGTGTGTATGAAACACCCAGATTGTGCTGAAGTCAAGTGAATTGCATGAGCAGAAATGAGAGAAACCCTTAAATCAGACCCTCCCCAGGAACACTCACTGCACATGAAGTTAATGAGTGTGAGTAAAAGACACTCCAATACAGACTTATGGAGGAGATTCTGCCATGTTTGGTTTTTTTTGGGTTGTGGGTGGTATTTTTTTTGTTTGGTTGGTTTTTTTGTTTGTTTGTTTGTTTGCTTTTTGGTTTTGGTTTTTTTTTTTGTTATTGTTTGTTTGGGTTTTTTTTGTTTTTTTTTTTTTTTTGTGGAATTTAAACTGCTTTCCTCTTTGTAGGAAAAAGTAGTAAAAAGACAATTGTAAGATGGATTTAGTTACGCTGGGGATATGAACAGTAGACAAAATTATTAATGAGATAAATAAACTCTAGAAGTTTTCTCTGAAAGTTAGCAAATTGAACTGCAATTCCAAGACTCTGATACAAGGGAAAAAGAGGAACAAAGTATTTTGAACCATTTTGGATGACAGGTGGGTGAAATTGAGCTAGGAAAAACACCTGTGACAACGTTCAGTCATTAGTCACTTAGGAACCATGACTGCTGCATTCCAAAGGGATTGCAAAAGCAGCTGCTGGTGCTTTGCTGTGGTGAAGGTGAGACTGGCAGGTGCCAGTTTGGGATGTAGGCCACTCTGAGAGAGGTTCTGGTGGCTCGGTGAGCACCACTGTGGGCGTGCCTTGCAGAGGTAAAGCAGGTGGTTGCAGCCAAGACAGAAAAAGTGTTCTGAGACTTAATTACGTGTGTGAGCAGCAAGGAAGAAGAAAGGAAACAGTCAAATGCCAGTGGGAGCAATGTGTAACATCTGAGGCAATCACTGTAAGTACTGAACGCCTGAACTTAAGAACTGGTCGATGCGGTTTGTCACTGGGGCCGTGTGTGAAGACCGGGTAACATCAGAGGCTTGTGGCTCTTATGGTTTCCAAGGAATATGAATTAAGGAAAAGAGAAAAAGACCAACTGAAGTAGCTCTGGACAGCAATCAAAACCATTTGAGGTGATTCCCGGAACAAGCCTTGACAGCTGAACATCCTGGAAACTTCCAAGGGAAGGAAGAACCGCTGAATTACAATGTAAGTGGAGATGTGCTGTGCCAGGTGTACTGCTGCCCAGTGCGAAAAGCTTTAGTGTTTTGGGATAGGGCTAGCATGACTGTCATATTAATAAGTGCTCATAGTCTTTGTAATAGGAAAGCAAAGTTTCTCAAAAAGGTACAAAGAAGCCTGACTTGTAAAATCAACCTTAGAAACAGCTGCTGAAGCTTAACTTTTGATATTTCAGTTGGTTTTTCTTTCTCTGTAACTTAAAATTCAGACTAATTTATTTTTAAGTCTTTACTGAGTGCTAAAACATGATCAGTGGGGCTGCAGAATCTTAAGCAGATAATCCTCTTCAAAACTAATTTTATTACTCGTACATAATTTTATTACTCATACTCTTTTACCAAGTGATGGTACAAAATCAAAAAGAAATATATTTATAAACCCAAAAAGAAATATAGTCATGATTGTTAAAATAGACAAGCTTAAATTTTGTGCTGACAAAAAGTAATCAAGTTTATTAGTTTGTGAGTTCTTTTTGAAATAAAACTTTTGGGAAATACTAATATATGGAGCTAACTTAACAGGTAAACAGATACTTGTTTCTAGTGGGAATTCATAATTTTATTTGTCAGAGGGCATTTGAGATAATATTAGACCAAAAAAAAACCCTCTGAAACCAACCCACAGCTATTGGACAAACCCAGAAGGGATATTAACCCACTTGGAAGTTAAGTCATCAGGAAATGCTCCTTTTTCCTTCAGACAGCTTTTACGTCCCACCACGTTCCCCATTTCCTCATCCTTAAAGATAACTTATTCATGGCACACCTATTATCTTTGTAGGAAGCTCTTCTTGTCTTGGGATTCAAGAGCATGCATTTCCTCTGAGTAAATAATTTTGGTATCTCCTCCCATAATTACACCCACGTTGAGTAGGAACTCTGGCATTAGACAGACATATATTATGGGAACCAGTTAATTCGTTTGACAACTTTACAGGTATTAATAACAACTGCTAAGTACCTCTCCCTTCTCTCAAATTTCAGCTGATAGCACGAAAAGATTGCTGTGTTTTTTCTTTTTATGATTGATGTGACTTGGACATCCTTGAAGAACAAAGTAGAAGTTGTATGCAATTCTCATAAGCTGAGGGAATGGCAGGTGAGTTCTGCAAGTCATTTGCTTCCCTTCAGCAGATATTTACTCAGGGCTGTTTCCTCAGGATTCATGCCCTGTAGGTATCTGCTCAGATTTCTTATCTGAAGGTAATTTCATACTGTAATTTGTTCTTGCACTTCAAGTTTTCAAAGTTTTAATGTTGTTATTATTAAGACTTGTTTGAGAATATTTTTTGAGCTAAACAGAGGATATTGGGACAGGGAGGAGAAAAGAAATTTTCATTACATCAAAAGGCACCATTTTTTAAATACTTTGTCAGAGATGTGTTGTGCTTGGTATTAACAAAATTTGTGTAATCCATTCTAATGAAGCTGTGAGCATGGAACCTGTAGACAGGAATTCAAAGATACATTAAAACCTTACCAAAGGAAAATAGTAATTGAGAGCATCTCTGCTTGTTCAAGTTTAAAATGAAGATGATTATTGAGCTGGGCAATTGCAAAGCAGGGTTCTTTCTCATTTAATGCTGGAAAAAGCATTTACAAATCAGCTTTGCAGGGAGAGCAGCAGCTAACTGCAGCTTGCTGTTGTCCTGTATATTCATGCTAATAATTCTCCTTTTCAGCCCATCAATACTTTCTCACATTATCTCTTTGTTGTCTTAAACTACCAGAAAAAAAATTCTTCCTTGAATTTAAATATAACACTTTTTTTGCAAAATTAGTCTTACTTTTACCTCTTGTTCAAGGATTAGATGTAAATCGTAGTTTAATATGCAGCTGTATTGTCTCTGATCTGACTTAGTATTTCACTGATAAGCTCTGTGGTCTACACCTAGAAGCTTGTTTGAAGATCCCTACAATAATATTGCATAGGCATTAATCCATCCTTTCCATCCTATTCTTTTTGTTGTTGTTATTGTTTTCTTTTGATTTCCCTTTAAAATGGTGGTGGTCATGTGTCCCCATCCTGTCCCCACTCCCCCCACCCCCAACCTCATTGCACTTATGACACTGACCTTAATAAAAATGGCTTAGAAGAGCCTTCACCAAGGTACTTCCCCTGAGCATTTGTCAAAACTTGAAGCACAATGCTCCAGGTGTATTTTGTAAAGTCTCCCAGGGCAGGTAAAAACACAGAAGGTGCTTCTCAGCATTCCCAAAGACAGCGTAACTGCTCAGGTTTGAGCATGGCAAGGAAACAGGGAAGGGAAAACAATCTTTCAAGGGATATCATATTCATATTTGCTTGCCAACAAGGCAGTTTAGCATTTGAGGTGTCAGAAACCACTTTATGGGGTTTAAACCACAGACCATAATAACAGCATATGTGCAGGAGGTCACAATATCAGAGCACTCCAAGCATTCTGCAAGAATTCTTCTATGACATGAAGTTATTGCCTACTAGAAGAGGAACTCCAGTGGTCCAGCTGCCACTTTGAACAGAGCTAGATTCAGACAGATGGACTGATTCGTCAAAGGCTTCAGCATGTCCTCAAATACCTCTTGTTCATCCATATAAGACAGATGATCTCCCACTACGCATTTTTCCTTGCATCTAGGCCAAATGGCATCAGGATCTAAGCAGGAGAAGTAAGATATCCTAATTGCCATTCCTGTGACCCTAAAAATATGTATGTTGAAAACATAAAGGGGCTACAGGACACCTTCTTTGGTGCTGATTATGAAATGACACCAATTTGCCCCTGTAAATTTCTTTTTAAGTCCAGTGGTAAAAGAGCGTCCAACCCTGTAGAGGAAGTACATAAGTGCTCTGCATGAGGGCTCTTTAATAAAACCCACGGACAGATTTCCATTATTGACCAATAGACTTAATTTAATGGGGCATTTGCTTTTTGGTTGTACTTCCTCCCACAAAAGGTAATTGCTCTTAGTAACCTCATCACGCCACTAAACAGCAAATGACCTCATGCCAGTTGCTTCTTCATGACTTTTCTTGTGTTTTATAGACCTGACCCCAACACACATCAGCTGGCAGCCATCAGTGAATGCAGCCAACCACCACACGGACAGATATGCCAACACCGAGCTGACTGTGAGGCGAGGACAAGCCTTCAATATCACCCTGTACTTCAACAGACCGAGGCAGAATGGGGAGAGCCTAGGATTTGTCACTGAAATAGGTAACACTCCCATAGCTAATCCATGTGCTCATAGAATTGTAATCTTTACTCCTCGTAGTTCTCTCCTTATTTTGTTTAGACATATGATTTTTCTGCCTGTGTTTTTAGTGCTTCCCGCACCCCAGTGTGCTCAGTTTCAAGTGTGAGGTTAATGTTGAAACCACTCTCTGGAATGGAAACCAGTGACTCCTTCTTTCTGGCAGGGCCATCCCCCTCGGAGTCTCACCGCACAAGGGCAGCGTTCAACCTCTCTGAGGCGGGGGGCAGTGGCTGGAGTGCTGCCCAAGGACCCAGCGACTCTGGAGCCATGACCTTCACAATTTCCAGCCCAGCCAACGCTGTCATTGGGCGATACAACCTCACCCTCCGCGTCACCTCAGGGAACAAGATCTTCTCCAGATACCTGGGCCAGTTTGTGTTGCTCTTCAACCCCTGGTGCCCAGGTAGGTGCCAATGCCTTTGCTCTTGAACACAGCTGACCTTGTTGCTTTCCCACCTGCACAGAGCTGCTCCCTCAGGCTGTCTCTCTTTGTGTCGCCAGAGGCTGCAATCTCAGCTCTGTGATCAGAGGTCTGGTTTCACTACATTAAAAAAGCTGCTGCCACCCCCTTTGTACCCTAACACAATGTGCTATATGGGGTTATACCACAGCCTCTTCAGAACTAACAGATCACTTTTTCTGTAGACAAGGGCTTCTCTGGGCAAACTCTTCCAGGACATCACTGCCCTCTGGTAAAGAATTTCTTCCTAACAGCTAATCTGAATCTCTCCCTTTTTAGGTTATAACAGCTCCCCCTTGTCCTGTCACTCTCAGTCCATGTAAAGCGTTGCTCTCCCTCCTTTTTATAAGCCCCTTTAGGCACTGGAAGGCCACAATGAGCTCTTCCTGGAGCCTTCCCTTCCCCAGGATGAACACGCCCAGCTTTCCCAGCCTGGCTCCAGAGCAGAGGGCTCCAGACCTCAGAGCAGCTCTGTGGCCTCCTCTGGAGGCTCTAACGGCTCCACATCTTCCTTGTGCTGAGAAGCTCAGAACTGGATGCAGTGTTCCAGGTGTTGTCTCACAAAGGCAGAGTCAAGGGGGAGAATCCCCTCCCTCAACCTGCTGCCCACCCCTCTGTTGGTGCAGCCCAGGATGTGCTTGGCATTCTGGGTGACAAGCACACACTGCTGGCTCCTGTCCAGTTCCCATATTTTTCTTTTGGGTTGAAAATGGACACCTCTTGTTGCTCCAGCTTTTCTTGCATTTCTCCTGCAACATGCTGAGGCTGCAAATTTCTAACCTCATATTTTGCAACTATGCAATAGGCTAGAAACCTGGATTAGCCTGAAAACATGACACCCTGGTGTTAAGAGAACTCTTAGCCATCCCAGTGAGTAAACAGCTTATAAGAGAAAAGTAGCCACAATCATCCACTATTTTTTTCCATGACCATATGTTAGTCAAGAGCCAATAAGAAATGCGTCAATAGCCAAGATGAAAAAAGCTGCTAATTAGCTCAGCAAGTCCTGGAAGACAGAAATAATTATACAAATATGTTCAGGAAACTCAGACCATCTCTGCACAGACCTGAGGGGAAAAACCTGCCCAGAAATCCCTGAAAAATAATTTGTGTGTTACTTGTAATTGATGGAAACCACACTGCAGGGACAGCAATATGTGACAGCTCCTGGACTGGAACACCAGCGTGGCAGCGGTACTCAAGAGACCAAACTCTTCTCAGCTGAAAACAGAAAAATTAAGCTGTGCCCATTACAATTTTAAACTCATGTTTTTGTGGAAGAGTCCTCCAGATTTACCAGATGATGCCTTGGCTACTGACAGATAAAAGGGAGTATCCTTAATGCTGAATGAAGGATGCTGCTGAATAAGTTCTGCGGAGTGCAATAGCTCCCTGATCCTGAAAAACAGGAACAGATTCAGTTTGAGGGTATGTTACCACTATTGTGTCAGAGCAGAAGGGAAATGGGAAATTTATTTTCTTGGCAAAGGATAAATGGCAAATCTGGTCTGTAGATATGGTTCCAGGTGGGAGATTAGTCCTTAAGCTGAGGAATACAGAAATTAATTCATTAACTGGAATATCAATAAAGAATTACTTATAAGAAAACAGTCAGGACTAGAGATGAAAGAAAAAATGCTGGATTGGAGAAAAGCTACTAGAGAGTGAATCCTTAAGTGTCATCTGAAAAAACACTCAGATCAAGTAGTTCATCACTGACTTTGGCACAATGACATTAAACAGCATTGTCCATGCCCAGATGGGCTGGGACAACACACAGAAATAACTGACTGACCTTAGAGAGTGGAGAAGGTGAGAAGAAATAAGATATAATATTAGGAAATAAAAGACCACACCTCTAGGGAGAAATAACAACGATTTCAGTGACAGACTTATCACCTGGAAATCATGAAGAATGTGAAAGCCCTTATTAATCAAAGAAAAAGAATGAAAGTGAAATGGCCCTGAAAAAGAAAAATGCAATCTTAAGCTGTATAAGAGAAAACAGTTAGTCAGACTTAAATGTTAAAGTCATTGGATGAGATTACAAGAATTAAACCATGTTCAGTGAAGGGTTACTAGGATAAATTAATACATGAGAAATCTTCTGGACCAAAAAAAAAAGAAAAAAATCTAGTTTAGTAAGCTATAAAAGTTTATTGAGAGCACCTTAGGAAAAAGGTGCTCCTTATAAACCTTGGGAAAAAAAAAATATGTTCTTCAAGTGATTATACAAGGACATTTAGATTGCTCAGAATAATAAACTCACAGGGCTAGAAGGATCTTAGAAAGTCATCTCATCCCACACCAGGGCTCTAAGGCAGGTTCAGTTCAGCACTTAGGTCATTCCTGAGAGGTCTTGAATTCCTTCTCAATGACCAGCCATTAGGGAAGCTCCAGCACCTCCCCTGGCAATTCCCTCCAATAAATCACAAGCCTTTCTATTAAATCTTTATCCTATTAACTAACCAAATCTTTCTTGCTGTGACTTCAGTATTTAATTTCTCCTACATATGACAGACACCAAGAGTAGACTTTACTTCCCCCTGCCCCATCCTCTTCACAAGAATTTCTGGAATTTATTACAATGCTTGCCCCATTCCTTGCCCCCATTTGTTAATAATTCTGAGTTAATTCATACTTCAGATTTTCAGGAATGCTGAGCATTCTTATTGCTCCTCCCTCTTTTTCAAACTGGTCCACACCTTGAAGTGCAAACCTGAAACTGCACACAGGTCTCCATGTCCATGCTACCCCAAAACTTCAGGAATCAACAGTGATGATATTATTTTTGAAAAGTGTGGACAAAAACCACAAAAATAGATTTATATCATATGATACAATTTTTAAAATAAACTGCAATTTTTTTATTTGCAGGAAGGGAAGGATGGGAAGTTCCTATAGGAAGGTAAAGAAGTTGATTCAATAAAATAGAAAAGCTGATATTTTTGTATGTATTTCCTGCAATCCTGAACCTTTCAGAAAATATCTTTAAACATTATGGAATTAAAAGCATAGCTAAATAGATATTGCTACCTAAAGAGTAACTAAAACAACCTAAACCTCTGTGGGAAACAATGCTTTCATGGCAGCTAAATACTGTGCCATAAACTTGGAAAAACAATGAGGAAAAACGAGCGCCAAGTGAATGGCTGAGCAGCTTATCCTAATAACATTCCTGATAGGACTTTGGATCAGGCAAGCAAAGGTCTTCATTTAGAAATCTCAAAACAAGAAAATACATCTGGAAAAAAGAGAAAAATGTCATCTGTGCCATTCTTTTCAAATCTTTTTCAATCTGTTCCACTTCTAACTACCTTGAGAAGACAGAAAAATGTGGTGAACTAGCCTGGACTTTTGTCTGTCTTCCTCACAAAAACACAGAGTGCAGACAGGGGACATTTAGGTAATACACAAGGCTACACTAAAAGTAGGGGGAAAAGGTTAAGTAATAAAATATGGATCCTTCTTTTACCCCCCCTACCCCCCACCTTCCCTGGCCATATATAATAACAGACATTACCACTGAACTGCACCTGTTCATGGAGCTGTAACATTTCTATTTTGCAAGTAGAAGTTTTCTCCTTGCTAAATCAGGACAAAAATGTTTCTGAAAGGTTGCTGGTATTCTCAGCTTTAAGCCTGCCCAACTTGGTTTTCAGGTGATGATGTCTACATGTCCAATGAAAATGAGAGACAAGAATATGTTCTAAATGAAAATGGAATAATCTTTGTGGGCAATGCAAGGTACATTGAAGCAAGAGGGTGGTTTTATGGACAGGTAAGTCACAAGGAATTTGTTTGGACTCTCATTCTGTCTCCAATAGCATTTATTTTATCATTATTTTCTGTTTATATAATAACTGCACAAACCTGGGTAGCCTTACTTGTGGTTTGCTCACAGTGTGCCCCACTGTCCCTATCACTTTTGGGCTGGGATATCTCAGAAAGGGGGAACTGCAGTAAAATCTCCTTTAATTCTGCTTGTGAAACCATCAATTTTCTTTAAATTGTATCTTATCTGATCACAGTTTCAAGACCTCCTAAACATCTGCCTCACCATGCTTGATCTGAGCCTGTACTACCGTCAGGACCCAGCCATGGATGTGTCCCGAAGAGGAGATCCCAAATATGTGGGCCGAGTAATCAGCTCTATGGTAAGAAATGGACAGCTTAACCCCAGCCCCACACGAGTGAGCAGAAAGCACCACTGAGACTCAGCCATAAGCCACACAATGAGCTAAATACAGTGCACTGCAGACAATTCATTTTGTGCGTTCTGTCCACTGGCCTCCCTTTAGATCAATGGAAATGATAACGATAATGGAGTTCTCCTGGGGAAGTGGCAAGGAAGTTTCCACTCGCATGAGAACCCGTCCAGATGGGATGGCAGCGTGGTCATCCTCAAGAAATGGCGCCAGGACAACTACAGACCTGTTCAGTACGGCCAGTGCTGGGTTTTTGCAGGTGTGATGTGCACAGGTAAGCTGTCAGGATAGAGGGCTGGGGTGAAATGGAGGCATCTGGGAGCTCTGGTTTTATCAAAACTACAAAGCAATAATTTCTACCAAAGGAATAGTGCTGTGAAGACCACTAATGCTGAAGAATCACAAAATATTTAGACACTTTGTTTCTCAGATATTTGTAATCATTGAACTAAAGCTGTGTGGGTTCTGTTGCATTTCTTGCTTGTTTGTTTTTTTATGAAATGTATTTCAGTTTTGAGGTGCTTGGGGATTCCAACTCGTTTGGTTTCAAATTTTAACTCTGCCCATGACGTGGATAGAAACCTGAGTATCGATAAGTACTATGACAGCTCTGGAAGGAGTCTTAATATCAGCAAGGATTCCACATGGTAAATATAATTTCTTCCATCTCATCAGCAACAATAGAGAGGATTTAGGAGACCTAAAACATGAACACTAGTAGTACAAAAGCAATTGAGTAGGCAAAATGTAATACAACCATCTAAATTAATACTGCGGACATCCATTTGGAAAACAAACAAATAACATACTTTATGATTTTCTCCCTCCCTGCCCTGAGGTCTATACCTCAAAAGCAGGCAGTAAATCTGTCCTTTGAAAGAGGTACTGTAACTTGACACTTCATGTCTCAGTTTAGAGTTTAGATTTTTTTTTTTTTTTTAAATTCACTACTCCTCTCCAACTGGAAGTTTGCATGACTACTCTATATTATCGTTCTTTTTAGACATTGTTCTTTGTCTCCAGGGATTATCATGTGTGGAACGAAAGCTGGTTCATTCGCCCAGACCTGGGAAGGTCATACAATGGGTGGCAAGTTTTAGATGCAACTCCACAAGAACAAAGCAGAGGTAAGAGCCTAAGCTTTCAGCCTGACTTAAGAGTCCTTCTCCAAACTGAGCACAACTAATAAAGTTTACACAGTTTAACCTTTTTTTTGTTTGTTTTTTTTTTCTTTTTTTTTTTTTTTACATTTTAGGAATTTTTCAGTGTGGCCCTGCATCTGTCTTAGCCATCAAAGAAGGTGAAGTAGACCTGGATTATGACACCTTGTTTGTGTACTCAGAGGTGAACGCCGACTGCAACAGATGGATTGTGTACAACGATGGAACCAAGAAAAGAGTTTATTGTGATACTGAAATCATTGGCAGGTCCATCAGCACCAAAGCTGTGGGCAGCAATGGCCGTGTGGATGTCACTGCTAACTACAAATATCCAGAAGGTAGAGGAATTAGCACAAGTGATCTCCTGTTATTGCCTACTGAATCCTTGGTGCTGGGAAGCTGCAATGGATAACCTGCTTGGTTTAAACATCTCTCCCCTGCCTTCAGAAAATATTTCTGCCAGTGTGCTCAGATTGCTTTCTTAATACAATGGGTGTTATATTTCTGGGTTTGTGTATTCAGTAGCTTCCTTATTAAGGGACAATACAAAATATACTTTAGTCCCTTCCACATAAGCATAAAATTTAATGCATACACAAAACAGGGCTATAAAATACATTTTACTACCCAAGGCAAACAAACCCTCGGGGTTTCACTCCTCAGTGTTTTAGTGCAACCATATTTAATAGAGAGGCTGGCTGCCATCAGATTAGCAGAGTATCACTTAGCACATTACTGCATGTTCTGACCAGAGAAAAAGAAATCTCACTTTTAAACAAATACAAATGCATCATATTTCATTTTAGTGATTTATTCACCCTGTCATGGTATATCCCCTGTGAAAAACCTGAATGGAGGCTTAATGAAGACACAGGGAGCTTTTGGGTTTTGCATATTTTGAGTGATGCTGATAGCCTGTGTTGGTCTGAAAACCTTTACACAGAAGGAGTGCATTTGCAACAAAAGTAGAATTTTACTTCGTTCTCTGCTTCCACCAGGTTCTTCTGAGGAAAGACGAGTCTACAGAAAGGCCTTGGGTAAGATACTGGGAATAAGTGTCACGGAAGGACACACAGACTCTCCCGGGGGAAGATCTTCAGAGACAATGAGAAACCCTGGTATTGCTGGGAAATTCAAGCTGGCTGAACCTCCAGTTTTTGGCAAAGACATTAACCTGGTCCTGGTCCTCAGCAACCTCTCCTCTGACCGCAAGAGCATCAGGGTGGACATGAGTGCCTCCACCATCCTGTACACAAGGAGAGCAGTGGCAGAGATCCTGAAGGCAGCCACTTCTGTGGAGCTTGGTCCTAAACAAGGTAACTTTTAATGTCCCTAAGGAGCCAATAGAGCTCTGCTCCTAGCCACAGCAAGGCAACTGGAAGGAGGAAGCATCAGTATCACACCTGTATCAGCTTTGTAGTGCAGTCACTCATTGTTTATGAGAACATTTTACATTATTTTTTTCCCTCTGCAAATTTTCACTAGTTCAAGCATTAAGTGGATGTCTCATGAAATGTTACATAGAAGGCTACACTTATGTTATAGCTCCAGAAGCAGCACTATGTGTGTGTGCCATGGTTTCTATATGTATACATACATGCATGTGTGTGTGGTGATTATTACATAGGAACACATCTTACTCTTAACAAGTAAAAAAAGTCTGATGTGTGCCTTCTGGCACCCAACAGGCAACACATGAAAAGAAATCATCTAGGAAAAAGGTTAAAAGTTACAGTGAAACTCTGTCTCTCTTTTGAAGAGTAAAGACTATTTAAATTATTATAGAGATATTTTTCATCCCCAGGAGCAACAAAGATAAACATTTTTCCCATACACAGCAGAAAAGTTGTAGGACTACAGTGAGCAGCTGACCAGGTCACTTGAAAAGGATCTCTGTGAAACTTGACCCGAACTTTCTTCATGACTGAGGTAAAATAGAGAGGATTCTAGGAGGGAATAGATTAAAGTGGTTATTCCTCTAATCATAAGAAATACAAAGGGCCAGGAATCCAATGAAATGCAGATAAGCAGACTCCCTCAGTTTCAGGTCAAAATCCTCTATTCAAAACTGAAAGGGTCAAATGAGTTAAAGGAGACAAGGATCACCCAGAAGAGGGAAATACACAATGAGTCTCACAAGAAGGAAATATAAACAAACTCCACTGCCATCTTTTTTCTCTTCAGTAATTAATAAAACCCCTCACTATAACTCTTTTCTCTTTAGCTTGCTTTGAAAATGTAAAATGTAATGGTTCCTAAATATATGTCTGAATTCCAGGGAAGCATATCCGGGTGAAGATCCCTTATACTCATTATGGAAGATATCTGACCACTGACAAAAGGATCCAAGTTACTGCTTTGTGTAAAGTCATGCGCTCGCACGGGCTGAAGCTGCTGGTGGAGAAGACAATCATTTTAGAGGATACAAACATCATCATTAAGGTGAACAATTTTCTCCCTGATGTTCTGAACAGATGCTAAAAGGTCCTTCTGGAGCTCAGATATTATGATGAGAATCTGGGGATAAAGGTATTAAATTTAGGCCGCATTTCAGATGTTGTTCCAAAATTCTGCCTGCTTGAATTGAGAATGCCAGGATGTGAGAGGCCAGTTCTGAACCTTGGCCTGAATCTGCCCCGTTTTTTAGAACAGCTCTGTTACCTTCTTTTTTTCCCAGTCACAAGCCTTCTGTTCCACAGTACATGCATTCATTTCATGTATTGGCAAGTGCTTGTGTTGTCCTCAAAGAACTTTGCCAAAATACAGATTTAAACCCTTAATTCTAACCAGTGCTTATTGTTTTAGCACTTTAATCCTAATCAATAATATGCCAACAAAGCCATTCAGCAACCAAAAGATCAGACAGGTTTCATGGGACGTGTCTGTGTAGCCAGGGCTCTATTTCACTGAAATTATGCACAAAATATTGCAGACAGCTGGACAGCCCTATTGAGCTAAGCCCCATCCAGCTTCAAACACGAGGAAAGCTAATGTTTGTCAGCTAAATGACACTTGCAGCTCCACTGAATTCTGACTCAGGAAAGCATAAACCTGGGAATGATCAGGAACGTGTTTTGTCCTTCAGGTGCCCCAGAGGGTTGTGGTGAACAAAGCTGTGTCCCTGGAGATCTCCTACGCCAACCCCCTCCCGGAGCCCGTCAGCCGCTGCGTGCTGCTGGTCACTCTGATGAACCAACAGGTCAAGATCAAGTAAGTGCAAGCTGCTTCCAGTATCACCAACAGCACCTCTAATTCCTCAAACAGAAAGAAGAAAAAAAACACCCACACTTGATTCGTCTTTTTTATATTTTCTATCTCTGAAAACAAAAATGCCACCAAATATATATAGATATGATTCCTTAATTATGTGGTGTTTTTTCCACATAGAGTTTCTTTAACAACCCAAACCTGCTAACATTCTTTTTTCCTGGGAAAGCAAATGCACATTTGAAATTCTTTTGTCTCTCTGCAGCTTATTCTACAGTTTGGTGTTCTGTTTTTATTTTCATATATAATACCCTGATACTGCAAAAATAATTAGGCTAAAGCAAACAAGTCAGACACTCCCTTTGGTTCAGCCTAAACAAAACGTTGCTCTGTTCTCCTTTAAAGTAGGAAAAAACTTGCCTTTTCAAAACAAAAAAGCAAATTGTTCCTGTTTTGTATTTTCTTTTCCTCTGGACTCTGCTGCTTTATACATCAGCTCAGTGTTGACTAATAGTTTGTATTTCCTAAAGCTTCTTCTTTTGTAAAACAGCCTGACTTGCTTTGGCTGTGGAACAATTTGGACTTAATAATCCATAAAAAATAGGAAAACATTATTCCAGTAAAAGAGTAAGCCAATTTAGGCCAAAAGGAGATACAAACCAAAGCACAATGGTCATTAGAAAAATCATTATTGCCAAAATGGATATGAACCAAGCAGGCATTGGACAGAGCACTGATCTTTGCCATCAAAGTTTTTCTATTCTGAGTTTGTGCTGACTATCCAAATCTGCATCCAGCCCTAAGATGAAGCTGTGACATTGCACCTCTCTTTTCCATATTCCTCTTGAGAGTAAAGGAAGATGGTACTGTCCTTTCTCATTTCTTAGTCTACACATGGCCTCAAACCCTAAGTAATTTTCAAAACCCAAGGTCAGGTTCCAAGTAATTACAGTTCTGTTTCTTGGGAATCTCCTAAAAGACAATGCAAGCCTGAACTAATTTTTTTTTTTTCTTTTTTTCTATTCTTTTATTTTTCAGTTTGTCACGACTGGCACCGAGGGAGAGATCAAAAATTTATTTCGAGTTCACACCTCGGAGGGCTGGGCCCTTACAGCTGCAAGTAGACTTCTCTTGTGACAAATTTTCACATGTTAAGGGATTTGTAACAATTGCAGTAGCACCTGCATAATGTGATGGAATCAACCTTCCATTTCAGCATTAACACAGCAAGACACTCTCCTCTGTATAGGGACAGTGGTGACAGAAAGGAACTTTGCACGAAAACTGATGACCTCTTACATTGCAATAGAATCAAGTCTGCTTTCATGGTGCTTAACTATTTAGTCTCTAATTGTATTTCTCTTCCCTCCCACCCCCTGACAAAAGAAAAAAACTAAGCCCTTTCTTTGTAGAAATAGTTTCACTATTTTCAAATCTCATTCTGTCAATCTCCCAGTTTTGACTTTTCCCTCAAATAATTCATACAATCTCCTTTTGACCACATTCTAATTGTCAGCAATAAATAAAAATCATTCTCAACTGTATTGTTTTGTAATGATTTATACATTCTATGGGGGTATTACAAGAAATCACAAGACTGAGGAAAAGGGATCTTTTTCTTCATTTCACAAGCCCCACTAACCTAGAAGAGTGGAACATTTTCTCCATTGTTCACCTAATATCTGTATTTTTGACACCTATAGTTCCATGAATGGGGAGGAAAAGAGCCTAGGAAGGATGGCAAAAGTGATGCTTGGCAGTATTTGTGCAGCCTGTGGGCACAGGCTTGTCAGAGAGTAGAGAACACATGTACATATTCAAAACAGTAACTGAATTCTTATGCAGCCTGACAGAGTCCCAGGCACCACAAAGCATGGGCAGGGTTTTGCAATAGCGTGGCAGCCCAGCAACACAGGGTAAATAACTCCTCTTGCCCACCAGGGTAAGGTCACTGAGGACAAGGAACACGTTTGGCTTCAAACCCTCCCGTGGCTCACTCAGGGGCAGCCCTGGCCCCACACTTGTCGTGTCTGCAGACAGAAGCCTCTTTGTGGGTTCCCAGTCCCAGCATCTCCAGGTACCAGGTCTCCCCTGAAACCCACCTTTAAGTAGCTGTAAGGATTCCCTGCTCCTGCAGCCTCCCCAGGGCTGCTGGGACAGGTAATGACTGCCCAGGTGCAGGAGCTGCCAGGTCACCCTCAGAGCAGGATGTGGGGCAATCGTGGTGT